>NC_063349.1:56187316-56221476 GCF_021869965.1 Rhincodon typus
CCCCTCCTCCCACCTCAAGCCGCACCTCCATCTCCTACCGACCAACCTCATCCCGCCCCCTTGACCTGTCCGTCCTCCCTGGACTGACCTATCCCCTTCCTAACTCCCTACCTACACTCACCTTTCCTGGCCCCATCCCCGCCTCTTCGACCTGTTTGTTTCCTCTCCACCTATCCTCTCCTCTATCCCTCTTCTATCCGCCTCCCACTCTCTCCCTATTTATTTCAAAACCCCCTTCCCCTCCCCCTTTTCTGATGAAGGGTCTAGGCCCGAAACGTCAGCCTCTCTGCTCCTATGATGCTGCTTGGCCTGCTGTGTTCATCCAGCCCTGCACCTTGTTGTCTCAGCCATTTTTAGATTCCTTGTGCACATGTAAAATGAGAATAGCTTAATTTTTTTGCGTAATGTATAATATGACAGTGTTGATGCTATACTCTTCACGTCCTTGCCTACAGAACAATCATTTTTGAAAGCTCATTTCAGAACAGAGTGCCCTTAGTGGAATCCTGCTCATCCTCTTTGCATGATGGCCACCAGCTTCAAGTATTTAACTTCTGTCACTCAGTTGGCGATGAGGGACAGTCACTTCTTGGAACATGCTTTCCGCAGTCCCTCCATTTCCCATTTAGGACAGTAACTCTGCTGTTCATCAAGTTCAGTAGCTTTGAGCTGAATGTTGTTGGCCATGTTTCCTGCATTGTTGCTCAACTTAATCTGAAACATTTATGTTTAGCAATAGTGCTGCTCTTAGCATTCTACATTATGTTTCATAATAGTAGTATAAATTAATCTTTAAAATGTAAAGTCAAATTGCAATACACTGAGTGAAATATAAAACTGAAGCCTCTCTAATAAAACTGAGAAAGTATTTCTACCGTTAAATTCTAGATGTCTTGCAGCAAAATAATACTTTGCCGTATCATTTATTTTAAATGTTTAACAAACCAATTTTCTTTTTGACAGCAACAGATCTGTCATGGCTTAATACCTTTGTCAAGCATCAATGTTTTACAATGCACAAAGCATTTAAATCCTAAATGCTTACCTTGATAATGAGACAATTCAGTTACATCCTGAGTCCAAACTTTCAGTTCTGTCTTATCACCATCGATCCCCAAATTTTCGTCCCATCGTTTCCTCAGTCAGTTGATCTTCAGAATATGTTGAGGATAAACTACACTAAGGATCATTTTTCACTCCCTTCTAAGTCTGCAACAGTAAAGCATTGCACTAATCTACTTTTGAAATTTTGCGGAGTTCGATAAATTGTCTGAATGTTTTGGTTTCTGTCAGACCTCCAAATATTTAACTTGTGTAGTCCTGTGTGACAGTAGTGATTCAAACGTGATATTTGTCTCTTTTATCAATGCCTCTGATTGTTAAGCAGTTTTGTTTCACAGCAATTGGCCCACAGAGAAGCAAATATGATTGGGTTTGCTTCATTAAATCAGTGCAACTTGTCTTTTTGCAGGAATACAAGATTAATAAATATCCAATGCTCCCCCTCATCAGTAGATTGCCATGCTCAATGGAAGATAACACCTTAGCACCTACCAGCATTTTCTTTCATAGTCTGGAAAGATGTGAGAATTTGACCTTGTTTTGAAGTCTTGACTGTATCTGATTCTTTCAATCTCCATATTCACTTTGTGTGATGACCTCGATTTAAATCCTTTTACTTTTGTCTCCGCCATTGCATCAGCGAGTCACCAACAGATTGGCTCTTACCCAACAGATAGTATTCCAGAGAATCCGTCTGATCAGAGAGTCATCCTTGAAAGAAAATAAACCAACATTGTTTAGATTTTGTCAAATCTTCCATTCCTCCCTACACAGTATTTACAGCAAGGACACAGGCCATTATGTGGCCCAACAGATTTACGCTGATCCTAAGGTTCCTCATGAACTTTCTCCCAGTTCCATCAAGATCACTGTTCAAAGATGAATTAGGATTTCTATTCTTGTTTTTGCCCCAATTTGTTGCGAAAGACGCCTGAGTAGATTTCACTGAATTAAAGAAATTTTTTTCCCCAATAGTATAGATTGTTCTTGATCAATGATCCCCAGAAATTTATTCTATTCACTGCACCCTACTTATAAAAAGTATCACATTCTGTGTTTAGTGAAAAATAATTGGAGGGAATTATAAGGAGGTTTGAATGTGTATATTGTGTAAAATTTTTTTAATAGTAATAATTACTAGAAAGAATGAAGACGAAAGTGTATCAACGTACGGTTATGCAGAATGTAGCTTAGACAAACCACTTGAAACAGATTACACTGTCAAATCATTCAGTCTAGGTTTTTCAGTTTCATTTTCTGAATTTTTAAAGCTCACTTCAGTTTTCCATCGTTTCTCTTAAGAATTAACTGCCCACATCAAAGTATTGCTGCATAGCAATTTCTTTTCAAATGGGTGCTGGGAATTTCCGGGATAAACCTATTTATTAAAGAGTCTTAAATTTAAACATTTCTTTGCATGAGACATTGGAAAATATATATTTAATGAAATTAGCTTGTATGAACCGTAAAGGCTGGTAGTGCACTATACATTCTGTATTTAATTTGTTTTGAAGATTGGGCATTTCACAGAATTATAGAAGTGTGACATAACAGAAGGAGGCTATCAGACAGCTCATATCTACATGAGCTGTCTGAATAGCCATTCTGACTTTTTGCCATTCTCTTGCCTTTTCCTTTGACTTTTGCAAATTATTTCTATTCACAGTCATCTGTTGCCCTCTTGAATGCCTCAATTGAACCTACCGCCACCGTACTTCGAGGCAACGCTATCCATACCTAACTACTTGCTGTGTGAAACAGTATTTCTTCAGATAATTTTGCTGCCTTTGCAGATCACTTTAAATCTGTACCCCTTCATTTTTGTCCTTTTGAGCAGGAACAGTTTCTGTTCCTATGACTTTGAAAACTCTTTTGAATGTTCTCAAAGCCATCTCTCTTGTCAAGTCGAACAGTCCCAGCCTCTCCAATCTATCCTCGCAACTGAAATTTCTCATCCCCGGAACTCTCCTTGTAAATATTTCCTGCAGTCTTCAATGTACTCACATTTTCTTTGTAATGAGCTGCCCAGAGCTATACACAGTACTTGAGCAAAGGTCTAACAAGAGTCTTGAATGTGTTTCGCAAAACCACCTTGCTGTTGTACTCTATGATTGTATTAATAAAGCCAAAGATACTGTATGCTTTGTGTATCAATCAGGGCAGGTGGAGAGAACAGATATGTCCCATGTCCTTCTGCTGTATGTTCTAAGAATTGTACCCCTGTATTTTATGTTGTCTGTTCACATTCTTCCAACCAAAATACATCACCTCTCACTTGTCTGCATTGAACTTTATCTGCTTACCCATCCAACTTGTGAATTCTCAAGTGTCTTCCTCTCAGTTCACAATGTTACAATCCTTCCAAGTTTTGTATAATCATTAGCTTTGAAATTGTCCCCGCACACCAAGATCTAGATCATTAATATGTATTGAGAAATAAAAGGATCCCAGTGCCGCCACCTTCCTGGAGCCTGAAAAATATCCATTGACTGTTACTCTCTGCTTCCTATCACTCTGCCAATTTTGTACCACATTGCCGTTGTCCCTTTTATGCCACAACCTATAACTTTGCTCACAAGTCCATTCTAGAGTTACATAGCACTGAAACAGACCCTTCAGTCCAATTTGTTTATGCTGACCGACATCCCAATCTGACCTAGTCCCATTTGGCCCCTATCCCTCTAAATCCTTCTTATTCATACACCCATCCAGATGCCTTTTAAATGTTGTAATTTCTTCCTCTGGCAGCTCATTTCATAAATGTACCACCCTCTGCGTGAAAAAGTTAACCCTCAGGTCCTTTTTAAATCTTTCCCCTCTTGCCTTAAATCTATGCTGGCTAGTTTTGGACTGGTTTACCCCAGGTGCCCAGTGCCATCGACTGTGCATGTGTGGGACTGAGAGGGATGTATCACAATGCAGAGTTCATCAATAGTGAAGATTCTGTTCCATTAATGTCCAAGTAATCTGTGATCACTAACCACTTCCTGGAGTGAATGCCACTACCATGGCAGCTGCCAAAACTCCTACATCCTGGCCCACTCTTGTGTACCTAGTGTTTTTGAGAGTTCAGGAGCCTCTTTTAGGTTACTGGTGAACAGGTACATTGGAGGGTGAGGGCTACGTATTGAAACAATGGTTCATGAAACCATTGAGCAGCCTCCTAAATGAAACAGTGCAGATACAATGCAGGTAAAGTTTCAATCAGGGCTGAGTGTGGAGCAGACAATAGGGATACTGAAGATGTGGTTCCCCGGTTGGATCAGTCAGTAGGGGCCATTCCCGAATAGTCTGGGCATGCATAGAATCATAGAATCATAGAATCCCTACAGTGTGGAAACAGGCCCTTTGGCCCAACAAGTCCACACCGAACCTCAGGGCACTGAGGTTCTGTTGTGCTCTGCTGTGCACAATTGGAACAGGCGACAAGATGATGGGGTGGTTGAGGAATTGGGGGAGTTGGAGCAGTCTTCTGAGGAGGGCACCAAGCACATTGAGGTGGAGGAAGCTCTCCTTGTCTGTGACCGAGTTCAACAGGGTGTTTGATACCCGGTTCCAGTAGATGAAAGCTGGATGCAGCAGACCTTCATGGAATGTAAAATCAGCAGTGGTCATCATACCAACATTTAGTTTGCATTTTGGGGATGAACTGCAGCCTCTTTTCATTTTGTTTGTTTGCTTATGGTGACTGTAAATAAAAGTTCATGTTTGGAGCTGTCTGACTGCTTGCCTTTATGTGATGTTCTCCTACTGGACAAGGATAAAATGTGGATTTACAGTAGGCATTGGGGAGACCGTAGAGGTGACTTAGGGTGTTTAGACAAAATGTAACTTGGAACTTCTAGACTGTGTGGAGTGGTAGTTAAACAGTGACCAGAATGAGAGAATGGGGCTGTATATGTGTGGGAGTGTCAGCCATGATGACTATGTGCTGTGAGCATCATGGCTTTGTGGTTGCTGTGCCATTACATTGTTAATGAAGCAATGCCAAATTGCAAAAGTTTTTCTGGGTGTAGTGTCCTTTCAAAGATGGTGTGGGCACTGGGGTTGCTGTTCTTTTGGCAGATATCCAGTGAATAGCAAGTTGTTCCAGGAACAGTGCATAAGATGGAGCTAGAATTGGATAAGAAGGGCATCGTAGATCGTAGTTAATGAGTTGAGTTTGGTAAGCTATGTTGAGAGATTTCACTAGGTAATTCAGTGAGAAACCTCTAAAAAGCTTGATGAAACTGGTAAAGCCTACATCTTCGCCCTCTTAAACTAAACAAAATCTAAATACAATTCTAAAAGGGCTGTAAAATAGTCCTTTCCCCACTTTAGAACCCAAGCTTCTAAATCAAATAACATCATATGCATCCAGTAATTATGAGTAATGTTTACGATAACCACCCACTGGTGGGAAAGATACAAGAAACATATCTGCAGGAAAGCAAGGCAGCTGCTTCAGCCTAACCCAATTTTTCTTTGTTATTTAAGTGCCTGTCAAACAATTTACTATTATGTGAAAATTTAATTTAGAGTTTCTCTTTGCTTTCCTTTTTTTCTTGCTGCTTTCTTACCCTTTTCGGAGGATCACAGGGATCAAGGGGAATGTAACTAACTAGATTGCTGTGCAGGGAGACAAAATAGATTTGATGGGCTGGATGGCTTACTTCTTTACCACATATGATTGTGTTTCTTTATGACTTGTCATCTTGTCTTATTGCTGTTTTACATTATTTGGAGGGGCCGAAAAATGGGATTGCTAGCAAATGGTGCCTGACTTATGTGTGGAGGTCAGTGAGTTCAGTTGGCTGGGTGGTTGGTTTTCACTTAGCATGGTGCCTGCTGTGTGGTTCAATTCCATGAAGAATTCTTGACCTCACCTGATGTGTGGTGCCCCTCAGGTTAAACCACCACCAGTCATTTACTAATGAGAGAGCAGCCCTGTGGGACTATGACAACTTTACCTTGCTTGCCTCATTAAACAACCAAAGTTTAAAAAAAAGGAAAAAGTTATATAATGAATCATATGCTGCTACAGTCACTGCAGTGTACAATGTTGACATTGTGAAGCAGATTTTCAGATGTTTCGAGTCAAGGTGAAATACAGTTCAGCCTATCAAAGAAGCCCATTATTTTTGTAGCTTGTTAGCATGCAATACTTTACAGGAGGTTACAGGTGACAGAAACAAAAAAATCATTTGTCCAAGACCACAAACTTGTTTATCTACATTAACAAGCAGTCAGCCAGAGTAATATGATTATTGGTATTAACATACTTTCAACAAACTGCATGAACTGTAAAAAATGAACAAATTCCATTTGCACTTAATACACTGGTAAGATAAAGTATCGTCTCAATTGTCCTCAACCTAACATCAGTACCTCTGAATGTCTATCACTAATCTGTCTAATATCTTGGTATTTGATTGCTTCAGCCCATTCGTAGGTTATAATGCAACGATGCAGAATGCAATGTGGCACTGTATCGAATGCCTTCTGGAAGTGCACACACTCCACGTCAATAGCATTACCCCCACCACTATTGTCTTTCTGTTACCTTTTAAAAAACTCCATGTTAGTTAAACAAAATTTCTCCTTTAGATATCTATGCTGGCTTTCCTAAGCAACTTATGTTTTTCCACTTTCTGGGGACACTCAGTCCAGACAAATTGGCACCATCTGTTGTGGGTTCAGGAGAGCTCATACGTTCATAACCCTCCGATTGGTCCGGCTCCAGCTGCAGAGAAAAACTTCATGCTGGCTGCATCAAACTCCTCTCTGAAGTTTCTCTAATTCTCTGTCGAAAGATCAGGAAATGACATTCAGGGACACAAAGAAATCATCCTAAAAGGAAAAGCCAAAACCCTGAGTTTAGCTGATCAAACAGCAAAGCCTGATGATAGCATTGTCATCATAGAATTGGAAGGATTGCGAGAACCATGCATGTAGTTTTATGATGTGAACTGCTGTTACAGGTCTTTATTTCCATGATTCCTTTTTCTTCTCCTGTAATATTTGTGTTTTCTGTTTCTCTGTGTCCGTAAGTTTAAATGGGATGAAGTTTAAGCAGTCTTGTCATAAGTTAGCAATTCATTTTTTGCCATTTGTTTAGAAATTGCTTCGGTTACAATGAATCTTTTTTTTTAATGACTAAAACCTGATCTGTTTCTTTTAACCTGAATCAGATGGTCAGGTAAATTGGATTATTTACTATTTTAATTAGATTTTCATATTTGTGGCGACTCTGGAAACAGTGGGCATTGATATCGGCGTACTCTCCCAAGCAAGCTGTGACCAATACAGTCTGCTTTCACCAGTCATGAAATGATCATTTAATTTGCCAAGAGGGTTTTTTGATGCTAGCAGGGAGATTGGACCAGGTAAGGACAGCAGATTGTCCATCTATGAAGGACACTTGTGAACCAAATGGGTTTTTGTGACAATCAATGATAGTGTCACGATTGCCATTATTGAGACGATCTTTGATTTTCAGGTGGTCTGAACTGATTTTAATTTCCAACAGTTGCCATGGTGGAATTTGAACATGTATCCCCAAGCATTAGCCTAGACCACTGGATTATTAGCATAGTGACATTCCCACTGCAACAGGTGCATAAGAGTATACTGCAGAGTTATGCACTGGATGTGAGAAAACTTGATATTCTGAGAGATGCGATGAAGCATGATCCAAATACAGGTGCTTTTACAAAAACATTGAAGTTTTCTTAAGATATTTCTTTTGTTTATTAAGGACATTCAGAACCTTTTCATGCAACACAGCTCTGGAACAGTATTATTCGTGCCCTCCATACTCAGGTGGACCTGAGGCAGCAGAGACTGCATTGGAGAATGTACAGTGACTGTTTCACTGGTGCCGATGCTGTTGATGTGGTGCTGAGTTACCTCATGCAAAACGTTTACTTCAGCAACAGTGATATTTCACGTTTGAAGGCAGCTCGCCTCTGCCAGGCTCTGATGGATCATAGAGTGTTCTACCCTGTCAGTACAAGACTCTTCAGCAAAGAGCGGGAGAGTATGTTTGAGGATCGCAGCAGCAGTCTCTATAAATTTGTGGACAGCTACACGTTGCCAGGAGCTGGAAAAGACCAGGAAATGGAGAGTCTGGTGCCGAAAAGGAAATTTCATAAGTAAGTTTTTTTGTTTAAAATCCTTCTCTGGATATGGGCAATGTTTATTGTATAGCACAACGTAAAGTTGCTTGCTAGGCTCATTCAGAGAACAGCCAACCAGGTTGGTGTGAGATGAGAGACTGATATAGCTCTACATATGTGATTGTTTCATTCCTTGAAGATCTTAATGAACCAAATAGCGTTTTGTGGCAATTGAACAGTTTCAGCTTTACCGATACAATTTTTCATTTTTACATTCAGCAAGAAATTAAATTTGAACACTCAATCTGTCATAGAAGGATTAGAAATTAGCTTCTTTGTATTACTATACCAGAAAAATCACCATAACACTGCCACATCCAGCAGTTTCAAAGTGATCATGAGATTTTTGTCTGTTGTGGTCTGGAGAACTTGTATTGTTGCATATAAATGTTATATTTTCACATTATGCTTAAAGCTCCTACGTACCAGGGCAAAATACAATTTGAATGTACATAATTTGAATTACCTTTCTTATTGTTTAGAAGCATAAAAAATTGGAGCAGGAAGAGGCCACTCAGCCTTTTGAGCTTGCTGCTTCATGTAATGTGATCATGGCTGACCAACTAAATCCCCTGTTCCTGCCTTCTACCCTTCGATCTCTTTAGCTCTAAGAACTATATCAAACTTTCTCTTGAAAACTATTAATTTTTTAAATCTCTAGCTAAGGCTATGGAAAGGCAACTCCTGACACTTAGAGTCATAGAGTTGCACAGCATGGAAACGGACCCTTCGGTTCACTCCTCAACCAGTCTGATCAAGGTCCCATTTTACCCTGAAGTAATCTTCTTCACTGTCCATTACACCATCATCTATAACCATACCTCCTATATTCACATCCACGTTATTTATATAAAAGTATAAAAAGCAGTACTTTTCTGCCTGACACACAGTGAGAGAACAATTTAGGTTAACTGTCATTCAATTATATTTTTTCCTTTGACATGGCCAGGTTGTTGAACCTATTACTGTGGAGGATGATATAATAGTGTGGAATTAGATCAAGTGTACAGTGCAAACAGGCCATTTGTCCCAAATGTTCTTTGCAAACACTTGTTATACATAAGGTTATTGAGCTGGAATCTGTGTCTTTCAGTGGAGTTTTCATTTGCCAAAGCTTCCCCAGCTATTGTTGCTTTGGCCTGGATCTGGATGTAATGTGACACCTCTTGTCCAACAAAAAAGAACAAGTTATACAGTATGTTTTAAATTTGATACCTGCAATCTCTCAATTGTGGGCAATGCAGTATTTGATTTTACTGTAATTGCCATGGTTTGAATTTTGTAACACCAGTCTCAGATAGTCAATGACTAGAAAGTATTTCATGATTACTTCCAAAACCCTGATATGAAATTCTAATTGCTCCTTATTTTGCCTTTTTTAAACAGACCAGTCAAACTTGCTTTTTCGAATCCTGTTGCTTTGGAAGCTTGTGATAAAAGATTTGAAGAGCTTTTTCACACTATCAACCTCCGTCCATCATTACCGCCAAACCTAAAAGTAATAAGCTTAACCAACCATCTGACCAAAAAAGGTGAACATTTTTTACAATATCTTTTTGGTTATGCAGGCCAACACATGCAAAATGCATTTCATTTTTCCGTATATGTCAGTCACTGTGTTTCGTCCAAATTTGTTTAGATTTGTTAAAAGCAATTTAATTAAACCCTGTCCATACATTCCATTTCATTTCTGATAGAGATTCACAGCATAAGAATTAGACATTAATTTAATTCCATCTCTTGTGCATGGAATAAGCTATAAGTTTTATGTACTTGACATTTCAAATGAATTTTAATATTAGGAATCTCTCAAGTTTCTACTGTCATTTTTGAGTAAGCAACTCATGGATTTCAGCCGGCACTGAGAGCTTTCATTTTATGTCAGATTCTGACTTTGCTCCATTTGGCCTGCATTTGCAAGCAATCCAGTTGTGTCACTCCTCCTTCAGAGAGGTATGTGAAAACCAGTCTCTGCGACAGCCATTCAATAATCAGGGAGCAAGTGATTGAGAAATGGACCTAAGTTGAGTTAAATCAACACAGTTGGCTGCGTTTGTGGCCAATGTCACTGCTAGATAAAGCCAACCATGCATGGCTCAATGTTTGTTTATTTTCTATTCCACCTCAATGAAGTTCTTTGTGATGTTTTCATTGCTAAAGGTGGTATTTGAGTTTGTTATTCATGCAAGAGAATCACTGAGATTCCTAATCTCTCTGGTAAAGCTGAAAGAAGAACAGCAGAAACTCCAAATATGTCAGTGATTATTGGTGAATATTTTTTTTTCTGTTTCTTACTAGTTGAGTTACTCCTGTGGAGACGACTTCTCACACTGAAATGAAACCAATGTGTTGCACCTTCTGAGTTTTCCGTCCATGTAAACTGTTAGGAGGAACTGATGTGATGTCACAGATGCAGTTACATCTGCTCCAATAGATCTGTATCATAGTTTCGTTGGGAATATACACTTCATCTTGGATTCCTTATCTCCATTCTCCCACATCTTTATTTTCATAGTTCCACAGTGGCTGTTTGATTATTTATCCAAGAATTTGGGAAAAAGAGGAAGGAAATCCTTTAAGTGTGGCTAGAGTTTAGTTGTGAGAGAGAGAGAGAGACTCTATTATTGTAACTGGCCACCAATTTTAATCATATTTTCTTTTGTGCTTAGAAGATGAGGGGGATGTTAATGTATTTGGGTCATCTCTATTTCATCTATGCAAAGTTAAATTCTTTCACTGCCCCAAGATCATTAGTCCTTACCCCCTGGGAATTAACCCCTTCTCCATTATTGCAATCATTCTGTTTCCTACAACAAATATCTGGTTGAGTGTCACAATTACTTGAAGAATTGGGAGCGATTTTTAGTTACTAGCTTGGATTGTGTCTTATTGACATTGCCAATTAATGCTTGCTTGAGAACTCTCAAACCCAATCCATAACCGACCATTTTGACCAGCAAACAGAGGAGACCCCATTCCATAAATTTGAACCGAAGCCTTCAGGTAAAAAGCTGGTGTCTAACCCACCATCCCAATAACTTTGGTTTCATATGTGGTTCTCTTACTGATTTGACTGAAATGAGGCATTTTTATCAGGCGTTTACAGGCATCCCTGCAATCAAAGTCAAACTGGGATGGCCAAAGAACTGTTCTGCTTATGATGCCGTTCAAATTGTTGACCATTTCTTGATGCAAAATTTCTGAAATGGGATCAATACCCAGTACATTTAAATGGCCTCCCTTTGACATTAGGTGTTGTGGTCTGTCACTTTACAGCCAACAGAGTAAGTTTGGAATGTGGTTGCTATTGTAATATTGGAAAGCATAACAGTTAGTTTTTGTCACTGTACTCATAGACTTAAGAATTGTGGTTTCTCTGTCCTGTCCTTTTTTGCCCTCTGCAGAAGTTAACACAGCTTGGGTTTTGCATTTCAATATGCAAATTGCATGCATTGACTAATCAGTTTGTGCCTGTGTGATTGTTTATAACTCAGCATGTGAATACTAACAGTGTTTTTACTGTGCTTCTCTTTTGCTTTCAACAATGGGGTTTGACTTGCTCCACAACAGTTGTAGAGGATGTTTGGAAGCAAACAACTTTATTGCAGCTGCTACATTTAATTCACCTTCCCATCTTGGACAACATCCTGGAATCTCCAGTGAAAGCAAAACGAAGACGACTAGTTCAGTTCAATCAGAAAATTGACCTTATTATCTCCAACACGTTCCTGGATCGCGAGGTTTCTAAGAGCCTAAATCTGCCCTAGTTAGTATATGCAAATAACTTTCCAAATTCTTTGAATGAGATACGATGTGTAGCATTTAAATATAATAAGTAAGAGATTTGAAATATTGCCTTAAACTTTTATTGTGCAGAGATTAATAGAAAATCCATGAACCTCTTTCAATTTATTGGTTATTTGAAACAGTGTGAGACATTGCATACTGTGCAATCAAAACCTTACGTGAAAAAGCATAATCTTCAAATGAGCTTTCTTCACATCTATCTACTCCCTTGCTCACCCTCTTACATTTGCATGTGTTACTTTATGCAAATTTCAAGTAATTTGGGAAAACCAAAGAGGACCAGTTTTCATCAGGGATTCGTAGAAGCTATTTCATGCAAATTGGTTGTAGAGTACTAACATAATCAAATTCCACACACATGATTCCAGAAATGAAGGATTACCTGAATGAGGTGAGAAAGGACAAGTTGGGATTGTTCTCTTGTGAGCAAAAAAGACTGAGAGTAGGACCAAAAACAGAAGTTGCTGGAAAAGCTCAGCAGGTCTGGCAGCATCTGTGAAGTAAAAACAGAGTTAACATTTCAGGTCTGGTGACCCTTCCTCAGAACTGATGGTAGTCACTAGACCCGAAACATTAACTCTGATTTTTTTCTTCACAGATGCTGCCAGACCTGCTGAGCTTTTACAGCAACTTCTGTTTTTGTTCCTGATTTACAGCATCAGCTGTTCTTTAGGTTTTTAAGACTGACAGCAGATTTGGTCAAGGTAACATCATCAAAGTGTAGGCAGTGAAACTGTACTTCCAATGGCTGAAGGGTCAATGACTAGAGAACACAGATTTAAGATGATTGACAGAAGAACCAGAGGTACCATGAGGAAAAATCTTTTGTGTATAAAACAGTTAGGATTTAGAATACACTGCCTGATGGAGTGGGGGGACACAGATTGAATAATAGCATTCAAAAGGGAACTGAATAAATATTTCAAGGAGAGAAAAATGCAGGGAACCAGAACTAACTGGATTATTCTTCAAATGAGCTGGCACAGACTTAATGGGCTGGTAGGCTACCTTCTAAGTTACACTATTCTTTGAACTAATCCCCAGAAAAAAGGCCAACCCTGAAATTTCTGAACCAGAATGTATTGTGCCTCTGTCAAGACAAACCATGTGTGAGACATGCTTCCTCAGTCTCTGTGTTGGTTTTTTGTTTGTATCCACAGTACTGATGAGTGGTTCTCAGTTGCAGTCGATTGCCTGGAATATTTCCCAGATGAGGTGATTGTGCACACGAGTGAACTGTTATCTCAGATCGCGAATGACAGGGAGGCTGCAGAAAAGTACAAAAAAGTGCTGTTTGAAACTATAGTGAGGCACTATAGTCAGAACAAGGAGCCACTTCTCTGTGATCGATATCGTGACATATATGCAGGGATCGTTGAACTTCTCGGTAAGGGATTTGTTTTGCAGAGCTGTGTAAAGAATGCAAATGTTGGTGATTTGGCCCTAAATTATGGAACAACATGATTTTCATTACTTGAGAATGGTAAATCTTAGCTAATAATATGTTTCAAATTTCAGTTAGTCAGAGAATATGTTCATTTAAAATAATAAGAAAGTTGTGTATACCGTGGACAACATGCAAGTACTTTAGTTTATTGACTGGTCGCAGACAGGAAAAAAAACCTTAGTTACAATGTCTTTATTAAATAAATCTTTGTGCTCTTTCTGCCTCTGCTGTTTTTTTGTTTTGCACACATTTTTACTTATATCTGTATGACTATTTCCCTTACCCCAATATTGTTGTGTTGTGCTTTCTGTTGGTCACTCCTCCTTTGTCTTACCTTTTGTGTGTCATACTCCAAAGTGTGTCTGTTAGGCTCTTACCAATCTTTCCCTATTGATGCATTGAATTTTTCTTTGCCTTTGTAAGAAAATGGGAAGAAGCCAGGATAGAGTGAGGTGTTGGAAATGGAACAGCAACATTAATGATTGAATGAAAAGTGGAAGATGAAGTTGAAGGAGGACTCCTTCCTGTGATTAGATGGGATTTGGGGGCCAGTGGTAGTAAAGAAGCCAAGGACTGAGGGTTCAACCTTGGGAAGTGGACTGATTGACAGGCCGAGACCGGGGAGGATGTGGAGGGGAGTGCTGGACTTGAGACCACTTGTGTTAATGAGATCTGGGAATGCTGGGGTCTGCAAATAGTTGTGGAGTCTCAGTCTGGAGCTTGAAAAA
The DNA here is from genome assembly GCF_021869965.1 of Rhincodon typus. Taxonomy (NCBI): domain Eukaryota; kingdom Metazoa; phylum Chordata; class Chondrichthyes; order Orectolobiformes; family Rhincodontidae; genus Rhincodon; species Rhincodon typus. Next base: position 56,201,518 of record NC_063349.1, read on the forward strand.
CTTGACCCTGACTTGTAGAGACAAACCTGCATAAAGAAGAGAATCCTGATGGAACGGAGGGGGGTTACAAGTGGTTGAGAAGCACTGGAATGAGGCAACTGCATTACCTGTCTTTTAGTAGTCTGTGCTGAATAGCTCTGATTTAACTTGTCTATTTAGCTGCTTGATAATTTCATCCAATATTAAGAGGCTTTGCAAAACAGGCACCGTCTATGAACAGAAATAGTATTAATTTTGCTGGTCAGTGATGAAATTAGAGGTGTAGTAGGTTTTACGTGTGTTTCCCCTCACCCACTCTTCCCCTTGGCTGACAGAGAAGCAAACAAATGGGGAAGTATGGGTTTACACAGAAACTGGGAATCCACTGAGATTGATGAGCAGTCTGTCACTATCACAGGACAGCATCCCCTGATCCTGCACCAGACTGCTATACCTTTTCCAGGCATTGGCTGAAACAAGAGCCTACATGATTAATAATCAAACAAACCTTCAGTGGCCAAAGGTGAATGAATTTAAAGCACCTGGTGACCCACAATGAGGAGTGAAAAAAAGCCATACTGTCTGATTAACCTTGAGTTTTGTTTTTAGGAAGTTACCAAACCAGAATTGAGAAGTAACAGGAAGTAATCACATGATTTTAATAATTTTCTTTGAAGAAAAGTCTTTTCACAACTTTGAAATCACACAGTGCCTCAGCTTCAGGTGTAGTCACTGTTCTAATATAGTAACACGCAATATTTAGATTAAGCAGTCTTAACACTGCATAGTTTCATCTTAACAGTGATGGAAGATAAGGTGCCACATCAAAGATGATTGCAGAAAATATAAGTTATGGTGTAGTGAATAGGATCTTGGCATTGAAAAGAAGATTGGCTGGCTGTCAGGAAGCAGGCAGAAGGTGTAAACAGGTTTTTTAGATTAGCAAGATATAATGACTGGTATGCCACAGGGTTCAGTTCTGGGGCCTCAACTATTGGCAATTTATAAACAACTTGGATGAAGGGACGGAAGTTATGATTGTCAATTTGTGATAAGACAAATGTAGGAAAGTTGGTTGTGAAAAGGACACAAAGCTCACAAAAATATATTAATAGGTTAAGTGAATGAGCAAAGATGTAAAATTATCCTTTGTAGAACTAAAAAAAAATCTAAATGGTGAGACATTGCAGAACTCCGAGATGCAGAGAAATAAGGGCATCCTTGTGCATGAACCTCAGAAGGCTTACATGCATTATATGCAGGTACAGCAAATAATTCGGCCATGGAATGTTATAATTTATCACAAAGGGAATTGAATATAGAAGTGAGAAGTACATACCTCGGTTACATAGAGCACTGGTGAGTTCGCATTTGGAGTACTGTGCACAGTATTGGTTGCCTGATCTTATGAATGATGTAAATGCTTTGGAAGCAATTCCGAGGAGAAATGCATGGAGTAGGCAGATTGTATTATGAGGAAAGAATCCTGAAGCATTTTGACAGGGTAGATATGGAAAGGGTTTTTCTTCTTCTTAGAGAAGCCAGAAGTAGGGGGTCACTGTTTAAAAGTCATGGATCAGCCATTTAAAAAAGAGATGAGGCATAACTTTTTTTCTCTCAGCAGATTGAGTCTTTGGAACTCTTCCTGAAAAGGTTATAGAAGCAGAGTCCTTTCATATTTTTAAGGCAAAGGTAGATAACCTTTCACCTTTTTGCTTAATAAAAAAGCTATCAGGTGAAGGTGGAAATGTGGATTTGAGGTTACCATCAGATTAGCCATTTTTTTTTATTCATTCATGGGATGAGGGCACCACTGGCTTAGCAAGTATTTATTGCTCATCCTAAGAGTCCATCAATTGCTCTGGAGTCGCATGTAGGTAAGGTAAAGATGGCAGTTTCCTTCCCTAAAGGGCATTAGTGAGCTAAAACAAAAGCAAAGTTGCTGGAAAAGCTCAGCAGATCTGGCAGCATCTGTGAAGGAGAAAACAGAATTAACATTTTGGGTCTGGTGACCCTTCCTCAGAACGCACTGGACCCGAAACGTTAACTCTGTTTTTACCTTCACAGATGCTGCTAGACCTGGTGAGCTTTTCCAGCAACTTTGGTTTTGTTCCTGATTTACAGCATCTGCAGTTCTTTTGGTTTTTATTCGGCATTAATGAACCAAATGGGTTTTCCTGACAACCAATAACGGATTCATGGTCATCATTAGATTTTTAATTTCAGATTTTTATTGAATTCAAATTCCATCATCTGCCATGATGGGATTCAAACCGAGGTCCCCAGACCAATTACCTGGGTCTCTGGGTTAACAATCCAATGATTACGCCTTTGCCCCTCATATTGAACAGCAGAGCAAACCCAAGGGGTTGAATCACCTAGACCTGCTCATAATTCTTATGTTTGTGTGACACTTCCATCATATGAAAAAGAATCACTCTAATTAAAACTTTTCCTTACAAAACTGTAGAAAATGGTAAGACTGGACAAGCTTTGGAAGCCGCACAACTTGGCGTTCGGTTGTTGGAGCCTAACTGGAGAGAGGAGCTGCACAGATTGCTGTCCTTCATGGCTGTTGCTGCAACCCCAGACGCCTGCATACTGCAGAAACAGGTTTATCAGTATTTTAAAACTAATTAATCACAAAGTAGATAAGAATATGACTTCAAAATATTTTCTAAAGCAATTTTCAAATATTTCTCAACAAAAGGCTGGGAGAAATAATACACTTTTTGACAATACGTTTTATTTTTAGATAAGTCTAAAGACAAGGGGAGACTTGTGTCAGGACATCAACTGTGCAGAAACCAAATAAAAGAGACAGTTTTCTTTACGCCCACAGAATAGCCCGAAACAATCAGTTCTGTGATGAATCTCAAAAGCCTCAACCTGAAACTTGGGTTGAAAAGAAGAAATAATTTGTAAAGCACCTTTTGATATGCCTGGGGATCTCAAAACACACTTTTACAGCCAATTAAACAGTTGTCATGAAGTGTAATCTATGGTAATGTGGGAAATGCATCAGCCAATTTATACATAGCAAAGTTCCATAAACAACCAGATAAATGTCTGGAAATTTTGCTTTGTGATGCTAGTTGAGCAATAAATATTGATGAAGGAAACAAGAGGAACAACCGCCCTCCCCCTCATTTTCAGTTAAATAGCCTCAGAGGATTTTTTTTAATACATTCACCTGAGAGAGTTGACATGACCTCTGTTTAATGTCTCACCTGAAAGATGACACCTGTGCCATGCAGCACTCACCCTCTACTACTTTGGGACTGTATACCTGCATGCTTACCAAGAGGAGAGTTTGCATCAGGTTGTCAAACTCTATTTAAATGGTGTGTGAGTTGGCAAGTGTACACATTTGGAATTCTTTAATTTTACTTGCCGATGAAAAGTTGCCTTTATAATAACACACTAACCAACCTGCTTAATAGCTCCAATTGTTCGCAGTATTAAATGTCACAATTTGATGCTGCACTGTCAGGGATGACCTATCCTAATTTTTCATCATAAATTGCTCATCAGCAACTGGTAGCATGAACTAAAGGCAGCAAATTTTACAAGGTGAAGGATTGACATGTCTGTGTATAGGGCAAAAAAAATTGAAGGACCTTCTGCCATTCTTATTGCTTAATTCATAAGTTGCTATTGTGTCACATACTTCGGGTACGCAGTACTGATACATATCAGACGTTAAAATGTTGGCTAAACAGTCTAGGTATAAACTTTTGTGGTTTTTGCTTCTTCTACCCAGAAGTGTTATCGCACACCATCAACTCCAATCTCACTGATTACTTGTTCCCCATAATTACCTTTAATTAACATAAAACAATCACCTGTTCCCTGATTCCATTTGGCCTCAGGCATTCCTATCAGACTCTGGTATATAACAACTGGTACATCCTGATGTACTTCATAATGTGAGTGATTGGAGAAGTAGCATGTGCTATGTGTATCATGCTGGGGGCAGCAGCTTAGTATTAATTTTTGGTGTCAGAAAAGATCCCATAGTGTTGTTCCAAAAAGAGCAAGAATCCACCCAGTGTTCTCACCATTGTTTATCCTTCAAAAGAAAATCTTTTAATAATTAAGGCATAAACAGATTGCAGCTTGAGAGTTTGCTGTGCACAAGTTGGCTGCTGATTTTCTTAAACTGACAGTGACCACATTTAAAATGCATTTCATTGGCTGTAAAGAGGTTTGGTATGTCCTGGTATTGGTTCCAGTTTGTTCTTCCTTTCAGCTGTGTCCTGTCACCATTATCTTGATGATCTTGCTGTTTGACCATCAGAATTGTACACGGTGCTCTGGATGTGGCTGTACCAGTGCTTGACCAGCATCTCTCTTGCTCCTAGGTCTTGTGTCTTACAGCTCTGACTTATGATGAATTCTATTTTGTAGAACACCAACAGAACTGTAATAAGGAAAACATTTACCAAAGCTATTGTACAAAGCAAATCTCTAACAAAAGTACAGGCTGAAGAACTGGTCATTTTCCTAATGGATAACCGCACCGAGCTCTTCAAGGTACAGTATTCACAGCCCATTAAGGAAGGAATATTCTTGGATATTTTCACTCTATGATGTCTGTACTGATTGTTGATTCCCACTTGAAAATTCTGGGATAGTTCTTCCACTCCCCAGGAAGCATGTGAATACAACTCATTAACTTGGTTGAGGCAAGAGGCTGTCTGTAGGGAACTAAATTTTCCCCTGCTGTGTCTCCCAAGAATTTCAATTTGTTATTCCTGGAAAAGGAACTTTGGGATTATGTAGAAGATAATTTGACCCAACCAAGTTTGTGTCCTCCCCCAGCTCCAGGGGGTGATGTCTGTCCTACCCATGTCCTAACTTGGAGGCTGCTTGACTCCTGGCTGTCCCTCCTGATCATCTCACAAACCCTCCATTTCTTAATTTTTGGATTGCCTCTTTGAGCCTAGTCTTGAATGAACCAGAATTATCTGCTGTTGACCATTGTGAAGGTGGAAGCTATTCAGTCAGATCATCTGATTAGCAACAGTGCTAAATACATTGCTACTGACATACGGAGATCATTTCATGCTAATCATTTTTGTGCACTTTCAGCCAGGGCTTCTGATCCTGGATTGAACAGTGAATCCTCAGTGCAGCCATCAGGTGTAGATTAGCGAAGAGGTGTGTCAGAGAAGACGTATCTGCGTTTCGCTGACTGCTTCACTAAGGTTCAGTTTTCAAGGGTTTAGCCTTTTCAGTCAGCAGGATATTCCATTCCTGAGAAACCCCTCCAGTGATGAAATTCGCAAGTGTGGAGCTCAATAAAAATAAGTTAAAAATTGCGAGGTTTTATTTGCTAATGGATGATTTGCTAAAAAAAAAGGTCTTCAAGGGTCATAATCTCTGGATTGCTGCCCGAGCCACGTACAAATTGGCATAGGGAGGCGAGGATCAGGGAAGTAAACACGTGGCTAAAAGAGTGGTGTGGGAAAGAGGGTTTCCTTTTCATGGGGCACTGGCATCAGTTCTGGGACAGGAGGGATCTATACCGCTGGGACGGACTCCACCTGAACAGGGCCGGGTCCAGTGTTCTGGCGAAAAGGGTAAATAGGGTGGTTAATAGGACTTTAAACTAGTAGGTAGCGGGGAAGGGAGAAGTGAGCGTAGAGGGAGAATAACAATTAATGTAAGGCAAAGCAGCAGGTTAGCAGGTGACGAGGAAGCTTCAACTCCATTGAAAATTAGGAAAAAAATTAAAGGGAAGGAGAACTCAAGAGCTGTTAGTAATGGAGGTAATAGGACCCAAAAAGAAGGTGCAAAAACTGGCATAAGAGCACTTTATCTGAATGCTCAGAGCATTCGAAACAAGGTGGATGAGTTGATGGTGCAAATCATGACAAATGGGTATGATTTAGTGGCTGTTACAGAGACATGGTTTCAGGATGGTCATGACTGGGAGTTAAATATCCAGGGGTATCAAACTGTTCGGAAGGACAGACAGGAAGGTAAGGGACGTGGTGTTGCTGTGATTTTTAAGGATGATATCAGGGCAGTAGTGAGGGATGATATAGGTTCTACTGAACAAAACGTTGAATCCATTTGGGTGGAAATTAGGAATAGCAGGGAGAAGAAGTCACTGATAGGTGTGGTCTATAGGCCACCAAATGATGACATTGTGGTGGGGCGGGCAATAAACATAGAAATAGCTAATGCATGTAAAAATGGTACAGCAATTATCATGGGGGATTTTAATCTACATATCAATTGGTCAAACCAGGTCAGTCATGGCAGCCTTGAGGAGGGGTTCATAGAATGCATCCGTGATAATTTCCTTGTAATGGAACCTACGAGGGAGCAAGCTATCCTAGATCTAGTCCTGTGTAATGAGACAGGAATAATTAATGATCTCGCAGTTAGGGATCCTCGCGGAAGGAGCGATCACATTATGGTCGAATTTAAAATACAGATGGAGCGGGAGAAGGTTAAATCCAGTACCTATGTCCTGTGCTTAAACAAAGGAGACTATGAAGGAATGAGAGAGGAGTTAGCTAAGGTAGAATGGGAGTAAAAACTTTATGGTGGGTCAATTGAGGAACAGTGGAGGACTTTGAAAACGATGTTTCACAGTGCTCAGTAGAAGTATATTCCAGTGATAAGGAAGAACTGTAGGAAAAGAGAGAGCCAGCCATGGATGTCTAAGGAAATAAAGAAAAGTATCAGATTGAAAAAAAAACACATACAAAAAAGCAAAAAGTAGTGGGAAACCAGTAGACTGGGAAATCTTTAAAGGTCAACAGAAAGCCACAAAAAAAGCTATAAAGAAAAGTAAGCTAGATTATGAGAGTAAACTAGCTCAGAATATAAAAACAGGCAGCAAAAGTTTGTATAAATATGTAAATCGTAAAAGAGTGGCGAAGGTAAACATTGGTCCTTTAGAGGATGAGAAGGCCAATTTAATAACTGGGAATGAGGAAATAGCCGAGACATTAAACAGTTATTTCGTGTCGGTCTTCACTGTGGAAGATGCAAATAACATGCCGAAAACTAATGGCAAGAAGGTTACAGCAGGTGAGGATCTAGAAACTATCATTATCACTAAGGAGGCAGTGCTGGGCAAGCTAATGGGGCTAAAGGTAGACAAGCCTCCTGGCCCTGATGAAATGCATCCCAGGGTACTAAAAGAGGTGATGGGGGAAATAGCAAATGCACTAGTAATTATTTACCAAAATTCACTGGACTCTGGGCTGGTTCCCGCAGATTGGAAAATAGCCAACGTGACGCCACTGTTTAAAAAAGGAAGTAGACAAAAAGCAGGTAACTATAGACCAGTTAGCTTAACTTCGGTAGTGGGGAAAATGCTTGAATCTATCATTAAGGAAGAAAAAGCAAGACATCTGGATGTAAATTGTCCCATTGTGAACACCCAGCATGGGTTCATGAAGGGTAGGTCATGTTTAACTAATTTGGTGGAATTCTTTGAGGACATTACTTGCATGGTGGACAATGGGGAACCTGTGGATGTGGTGTATCTGGATTTCCAGAAGGCATTTGACAAGGTGCCATACCAAAGGCTGCTACATAAGATAAAGTTGCACGGTATTACAGGTAATGTATTGGCATGGATAGAGGATTGGTTGACCAGTAGAAAGCCAAGAGTAGGGGTAAATGGGTGTTTTTCTGGTTGGCGGTCAGTGTCTAGTGGTGTGCCTCAGGGATCAGTGTTGGGACCTCAATTGTTTACAATTTACATAGATGATTTGGAGTTGGGGACTAAGTGTGGTGTGTCAAAATTTGCAGATGACACTAAGGTGAGTGGTAGAGCAAAGTGTGCAGAAGACCCTGAAAGTCTGCAGAGGGATATAGATAGTCTAAGTGAGTGGGCAAAGGTCTGGCAGATGGAGTACAATGTTGATAAGTGTGAAGTCATCCATTTTGGTAGGAATAACAGCAAAATGGACTGTTTTAAATGGTAAAAAATTGCAGCACGCTGCTGTGCAGAGGGACTTGGGTGTCCTTGTGCGTGAATCGCTAAAAGTAGGATTGCAGGTGCAGCAGGTAATTAAAAAGGCAAATGGAATTTTCTCTGCCATTGCTAGAGGGATGGAGATTAAAAACAGGGAGGTTATGCTGCAGCTGTATAGGGTCCCGGTGAGGCCACACCTGGAATACTGTGTGCAGTTTTGGTCTCCTTACTTGAGAAGAGATATACTAGCAATGGAGGGGGTGCAGAGGAGATTCACTCGGTTGATTCCAGAGTTGAGAGGGTTGGATTATGAGGAGAGACTGAGTAGACTGGGATTATACTCATTGGAATTCGGACGAGTGAGGGGAGATCTCATAGAAACATATAAGATTATGAAGGGAATAGATAAGGTGGAGGCAGGGAGGTTTTTTCCGCTCGCAGGTGAAACTAGGACTAGAGGGCATCGCCTCAAAATAAAGGGATGCAGATGTAGGACTGAGGTCAGGAGGAACTTGGAAATCTGTGGAATTCCCTCCCCAGTGAAGCAGTTGAAGCTACCTCGCTGAATGTTTTTAAGGCAAGGCTGGATAAATTTTTGAACAGTAAAGGAATTAAGGATTATGGTGAGTGAGCGGGTAAGTGGAGCTGAGTCTCAAAAAGATCAGCCATGATCTTATTAAATGGCGGGGCAGGCTCGAGGGGCCAGATGGCCTACTCCTGCTACTAGTTCTTATGTTATGTTATGTTGAATTTTCTTACTGCTTTTTTGGCGTGCATAGGCGAATTTGCGATGTCATGAATACAGAGGATTTACTGTAGTTGTGTCAGTGTTATTTGTTGTTCTCCACTTTGCGGTGATTTTGAACTCATGCTTGCTCCCTTTTCCTATATCCGTTTCAAATTGCAATAGGTTACTCTTGTTAATTAAGTTGTTTTCTACTCCAAGTTTACAAATTGATTGGAAAAAATACATTCTCAAATTCACCCGAATGAATTGGTTCCTTAACCTGACACTTGTACTCAGAATAGATTTGAGCAATGTGTGGTTTGTCAATGATTTCTAACTGGTTAAATTATACTTTTTATTTTTAATACTTAAACCAAATTTTATGTTTGTGACAGACACAATGAACTCCTAAATAGCACTAAAGTCAAGTGCAACAACTTAATGCTTTATTCCTGTTGTGTTTTTCAACTCCCTAGATCCCTGGTTCTCTGCTTCGGATGGTCAGGAAGAAGCTTCTTTTCCTTCAGAAAGGAGGGGATCCCACTGCTTCCTCAGGTACCTCAGGCACATCATATTAAAAGCATGAACGATTCTTTGATTCCCTTAATTGCCTTAAGTTCTCTGAGCAATACAATTTTTAATTGGCTGAAATAAATTTATTTATTTTGGTCCTTCATGTGCTATGGATATCACTGGCTGAGTTAGCATTTATTAGCTATCTCAATGGTCCTGGAGAAGGTGGGGTGAGCTTCCTTCTTGAACTACTGCAGTAAACCATTGCTGTAGGAATATCCGTGAGGCTGTTAAGAAGACGAGCATTTTGACCTAATGACAGTAAAGGAACACGATATATTTCCAAGGTAGTGACTTGGAGAGGAACATGCAGGTGGCAGTGTTCCAATGTATCTGTTGCCTTTGTCCTTCTAGATGGAAATGGGTCTTGTATTTGGAAGGTGCTGTTTAAGGGGCCTGGATGAATATTTGCAGTGCATCATGTAGGTGGTCACTGCTACTTCACTGTGTCAAATGGGCCTTGATGTCAAGGGCAGGCATCCTCACCTTATGTCCAGAATCCAGCTCTTTGTCCATGTTTGAATCAGGGCTGAGTAAAATCAGGAGCTGTTTGTATCTTGCAGAACCCAAACTGATCATCAGTAACTAGGCTATTGGTCAGCAAGTGCTGCTGCATAGCACCATTGGTGTCAACCTCCATGATTTCACCCATGATCAAGAGTAGACGGCAGGGCAGAATTGATTGAGTTGGCAGAATGCAAAACTTGGCACTTCCTTATGTTAAAATCCATCTGCCACAGCTTTGCCCACTCACCTAATTTATCATTATCCTGTTGTAATTTTATGCTGTCATCAACACTATCTACAGTGCTCCCAATTTTGTATTGGCAGCAAGTTTGGATATTTGACTTTTTATGCCATTATTTAAGTCATTAATGAATATTCTGAATAATTTGAGACCTTAATATAGATCCCTGCGGGACAACACTAGTCACGTCCTGCCAATTTGAGTACTTGCCCATTATTCCAACTCTCTTTCTTGCCACTCAACCAATTTCTTGTCCATGTTAATAATTTTACCTCCATTCCATGGGCTTCCATCTTAGCTAACAGTTTCTTGTGTGGTACTTTATTAAAAACCTTCTGGAAGTCTATATAAACAACATGTATTGACTTACCTCTGTCCACCTCTGTTACCTCTTCAAAAACACTGAGGTTTGTCAGGCATGACCTTCCCTTCATAAATCTATGCTGGTTCTCCCTGATTAACTGAAGGTCAAGGTTTTCAGTTACCCTTACCTTGATTATAGACTCCAACAATATTCCCCATAACACAAATGTAAGGCTAACTGGTCTGTAATTCACTGGTTTCACTCTGTTGCCCTTATGAAAGATTGTGTGATGTGAACAAATTTTTTAGTCCAGAGGTAAAACTCCTGAATCCACGGAACTCAGAATCAGCAATGTGCTCTGCTACCTCCTTTAACACCCACGGATGGAAGTCATCTGGTCCTGGGGATTTGTCGCGCTTCAGTTCCATTAATTTACCCATTATTGATAATTTACTTGAGCTAATTTTATTTAGACCTTGTCCCTGATCCTCTGTTAACGTCAGAATAAAATCTGCTCTGGTACTTTGTATTTTGTTTTCATTTGATGTGGCAGTCTTTCACTGAAACATAGGCATTCAAGGCCTACGGGTTTAGTTTTAACAATAAAAGAAGTTTATTATACGAGAAATAAAAACAAGCTATCTGCATTCAACATGTTTTGAAAGATGTCTAAAAATGTTGCACAACAGAAAAAAACTCATCTCCTCCCCAGAAGCAACACTTCCCATTTAATCAAAATCTAGAGAAACTTCCTTCCCTCACAAGTCTGCCTGTTGATTTAACTGCTTTTTTATGGTTCTGGTCCTGTGAGCTTTTTCTTTAAGATCTTAGTTGTGAGAGTAGGACTTTCTCAACTTTCAAGAATCAAATTGGAGATTTCTAACTGAACATTCTTGGTTTGGTAACTTTCACTAACGCAAATCCTTATCTTGAGGTAAGTTATTCTCTTATTCCTCTGAACAATGGCTCTTCTTTATTTGGGAAACTATTCTTGCATTTAACTTCAGTCAGAGCTTTTTCAAACTGGCTTCAGAAGGTTTTAACGCAAGGTTTATAAAATCGCTCATCCTAGTTTGTGCTAAGCTAATGGTGTCATGTTTTTCCCTTCTGTCAAAAACCCTACAATATAAACAAACTAAATCCCTTCAAACAGTAGACCAGACCCATGTGCCACCAATTTAGCATCCAAGTTCTGAAATTAAAAAAGTTAGAGGATAAAAGATACTTTATCAGTAAAATACTTAAAAGTTTTCAGAAACAGACAGGTAATTGGAATTGAGGATTATCAGATTAGTCATGATGTCATTGAGTGGAAAAGAAAATTATGTGGGCCGAATGGCCTACTTCTGTTCCGATGTCTTAACGGTCAAAAAAGTGACGATTGCATACAAGTCTTACACCTTTCATCACACTGGCATCTGTGATACAGAGGACCTCCAGAGGAGGTTGTAATGGATCATCAACTGGGCACTTTGGGCTGAAGTTTGTTGCAAATCTCTCAGCCTTACCACACAGTCCATTTGAAACTACTTTACTGGAAGGTACATTTATGTTGCACCTTTCACATCCTCTTGGTCCAAGCACTTCATAATCAATTAGTTAATTATTTTGAAGTGTAGTCGCTGTTGGTATATCGGCAAATGCAACAGCCACTTTGTTCATAGCAAGATCACAGAAACAGCAAATGAGATGAATAACCAGATGACAATTAGTGTTGGTTGAGGGACACTCCTTGAATGGTGCTATAGAATTTTTTTTACATCCACTGGAACTGGTAGATGGAACCCACAGTTTAATGTCTTATCTGAAAAATGGTGACTTTAGAAAATACAGTACCCCTCACTCAGTACCAGCTTTAATTGTGTGCCAAAGTCAAAAGAAAATCTGATGATGACAAAACATCACAAATGTATACTGGCATATGTCACTGTTGCAAACTTGATATCATAACATTAGTAGGATTGAACCTGTATCTGAACTAATTTCTATACAGACTATAAAATGCTGAGCATCACTTGAAATTGCCTGTTTGAAGATCTGGTGGCTAAAACTGAAACACAAAGTGGATGTGAAAGTGCAAGACTGACAATCGTGGCTGGTGTCTGTGCAAATTTGGGAACTGGTTGTCTTCCTGATATTCTGGAATGGGTATTTTCATTATGGGCAGGGTGTACAAAAGAAACTTGTATTTCAAAAATAATTGGGTAAATTATTCAGAAAATATTTGAAACTGGTTTAAATCAGCAACAATTTCCCTTTGGAAGAAATAATGCTGCAACCAATTTCTGTGCAGTTTTATAAAGTGTTTCCTTTATTTCTCACTGCTTTCTCTGAAATTCTTTTTTAAATCAAAATTATCATCTCTCATGACTTTTTTGCAAAGAATCAGTGTCCATGTTTCTTGTTGCTGCTCCCAGATCGGGTGCTTTGGAAATCTTCTATTTTGAGCTGCCACATGAATACAAATTGCTGTGTAGTGTTTGCAGAAGAGGAATGAATGATTTGCGGGAATTGTGAGGAACATCAAATGCATTGTCTGCAGTGCCACTCAGTGCCTTGGAGAAGCTACTGCAGCAATTATTTTAATTGTCAGTTGAACTGATTAGACGCAAGAATTCGTGACTATAATAATTGCTGCTAAACTGTTGAGCAAAACATTTTTTTGCTTTTTTTGCTAAGTTCTAAAAATAAGTTGACACTTCAGCACAGTCCTGAGAGTGTTGATTACCTTAAAGACCTGTTTGCCTATTATGATAGATCAAGTGAATTTTAAAGTTCCCATGGTACAAATAGAGCACAGGAACATGAGCAGGCTGTTCAGCTACTCTGTATTGGCCCTTTATTCCAGTGCTTTCCAACCTCTTACCTGCTGTGACCTCATTTCAATGCTTTAAGATTCTCAGTTTTCACAGAGGTGACATACAAGATGTAGGGACACTCCAACTGCACCAAAAGAGGGCAAAAATATCTTTGTCTACAAAAATCTTGGCTTATGATTTTCGCCAGTTGATTATGATGGAGCAGAGGACAGAATACTGCAAGGGAGTCAGAACTACACGTGCCATTGCTGTCTCTCAACTCAACTCTCATTTTGGCAAACCCTGCTCTATTCAATAAGATCATAGCTGACCTTACTTCACCCACCCTGGTTCCATAAATTTTCGTATTTTTCATCCAAAAAAAATCTATCAATTTCATAGGTTTTAAGTGTTAAATCTACCCCATTTTGGCAGACTGTTTTAGGAAAGAGTGCTGTGTGAAGAAATGCTGCCTCAGTATCCCTAAATGGCCTAGCATTCATTTTTCATTCCATGTTCTGGCTGCTCTATCAAGGCATGTAGTCTCCTGTCCAGGTTCAGAGAAGATTTATCAGGATGTTGCTGGCAGTTGGGGGGGTTTGAGTTGTAAGGAGAGGATGGATAAACTGGGACTTTTCACTGGAGCATTGGACGTTGAGAGGTGACCTTATAGAGATTTTACAAAATCATGAGGTGTAGAGATAAGGTGAATGGCAGGTGTCTTTTCCCTAGGGTGGGAGATTTCAAGACTAGGGGTATATTTTTAAGGTGAGAGGAGAAAGATTTAAAAACGATATGAGGGGCAATTTTTTTCCACAGTGGTTCATGTGTGGAATGAACTTCCAGATGAAATGGTGGATGCGGGGACAGTTAGAATGTTCAAAAGGCATTTGGATAAGTACATGAATAAGAAATGTTTGGAGGTATATGGGCCAAGCGCAGGCAGGTGCGACTTGTTCAATGTGGGATTACGGTTGTCATGGACTGGTTGGACCAAAGGGTCTGTTTCCGTGCCCTGTGACTGTAGTGTATCAACCCCACTGTGTGTTAGCATTCCTCCCTCAACTTATTCACAAAGAATAGTTTGACTGGTTCATGATGTTGAATTTTGGTGTGTACAAATTTCTTGTTGCATTTATGTACTTAACAATGTGACGGCATTTCAAAAGTCATTCACCGAAAGCAAAATGGGTAGAATGTCATAGAGGTGTGATCAGATCCTATAAAAATATAAGTACTTTTGATATGATTGTTACATTGTCTATTCCCTGCAAAAGACTTTACTTGATAATTTTGATTGCTTATTTTGTGCCAGGTTTTACATTCTGCCAGAATGTAACACAGAAGGAGTTTGAGGAGCAGAAAGGCAAGACCACCATGGACCAACTTAAGCAGTTAGTCCAAGAGATCAGTCAAAACTCCAACATATCTGCCAAAGAGGGAAACAGACTGCTTCAGGAGTTCCAGAAGCAACATCCTTCAGTGTTTGTTCAACACTACTCAAATATCATTTAGGAGGAGAATATCAGTGAGATTATTGCTGTTTGTTTAGAAAAGATAGCGTTTTGAATGAATGCAAGCACTTTGTTGACCAGGCCATTTGGCACCTGCGACAAGTGATTCTTCTAATCATCTGGCTCAGAGGTTATTATGCATCTCTGGAGCATGTGGGTCTTGAACCCTAGCTGCCTCATCTAGGGATGGGGACACTACCACTGCACCACGAGAGCAAAAATATTTTTATTTGATTACAAAAATCTTGGCTTATGATTTTCTCCATTCAATTATGATTAACGTTGATTTGCACTAAATGTAATAACTAAAAGTCTCAGTTTGTCTTTGTTGCAACGTTTCATTTTATGCTACTGTTGTGTTGTGTCCTAGGTTTTGCAGGGGGAACAATTGTTCACCTTTTTTATACCTGAGCTGAGACACATCAGGCTGCTCTTCTGAGTTTGCACTACCATCTGGGAGGCTCATCTGCTGGCTGCATTGATTTCTGGCTGGGCAGTTAACTTATGGGGTTCTGTGCCAGCGGTGTGAACATATTATTGCCCCTCTCCTGTCAAATGAATCTCTGGCCAGTACAGGGAAATGAAAGGCAAGAAACATTTTCGGTGAACCATGAAGCGAGTTCTTATAATGATCTAGTGGGCTTTGGTTGAAGCTGGCCACCTGGATTGTATGGTCTAACTTGCTGTAGATTCTTGGCATTTCCTCTTCATTTAAGCTTCATATCTACAAAATTCTCAAACAAATGGGATGAGAGTGTGATTGCAAAATGCTGATAGAATGCAAAGAGTTGAAATGTGCCCAGTTCATCAGCATCAAGTGCCTTCTAGATAGCTGCATGTGATATAAATAATTAACACTAATATTACTGTAGGAAATTCTAAATTACTGAATAAGCTTAATTGTGGAACAGATTTTTTTATATTTGATATCTCAGCCTTTTTTCCAGTTTGGATAAATAAAACTGAATTAATCAGAAATGTGTACTTTTATTCGAGTTTTTCGTGAACAGATGTCACAGCTTGGCTTCAATGTCTTTTGTCCATTGCACTTTGTGGCATTATGCAGATTTAAAAAGATGGAAATTTATCCTGATTACCTCATTTTCTTTTTGACTTGCGTGCTGTTTTTTTTTCTCCATTATGGTTTCCTTTACTGTTGCTCTGTTTTAATTACTTTGCTTCCTTTCGTTTCTTTCCCATGTTTGGTTTTATTGATTATTCAGTCCTTATCTTCATTTTTTTTCAGCTCAAATATACATGTGTGGCAGATTTTGTGTACAAAACAACATGCTAAAATCACTTCCCTTGATTTAGTTTAACTTGGTGTGTTTGGCTTTGGGATTTATTTTCTCTGCTGCTGACATTTGGTGGTCTAGGTTCTTGCAGCAATTAACTGCTGGAAGCAAAGCTGAATAAGAAATGTAAGGGCTGATTACCTTGTGGATCTAGAGGCGTCATCCCCACGTGCAACCCCCCCAAACAAATACCCAGACTAGTCTCTTGGGGGGGAAAAAAAGCTATAGCCCTTCATTCACATCTAACTTATTCCAAACTTCTAAATATAACTTTTGAAAATTAATTGTCTGTAAAGGAGAAAGTTCAGATAAGTTGAGACTTGAGGAAATAAGGCAAGGTTGAATGGACTTCAATGCTAGTCGGATTAGAGTTAGGACAAATGAGTTAAGGGCATGATTGACACATGGAATTGCCACATTGTTGCCATCAAAATGTGGTTGAGGGAGGACTTGCAACTCATATTCCAGTGTATAGGATCTTTAGGCAGGACAGTATAAGATGTAAAGGAAAGAGTCTGTTACTGCAGCAAGGAGGGATGATATCCTGAGAGGATTGTCAGATGAGGCTTTATGGGTAGAGCCTTGGAATAAAAAATGGGCAGTCACACTGGTCAGAATGATATGTAGGCCCCAAAATAGTCCATGGGCAATTGAGCAGATATGTCAACAATTCATTGAAGTGAATAGGGTAATTATATTTAAATTTATCCGACATTAATTGGGATAATCATAAAATGGATTTAAGGGGTTGTATTTTTTTGAAATTTATTTAGGAGAGCTTTTTATATCATGTAGATGGTCCTGCGGTGTTGGATTTCATTCTGGGAAACAAAGCCAGACACATTTGTTAAAATCGAATCAGAGATAGTAGGAACTGCAGATGCTGGAGAATCCGAGACAACAAGGTGCAGGGCTGGATCCGAGACAACAAGGTGCAGGGCTTTTCTGATGAAGGGTCTAGGCCCGAAACGTCAGCCTCTCTGCTCCTATGATGCTGCTTGGCCTGCTGTGTTCATCCAGCCCTGCACCTTGTTGTCTCAGACACATTTGTGTTGGCAGTGAGGGAGCATTTTAGTGACAGTGACTACTACACAAAAAGTGTTAAGTTTATTATGGAAAAGGAAAAAAGATAGTCTGCAGAAAATCTTTCGGGATTGGAGGAAGGCAGACTTTATTAAAATGAGGCAGGATCTGGCTAAAGTAGACTATGAAGAGCTATTTAAGGGTAAATCCACAGCAGAAATGGGAGGAGTTGAAAACCCAGGTGCTCTGGTTTCCTCCCACAGTCCTAAGATGTGCAGGTTACGTGGATTGGCCATGGGAAATGCGAGGTTACAGGAATTTGGTGCGATGCTGTTCAGATTGTCAGTGTGGACTTGATGGGCTGAATGGCCTGCTTCCACATTGTAGGGATTATATGATCTAGTCAATGAATGAGGCTGAGTACAGGCACAACATGTTCCCTTTAGGGTGAAACATAGGAGCAGCAAGCCCAGAAAACCTGAATGTCTAGGAATATTCAGCACTGCATAGAAAGGAAAAGAGAGGCATGTAACATACATAGAAAGGGAACAAATCAGTGGAGGCCCTAGTGGAGTATAGAATGTGCAGGGGGATCTTAAGAAAGCAATTCGGAGAGCGAAGAGGGGGTGGGAAAGATTAGGTCGAATCCAGATGTATTCTACAAGTTTATTAAGGGGAAGAGAATAACTAGGGAAAGGGCCATTAGGGACGGAAGGTTAATCTGTCAGTGAACCAGCAGAACATTGTAAATGTGTCAAATTAGTACTTCATATCTGGATTTACTCGTGAAAAGGAGGATGTTGGTGCAGAATTTGGGAAGATAGACTGAGGTTCTTGAGCAGCTTACTATAGAGAGTGAGGAGGTAATGGAAATTGAGGCAGGCTTAAAAATGGAGACATCCCCAGGTCTGGATCAATTGTATCTCAGGCTGCTGTGGAAGACGAGGGAGGAAATCACTGCGGCCCTGACCCAAATTTTTAATTTCTCTGTGGTCACAGGGAAAGTGCTGGAGGACAACTAATGTGGTTCCACTTTTTAAAAAGGATGGTAAAGATAAACTAGGGAATTGTAGATAGATCAATCAGTCAGTCCACATCAATGGTAGGGAAACTATTGTAGAAAATTCTGAAGGAGAAAACTAATCTCCATTTAGAAAGCCAAGGTTTGATCATGGATAGTCAGCGTGGCTTTTTCAGAGGAAGGGTCATGCTGAAGAAATTATGGGTGAACTTTGAGGTGGTGACCAAATGTGTAGATGATGGTAGTGCAGTCAATGTAGTTTATATAGATATTAGCAAAGCCTTTGACAAAGTTCCACATGGGAGACTGATAAAGAAGATAAAAACACCTGGGATCCAAGGTAACCTGGATCCAAAATTGGCTTAGTGATAGGAGACAGGGTGATGGTGGAAGGCTGTTTGTGTGACTGGAAGTCGGTGTGCAGTGGTATATCACTGAGAATGGTACTGGGCCCTTATTGTCATGTAAATCTGGTATGGATTAGAATGTGTGGGAAAATAATGAATAAGTTTACAGATGACACAAAGATTGGCTAGGTGGTTGATAGTGAGGAAGAAGATCTTAAGTTACGGGAGAATATTAATGAATAATAAGATCGGCAGATCAGCGGCAAATGAATTTAACAATGAAAAGTGTGAAATGATGCACTTTGGAAGAAGTAACAAGACAAGGGAGTACTCAATGAATGGTAGGACCCTAGGAAGTTCAGAGGGGATTTTGAGGTGCGTGTCCACAGATCCCTGAAGGTGGCAGGACAGGGTAATCGGGTAGATAAGGCATTTTGATCAGTCAAGGCATAGATTATAACAGCAGGGATGTCATGTTGGAGCTGTGCAGGACTCTGGTTAAGTCATAGCTGAGTTTAGTATGTGCAGTTCTTGACACAACACTGTAGGAAAAATGTGATTTCACTGGAGGGAAGGTTCACCAGGATGTGGCCTGGGATGGATCGCTTTAGCTATGAAGAGGTGCTGGATAAGCTCAGGTAATTTTATTGAAGTAGATAAGAGGGACCTGATAGAGGTGCCTCAGATTGAGAGGGTTATACGGGGTGGATAGAAAGCAGCTGTTCCCCTTCGTGGAAGGATCAGTAACAAAAGGTCATACTTTTAAGGGGGAAGCAGGAGGCTTAGAGAGGGTCCGAGGAAAAATGGTAGGGGTCTAGTGTACGCACTGCCTGGGAGGGTAGTTGAACCGAAGAACTCTTTAAAAAGAACTTGGCTGAGCACTTGAAATGTCGGAACATTGAAGGCTTTGGGCTTGATGCTGGAAAGTGTGACAAGTGTTGATTTGGTGCAGTTTTGGTGGTACAGCCTTGATGGACCGAAGAGTCTCTTCTGTCCTGTGTAATTATGATTCTCTCAACATGGACATCTGTGAGCTCACGTTGCATATTGATAGTGGAGGCCGAGCTTTGTTAGCTGTCCTTTGAGAATTCAAGCATGCATGGAAAAGATCTTATGTTGTGATTTTAAAGAGAATGGAATTGTCTGTCCTGATATGATTTCTCTTTGGAGCAAGAGCTCTGACCTCACCTGGTGCCCGTGGACCTCACCTGACCTCACCTCGCCCTTGACCTGTGGCCACGCCCCTTGAGGGACTGATCACGTGCGTGGGCGGAAGCGGAAGTGAGGTAGCGGGTGGGGGAAGGGGGAGTGTTGTGATGGCGAAAAGGTCGCCTGCACTTGCTGCCGCTGCCGCCGCCCTCGCCCTCGGAGTGAGCTCGCCTGGGACGGAGTGAGCCGTCAGGCGGCAGGGCCCTCGAACACAGGCAGATCCAATAGAAGCAAAGCTCAGGTGATCGGCGCCCCAGCTTCATTCGTGTTTTAACAGGCGGCGGTGAGAGGCCGGGCCTAGGCTGATGGAGGAGGAGGAGGGGGAAATACAGAGAGGGGCGAAAGGATCCTGTGACAGAGAGGGAGCACACGGCTTGGGTGGAGATGAAACTGGGAATTGAGGGCGGGGTTTGAGAGGGAACGGAGATGTGTCAGTGTATGAGAATTGGGAAGGTGTCAGGGATCAGAGAGCGAGA
>NC_063349.1:56226476-56268913 GCF_021869965.1 Rhincodon typus
TGCTGCTTGGCCTGCTGTGTTCATCCAGCTCTACACCTTGTTATCTCAGATTCTCCAGCATCTGCAGTTCCTACTATCTCTGAAACATTGAATTGCAGATTCAGTTGAAATTCTTCACTGGATTTGTAGCATGTTATGGTTTTAAGATAAAGGTGTGCCTCATGACATGACTTACATTATGCTGAACCTTTGGAAAGCACAACTAGAAAAAATGCTTTCAGTGTTAGTCACAATACTTTTGGATGGGTTGTTGAGAAGTTGCAGAAGTGATTTACCAAAATTGATGCATGGAATGGAGACTTTATTTTCAAGCTTTTTGTTGCGGAAGCTCAAGTTGTTCTCCATGGAACAAAGGAAATTGTGGGTGATTTGATATATGCTAGAAATTATAACAGGTTTAGATAAGGTAGACAAAGAGAAGCTCTTCCCATTCATTGAAGGAACAAAGTGTAGGACAAATTTTTAACAAATAGATAAAGGAGACGGTGGTGATATTTTTACATAGCGAGTGGTAATGGCCTAGAATTATTAGTCCACAAGGGTGATGGAAGCAGAATTGATTAATGATTTCAGAAGAAAACTGCATGGATGTTTGAAGGAAATGAACTTGCACAGCAATGGGGATAGAAGCAGGGGAGTGATTGCTTTCAATGGACCAATCCAGTCTACGGAACTGGATTCAAACCGAATGGCCACATGTATTGTAGATGACACTGTGGCTTAGAAATCCTGCAAAGTTAAAGCCCTTTATAACAGATATGACCATTCCAACACTCCACACCACTGTTCCTGTGCTAGGACAATGGAACTGTCATTCCTGAAATGAGGTAAGCTAGTGGAATGGGCTGGCTTCTGATTTTTGGGTTGATCACATTTAAGGATTAGAAAAATTGCACAATTTTTTAATCTCTTTGAATATTACCTCTATTTGCATGTCTCAAGTTTTTAAAGGGGTTCCATAGGTTGTGGCCAGGCTTTTCTTTGGTTCATTGATGGGATGTGGGTTTCACTGGCTGGGCCAGCAGTTATTGCCTTTTTCAAGTTGCCCTTGAGAAGGTAGTGATGAGCTGCCTTCTTGAACCGATGCGATCCATGTGCTGTTGTAGATTCACTCTGGCTTTTTAAAGAAGGGTAGAACTTGTGTTTATATGTCATCTTTGTTAAGTTCAGGACACTGCTCAACTAATGCAGTACTTTTGAAATGTAGTCGCTGTTACATGGCATTCAATCTCACACGCAAGCTCCACGAACAGCAATGTCATTTAAAAAAGTTTTGCTTTGTGGAAGTTGAGGAATGAACATTCACCATTGAACAAGGCAGAACTCTTCTGTGGTTTAATGGGATCTTTTACATGTAACAGAGGTATTTGTCCAATTAAAAAGTTTGAAACCTTTTGATTCTTGATAGTCACTTTCAATCAGTGGCTTCTGTTCTCAACTTTCCTGCCACTGGGAACTTTCTATCAATCTGTCGCTACTCCTCTCAATTCTAAACACCTGTATCAGACCTCCTCTCAACCTTCTGACCTGTAAGCACAATGCCCCCTATTACTTAGGGAACCTGCCACTTCCATGTGGTCAAACCTTTCCTATGGGTGTGACCTAATAACCTGTTAAAAATAATTCTTGAAGGAAGCTTACCAGATGTTACTCAGAACTCCCTCAGTACTGACCAGTGATTTGAATCAAAACTGATACTGTTGATGGCAACCACACCTCTACAACAAAGAAATTATTTGGAGGTTTTTTTTCTTTTGCTGATTTCTTGTTCTTGATCTTACTCTGCAGGTAAACTGTTCATCCGAAACAATGGAGTCAATGCTAAATAAACTGAAGAGTACTGTTACTAAGGTAACAGCAGATGTTACCAGTGCAGTCATGGGTAACCCTGTCACAAGGGAGTTTGAAGTTGGGCGGCACATGGCAAGTGCTGGGCCAGGAATGACCTGGAAGGTCTTTCATGGTGTGAAGAAGTCAACCAAACAGGTAATACATACTCTAAGAACTTCTTAAAAGTATTTGAATTGTGAAGGTTAATTCATTTTAGCCACAAGAATTTCTTAATTGAAAGGAAATTTCTGTTTAGCTATCTTACAAATTACCTACTTTAAAGGAAGAAATAAAAGCAGAAAATGCAGACAATATTCAGCAGGGTTGGTAGCGTCTGTTCACTGGGAAATGGACTGAATGTTTCAAGTCTTTGACCTTTCATCAGAATTTTCTGTTGAAAGGTGGCAAACTTGAAACCATAGCTCCGTTTCTTTCTCCAGAGGTGGTGCCAGGTATTCTGAGTATTTCCAGCACCATTTTGCCTCTTTAAATCTGATTTCCAACATCAGAAATATTTTACTTCCATGTGATGTCAATCTGGATTGGCCGAAGAGTTATCTGGGTAGACTCCACTTAGCACAGTCTGTGATGTGAGCAGTAGCAAATCGCTATTCCTGTTTTACATCTCAGTGACAGACTTGAAACGAAAATCTGAAAGGGGAGAGGTGTAAAATGGGCTGCCCACTTGCTCTGATAATGATCACATCCAACCTTCTCCAGATAACCTTAGAAGGAATAAAAGCAGAAATTGCTGGAAATGCTCAGCAGGCAGCATCTGACAACAAAGCAGAGTTAACGTTTCAGGTTCAGTGACCCTTCTTCAGAACTGGTTTCTTTGAACTTAGAAGAAATGTTGTGCCTTCTTTTACAAAGTCCAAAACAAATTCCAGTCGGAGGGTCAAGTTTGGCAAATATCCTCGACAGATGAAAAACTGCTAATTCATGACAGTTAATATTTAATAGGTCTAGTTATTATGCATCATAGCAACAACATTTGGATTTTTGAATTGGTGTCAGTGGAAATGATCTTCATTAAATGACCACCTATGCAGCATTGGTCGAATATTTTGACTTAATGAAGGTATTTTATGAAAGAACACTTTGTAAACATAAAGACCTAGTCAGTTGACTGGATAGTTAAGATGCTGGATTGTCACATTTGATGAGGAAGTGAGGCAGCTCATGAACTGTGGGCCAGAGAAAAAAGAACTTGCATTAATGTAGCAACTGTCATGACTGCAGGACACTCCAAAATGTTTTGCAGCCAATTAAATGTTTTTGAAGTATACTGTAATAAAGGAAATTGGCAGTCAAGATGCACACAGCAAATTGGGAAGCAGTAATGTGACAAAGATCAGATAATTTGATTTTTTGGGAGGTTGGTAGAAGAAATTGGAGAGGGCTCCCTATCTCATCCTTGAATTTGAGCCATGTGGGTAAGTCCATCTTAGAATACAGGAATGAAAGCAGGAAATGCTGGAAATACTCTGCGTGTTTGACAGCATCTATGGAGAAAACAGCACAGTTAATGTTAAGTACTATTGAACTCCTAGCAGATGGTAAGTTGCTGAGTATTTTCAGCATTTTTTGTTGATATTTCAGACATCCAGTGCCCATAGTATTTTGTTTTTCTGTTAGAATGCTGGGACACATTTAATTTCTTTTCCAAAGACACTTGGACAGTACAGCACTTCTTTAGTTTTGTGCTTCTGACAGTGTGGTGCTCCCTCAGCGCAAAACCCCCCCCATAGCAAACTTGTCCTTCAGTACTACCCTGGAATGTCAAATTAAATTATTTTTGATTCTCTGGATTAGGTCTTGAATTGACAGCCTCTGACTCTGAAGCAAGAAAACTATTGCAGAGAGCCAGTGCTGTCTTGGTGCTCGCTGCGGCCCATTGAGACAACTTACCTTAGGTGGCGTGTAGGTGTATCACTGGCACTAGTTGACTTGTACTTGGCTGTTAACATGTGGATTCTATGAAATAGGGTGCTATCTACCATGATGAAAATTATTCAAACTTGGGCATTTATTTACTGATCATGGCTGAAGATTCCCGGACAGAAATTTGACTTGAACCATAGTATGAAATGTGGTATTGTGTAGACCATCCATTGTACATGCTATATGGTTTAATGTTCAGCACTTTCCTGTAACTAAGGCAGTTGTGGCTTCTAGTCCCTCGAGCTCAGTAAATAAGATCTAGTGTGTGGTCTTAGCATCTCCACATAAAGCAGTATTGTCTTACAGATGACACTTAAGTTGAGGTCTGTGTCTTCTTTCTGAGTTCAATGTAAAAGACCCCACAGCACTGTTTCAAAGAAGAGCAGAGACTATCCCTTAAGCAGCTGATATTTATGCGTCAACTTTCTTCAAAAAGGAGATGATCTATCATTAGCACATGTTGTTTGTGGAAACTGGCTGAGAGCAAATTTGTTGCCCTGTTTCCCATTTTACATGAGTGCCTACAGGTTTTAAAGATACCTTATTGGCTATAGAATACTTTAGGGGCTTGAGAGGCACACTGCATATAGAGTACACTTTTTAAATATAACCTCACTTTGCTGGTATTGTTCCAGTGCTACTTTGCCTTGTGCTTTCCATGACCCCTCGATTCTTTCTACAGTGAGATGTTCTGAAGCTCTCACTGTACTCCTGCTGTGGCCTAACATTGACAATAAGTCCAGTGTGAATTCATTGCTTTCATTTTTATTACCCTTAAAATTGTATGCTTGTAGCTTAGTTGTTTTTATTTGTGTTCATCCTTCTACAGTGTCTTCTATTGAATTTCTTAGCCTTTTCTCTTTTCCCAACGTACATTTGGAAGGACATACGGGTCACTTTTTTGTTTTCAATTCAAACTAGTTCATTGAGACTGCCTGTAGATAACTTAATCATCAGCATTATACAGTACCCTGGGAATTAATTAGTGCCTCAGGATGTTGCCTTTAATCGTGCTCCAAGCATGACCAGCTTTGGTATGAGTTGCATTCTGGCTTTTTCATTTCTGTTACACAGCTACTCTCCTTAGGACATAAACCAGCAGTCATGTCAAAAGTCTTTTGTGTCATGTATTAACACATCAGCAGAATTCTAAACCACTACATAGCAGAGGTGTCAGGGAGATTCTCCTTGAAAATTTCTTTGAACAAAATGGAAATGTATGGTTTCAGATTCCTCCTTGATACTGCAGAAGTAAGACATTGTGTTTGATGGAGTGCTTTAACGTGGTAAAACGCCCTGAAGCACTTGACAGGAACAAAATTTTCAGACAGAATCGGACTTTGAGCAACGTAATCAGATATATTTGGGCACATGATACAAAGCTTGGTTTTAAGGCATGTCTTCAAGGAGAGGTTTTAGGGAGCAGGTTTGGGAGCATGAGGCCCTGGTTGCTGAGGGCATAGCCAACACTGAAAGAAACTTTGGATGCAGGAGTGCAGAGAACTTGGAGAGTTAAGTTGGAAAAATCTCAAATCAGGACAACCATATGCTTGTGCAATCAATGATAACTGAAGGTATATATGCAACATTCCAATTCTCAAACATTGATCCTAGTTTCATCATTGTCTTTTCGTTTTTCAGGAGGTGGCTGTATTTGTTTTTGACAAAAAGTTAATTGAGAAATATCAAAAGTTTGAAAAGGATCACATCATTGATTCACTGAAAAAAGGTGTGCAGCAGCTCACCAGGCTGAGACATCCACGCCTACTGACAGTTCAGCATCCATTAGAGGAGTCTAGGTAATGGAATTTTGATATTACTTAGTTTTCATGACTAGCAGTGAACGTTAACTTGTTTCTTAAAATAGAGTTTCTTTTTTGGATTAACTACCTCATCTATTTTTTACAGAGACTCTTTAGCCTTTTGCACGGAGCCTGTCTTTGCAAGTTTAGCCAATGTCCTAGGTTGCTATGACCACCTACCATGCCCTACACCTGCAGAAATTAAAGGATACCAGCTTTATGATGTGGAAATCAAATATGGTTTGTTGCAGGTAAATTGCCAGTACGTTTGTTCAATAGTCAGATTGGTGCAGTAATTGCTGCATTTACTGCATGTCTGTCTCAAGTCAGTGCTTTAACTGGCCAATTTCCAGTTCACAATAGTGCTGCTTGATGGAATCCTATAGTTTTATAAAAATGCAAGATGTTTCGTTATATAGTATCCAGAGACTAAAATATGATAATGTTCACCTCCTTACTTCTCTTTCCCTTCCCATTTTAGGTCAGCCATTTAACAGTGATCATTAGAGATAGTAGGAACTGCAGATGCTGGAGAATCTGAGATAACAAGGTGTAGAGCTGAAGAAGGGTCTAGGCCCGAAACATCAGCTTTCCTGCACCTCTGATGCTGCTTGGCCTGCTGTGTTCATCCAGCTCTACACCTTGTTATAACAGTGATCGTTAGTAGTTTTAGAATCTGCCATACTGTTGGTTAAAGGAAAATAATAGCAATTTTTGAAGTCCCAGAGCCTAATAATTGTAATTCTAATGTGCATTCAATGTTGTTAAGTGGGCAAGTCTGACAGTCAGCTTGCACGAGGAAACCCACAAACAGCAACAGAATTTGCACGGCACTTAAACAGGCCATGCAGCCCAACTGAACTGTGCTCGTGTTTATACCCCACATGAACTTTCTCTCAGTCTACTTCATCTTCCCCTGCAGCATAATGTTTCCTTTCTTTCTGCCACACCCAACTTGCTTCCTCTTATATGATCAATGAATCATTCTTGGCATATGGGTAAAGGTAAAATGCTGACTAGATCACCAGGTAAACCTGGTGAGTCCCTTTCATGGGAAGTTGTCATTGATGATAACAAGGTGCTAAGAAGGCATTTAGCACGCTTGCCTTCATTGCTCAGTCTTTTGAGTATTGGAGTTGGGACGTTATGTTGATGTTCTACAGGATGGTAGCGAGGCCTCTTCTGGTGTTCTGTGTGCAGTTTTGGTCACCCTGCTTTAGGAAGCATATTATTAAAGTTGAAAGGGTTCAGAAAAGATTTACCAGGATGTTGCCAGGAACAGAGAATTTGTATTGTAATAGTAAGTTGAAACTTTTTCCCTGGAGCTTAGGAGGTTGAGGGGTGACCATGTAGAGATTTATAAAATCAGGAGGGGCATAGATAAGGTGAATAGCCAGGGTCCTTTCCCTAGGCTGGGGGAGTTCAAAACTAGGGGGTATATTTTTCAGGTGTGAGGAGAAAGTTTTAAAAAGCTTGGTTTCAAGGAGCGTCTTCAAGGAGAGGTTTTAGGGAGGAGGTTCCAGAGCATTAAGCCCCGGTAGCTGAGGGCACAGCCACTGCTGAAAGAAATTTGGATATAGAAAAGTCCAGCGTTTGCAGGAATGCAGAGAATTTGAGGGGTTAAGTTGGGAAAATCTCAAATCAGGGCACCAGAATGTGCTTGTACGATCAATGATAAAGAGCAGACAGATATATAACATTTCAATTTTCAAGCATTGACCTTAGCTTCTTCATTGTCTTCATTCAAATGTTTTCACACACAGTAGTTCATGTGTGGAATGAACTGCCAGAGGAGGTGGTAGATGCAGGTACAGTTACAACATTTAAAAGACATTTGGACAGATATACGAATAGGAAAGATTTGGAGGGATATGGGCCATATGCAGGTGAGTGGGACTACTTTAGTTTGGGAACATGGTTGGCGTGTACTGTTGGACCTAAATGTCTGTTTCCATGCTGTATGACTCTATGACGAGCAATTGTTATCCATCCCTAATTGACATAGATCTGAGTGGTTTGCTGGGACATATGAGAGACCATTTAAGAGTCACCATGTTGCTGTGGTCTGGAGTCAGCCGTTCAAGAACACTAGAGAATCCACTACATCCACCGCATCTGGGCTATCAGGCATTGTCTTATTCAAAAGACGGTTTTCCAGTACTGCATACTCTTGCCAATCTAGATTATACTCTCAAATCTCTGGATTGGGATTTGAATCCATGGTTTTGGTCAGAAGTGAGAGTGCTATCACTGAGCCTAGATTGACAATATAAGGGAATGCTGACTGATATTGTATCAACCTAGACAAAAATTAAACTGGATTTCCTGTTCTTTTATGCAAAAAAGAGATGTGCTGCTGAAGTTTTTTGTCTAGCACTCATCAGAACAAATGCCAAATCACAACAATCTATACAACTAGAGAAAAGGGAGCTGATTGGTTCACAAGTTGACTCTAATTGACTGTGGCATCATGGAAGACAGTGTTGTAGACCGTTTGACTCCCACGTTTACAGCTGGTAGAATTTAAACTCAATTAATAAAGTCTAGAATTGAAAGCCAGTGTCACTAATGGTGAACAGTTGTCATCCTTTGTTGTAAACTCCACCTGGTTCATTATATTTCTTTCCCTAAAGAATAGTACTTGCCTTACCCTGTCTAGCCTATATGTGATTCTATATCCATAATAATGTAGTAAACTCTTAACTGCCTCTGAAATTGCCCAGCGAGCAACAAAATTGAAAAACAGTTCAGGATGGCCACCAAATGCTGGTCTTGCCAGCTCCACCCATGTCCATGAAAGAATAGATAAGTGTCCAAGTTCCTGGGAAATTCAAAAAAATACACATATTACTTGTTTACCCATCCTGTATTATACATTCATGTGATTATTTGAAAATCAACGTTCTTGGAGGTCCTGATAAGTATGGGATGGAGAGCTTCACCAACATGTCTGTCGCATCATCAGCATTCAAATTCTGCGCTGCCAAGTGATTGCTGTTCCTTTTTTTTTTGAAAAATGTGAAAAGATGTCATGCGTGAGGATAACTGTTCAATCATAACATCTCATAAAATGATCCGACTGAAATCTGATACCTGTATAATGTTTCAACCAGTGATTGGCTCCTACCTGGTGTTATTCTGTTTTGATGTTAAAACCTGAGCATTACATACAAATAAATATTTAAAAAAAAGGCAAGAATCAATGAATCATAAATTCCAAGAAAGCAGCAATTATTCTTTCCAAGGAGAATTAAGGTGGGTAGAAACAGATCCCATGATCAAATAATAAAAAGAGAATCTTTCACCCATTGTGTCACATGTAATCTCTCTGGAGCATCACTTTTTTTTGCTATTAGTTACTGCAGAGAGCAGTTACTGTTTTAACACAGGATTTTATGCAAATGAATTGTTCAATACTTTTGGTAGTATTAGTTGAGGGAAGGGAATTAATCTGAATATCAGTATCATGGTAACATCTGAATCACAAAAATTCATAAACTTGGTTTAACATTTCACCTTAAATCATGTGGTCAAATTCTGAAAAGGAATTTGTATTTGTATAGCACCTTACAATGTCTGGGATCATGAAATGTGCTTTGCGGCAAATGAAGTACTGTTTGAATTGCAGGCCCTATTGTGAAGTAGGAAACGCTGAAGCTAATTTAAGTACTGCAACCAGCCCCTCCCTCCACCCCCACCCCAACCCAGAACCAGAAGTAACCAGGCAATGCTGTTTTAGTGATAGTGGTTGAATTAATATTAGACAACACATGAGCAGAACTCCCTGCTCCTCTTCGAAATAATGCTGTGAGAATCTTTTCGACAGGGCCTCAGTTTGCCATTTTTCAGTTGTGTTTCAGTAGTGCCTGGTGTGTCAGCTCACTGGTGCGGAGTCAGGGGTGTTATCCAATGAGCCATGGCTGCCCCTATCCAGAGTAGAGCAGCATGTTATACTTAATATCCTCTGTCAGCACCACCTGAAATATATTTTTGCATTTACAGTTTGTTGGTGTACAAGTGGGCTCTTGTGGTGCAGTGGTAGTGCCCTTGCCTCTGGATCAGCAGGCCTGGGTTCAAGTGTCGCCTGCCTCAGAGGTGTGTGTGACACCTCTGAACAAAAACAGAATTTGCATTAATATTTCGGGCCCATGGACTTTTCTTCAGAGCCTTTAACTCTGTTTCTCTCTCCACAGATGCTGCCAGATCTGCTGAGTTTCTCCAGCAATTTCTGTTTTTACTTCAAATTTCCAGCATCCCCACAGTTCTTTGTTTTACATCTTTGAACAGGTTGGTTTGAAAATATCTTACAAGGTGTATTGTCAGAAATGCATTCACTCACATAACAACGACTATGCTTCAAAATAATGCATTATCTGTGATGTTTTGGGACATTTCTGAAATATTTTATGATGCACAAAACAAGTATTTATGTATTCTGTCAGAACAGTTACAATTTAAAACAAAAATCCCAGGTTTGCCTTTGCATCTCCCTGTAGCAGTATGCGCACCGCAAGGAGGGATGTTAATCGTGAGGTTTTTGCAGCTTGTTCTGTTTTTATTTCAGATTTCTAGTATCTGCAGTGGCTTGCTTTTGTAAGTTGTTCATTTATCTGATTGCTGTATTTGGGTTCTTGGTACGAGCAAATCGGCTGTGTAATTCATCTGGAAAACAACAATGCCTGCAGTTGAAACTAACTAATTGGCTGGGATGTTGTAAGATCAGGGAACGTGTTTTAGGAAATGCAGATTCTTTCTCCAAATTTATTTGATTCTCCACATTTATGGTCCAGTGCACTGTGGCAGCCTTGTTGAGTTTGGGGTTTTGTGATCACAGTTGGCAGCAATTTGTTGCAATTTTCTGATAGTTTATTGAATTTGTTCAGAAGCAGCACTTTATGATGCATCATATAATCAGGTAAAGTACATGACCATGACATTTGGGATGGTTCATTGATACCATTGATAGGCTTGAAGAGTGGAATGTGTTGGTCTTGTTAAAGTTGTGAAGGCAGCATTCTGCTCTATAGCTAAGGTGTTAGGAACTCTTCCCTGGGTCGTCCTCCCCTTCTTCTAGTCCATCTTCCATCTTGAGAAACAGCTCTTTGAGGACTGCCTAATGAGCACTGACCTCTGCCCCTGAGCACTTGTTGATATACCCAGTTTCAAGGGGGTGATAGCTTCCTCTGTGTCAATGAATTGTCTGAATCCTTTCGGCAAATGACCATGGAACCAATACTCATGATGTCAGATGATTGTTGCCCCCTTACCAGCCTCCATTTGAAAGAACAAAACCTTATTTTCACAAGCATTGTAGTCATAATAGGGGAGTGTGGTGCCTGATAACTCTTTTGTTTATGCTGATAGAAGGCTAGTTACTACAGTAACACGGTTAAATGAGGTCTCATGCCACGCAGGAAATAATAAATAGGAATGCTAAGTGAATGCAGGTTTAAAAGGGATACCAACTTCCAACAGCTGTTCGATGTCAATATGCTAAGACTTCTGTGTCATATTTTTTCTGATGTTCGTCTTGTAACTCCTCAAAAAATCACCTGGTTATAATGTCCGGAAGCATTTCTTAATTTTTTGAAGTATCTCATTGCTATATTTCCATTCTACGAGCCCTTAATGTAACAAATGGCATGGTGCACAAGCTTAATTTAATTAGGGCATTATTCTAACACTGCGCTATGGAATACATTAATGTCATCCTTCTTTAATCTACAGGTTTGCGAAGCCTTGTCCTTTCTACACAGTAGTGTGAAAATGATTCATGGTAACCTGACGCCAGAGAATATCATTTTGAATAAAAGTGGCGCCTGGAAAATCATGGGTTTTGACTTTTGCATCTCTTCATCTAATCCCTCAGAGCAGGAGGTAAGGACAATGGAGTTAATCAGCTGGCTGCTTTTTTCCTATTTATAATTTTAACAAGACATTATCAAACAGAAAGTCTGTTATTTCCTGAATTAGAAAAACATACTCAAAACACAAACTCCTTCGAGAATGAGAACTGCCTGCAAAGTCTTGATTGATTTTTGAAGAATATAATTTAAATAGTTCTTTTTGCTTTTTAATACTATTCATTTGTGAATTTATTTTAAGATTTGTCCCTTTTTTTTGCAAAAGAGAAATATTTTCAAGTTGTGAGATGGTGATATAGTGTTTTTATGAACATCAGTTCTTGTAATACGAGAGACATGGCAATGTCACATTTATTGTCCAACCCCCAAGAAAAGTGTTGGAAGCAACCCTACAGAGTTGAAGTTAGCCTAGCATTGTGTGATCTTTGTCCCATATCAGGCAAATCACAAAACATGGCAGTTTTTCTTCCCGAAGATAGAAATGAACTACTTAGATTTCTGTGATAGTTTGGCCATTCTTCTGACTCATATCTTTTGTACTTGTGGGATTTGATTTCCTGATCTCTGAGTTGCTGGACAAGTGTTGTGACCACTGGACTCCATCGCTTGTACCTTGCTGAATTTCTTTGGGGTTTGTTTTTTACTCAGTCACTCACCTTGGGTTTTTCATCTTGTTGAATGCACTTTATAATTTTCAGATCTAACTGAGGTGTGTGAATGGTCTAGAGTTGGACTTTGAAAGTAATTGTAACTGTCCAGTGCAAGCAATAAGTAAATTAGCTCAGTTGGCTGGTTTGTGATACAGAGTGACAGCAACCTAATGGTTCAATTCTTGTACTGACTGAAGTCGCCAAGAAGATCCCACCTTCTCGACCTTGCCTGGGGCATGGTGACCCTCAGACAACTGGTGGTAGTTCAACCTTTCTGTAATTATACCAGCCCTACAGTCCTCTGGGACTATGGAGATTATACCTTGCGTTTACAGCGAATAGGTGCTTTGTTGTTTTCTGAATTGATAGTAGATGGAATCTGTGAAACCTGTACTTTAATTCAACCTAGACAAATTAAGGAACAGTAATAGATTTCCAGATTAGGGTGGAGTGGGCCAATGTAGCACTTTTGCCGTTCTTGGATTACTTGATGTAGCGATTGCAGAGCTGAGAGAGTAACTTTGCTGAACTGGTGCACTTGATGCTGCAGATAGTACACATTACAGCAATGATGTATTAGTGATAGAGACTGTAGATATTGCATCCTCAGCATGGGACCCCAATCAATCAAACAAATTGTTGAGCTGTGTCCATTTCAGTGATGAGATGTTTTTTGCCATCATATTCGTAACTTAAGCCTTGGATCTGGTTGGATGGCGCTTTGGTGAGCTACTTTGTCTAGATTTTCAGCTTCTGTTTTGTTCGTGTAATTACAATATTGGCCTGTCTGACCCAGTCTCCCTGTTTGATTTTATTTCATTTACTGGATGTGGTATTGCCACTGGTAAGGCCATCTCTAACTGCCTTTGGGGAAGTGATGCCAGCTACTGGTCATCAGTGGCACCGTACAGATGACCGTTGATGATGTGTGAATGTTGTTCAAGGTTAATAGATGTTGGACTTCTTGTTGGAGATGGACACCATTTGATATGACATTTGTCTGTCAGTTACCAACCCAGGCCTGCATGTTGTCTAGGTTCTGCTGTAGGCTGGCAGGTGCTATTTCAGAAATGGAAGAGTTCTAAATAGTCCCACCCCCAAAGAGAGGATGCTTCATTGATGAGGAAGCTGAAATCTACAATATCATAAAAAGACGAGGCACTTTTCTCTGTTCCTCATGCAGCACAACAGACTTAAATGATACATTGCACATGGTGTGTGTAGCGTGCTTTGGAGGAACAGGTAACTTTGGGCATGTACTTTCCACTTCTCCACACTTTCATGTCAGGGTCAATTGTAGACCTATTGATAGAGAAGGATTGGAGACAAATTGGGATGAGCATCAGTTATGAGGGTAGCTTGAAATTGGGACTTTTCTCATTGGAGAGAAGAAGGCTGGATGTGGCTAGGTTGGATAAATAGGAAGAAACTGTTCCCTCTTGTAACAAGAACAAGAACAAGAAGGCATAGATTGAAAGTGATTTGCAGAAGGAATAAATGTGATATGAGAAAAGCTTTTTTGTGGAGTGAGTAGGTAGGTGTGGAATTCACTGCCTGGAAGTGTGGTGGAGGCAGGTTGAATTGAGACATTGAGAGGGTATTGGGGAAATCAGTGGTATGGGGGAAATCACAATGCTCATTTGAAACGTGAGTGCAGACACAATGCATCAAACAACGCCTACAGTCCTCTAGTACTTTTGTGAAATTAATGGAGATAAATTTTCCTGCATAGTCAACAGCTCTATTTGTATCAAATGATAACCAGGATGGTCGAAGGTGACCTTGATGGACTCGGGTCTTTCATTCACCTATTGATTGTGGCATTCCTGTATTACTGGTGTGTTATGTGAGTGGATGTGATGCTATTTCTACAAACATAGCTGCAGTCACTAGGCTTTGTAAAATGATATTTGGAAGCTCTTGAACTTAATTGAACACTTGATAAAAAATAATATTTAGTAAAACTCTGGCCCTTTATTTCAACCTTGTTCAGGTCAGAAAGATAAGCACAGATGAAGGAAATGGGAAGTCTAAATCATCCTTTTTATACAACCCTGCTAAAGGCCCAATATATTCTCCCCATCTAACTGCCTGTAGAATGTCCTCTACCCAGGGATTATTCGAAATGTTAACCATTCTGTGAAAATGTTCTCTATTACATTAGTTCTAAGTTTGTCTTTTTCCAATTTGTACCTTGCTCTTCCTGGTCTCGAAGTGAGGAACAGCATTTAGTTTATTAACCAAGAGCTTTTAAAATATAAGATGTGACAGGACAAAATCTCTTTGTTTTATGATTCAAATGCTTGCTGTGCCATTTGATTGGAAGCTTGGTGAATGGCTTGATTTTAGCACGAAAATGGACATTGTAAACAAAGTTGCATTTCATGGACATATTTCTTAACGGTAATTACTCGCCGGTATAGTCATTGGTATGGTCTTTTGTCTCTGAACTTTTCCCTTATATTTGGGTGTGTGCAGTCTTGTGATCTTTTTGGGTCCCTTACCTTGTCCCAAAGTAGACCTAAATTCTTATAATGGAAACCTGACAGGTTGCTGTTTTGTTGTCCCTCACCACCCTCTCACCCTGATGGAGTATGATTGAACAGTGGGCTCCTGGGTCTATGCCAGTGACTTGCAAGCAAACCTTGTACATGCTTTATCTCTGTGACTTTGCTTGTGACAGCATCTGTGTTTTATTTCTGACAAAATCTGAACTGAGTTAAACAATTGAGCCTCCTACCCATGTCCATCCCTCTTCAAAGGGCTGTGAAAGGGCAGCAGGTGCACCACACTGTACTTAGTGGACATGTCATTTTGGCTGATGAGTGGAGTGTGAAAAAAATGTCTCAAAATGGTGATACTTCAGAGACAATTGATCAGAAATAATGTGTACAGAATGGAAGTTCTAATTAATGTTATTTACCCCCTCGTCTTTGCACTTTATGATCAATGCAGGAATGATAAACACTAGTTATGAGGCACTGGGGCTATTTCCATTGGAGAAGAAAGGGTAAGAGGAAATTTAATAGAAATTGTCGAAGTGGCGTAGTAGATTTTGGTGGGATCAGTAAAGCTAGAACTATTTTTTCAATGTAGGGTGTCAGTGATGAATGATGGATTTACAGTTGTTACTAAGTGGAAAGACATAGTTCTGCAGGTGGGTGTGGAATGTTTAGGCACAGGGAGTAGATAAAGCATCTGGAAGTGAAGACTTGATAAATTTCTGAAGCAAAGGACTTATAGGGCTGTGAGGAGGGGTAGATCAATATTTGTTTTCAAAATGAGTTGGGCGGTCATGTTTTGGCTGTACAGGCCATTGATTAGGCCACTTTTGGAATACTATGTGCAATTCTGGCCTACCTGCGGTAGGAAAGATGTTGTGAAATTTGGCAGTGTTCAGAAAAGATTTACAAGGATATTGCCAGGGTTGGAGGGTTTGAGCCATAAGGAGAGGTTGAATAGACTGGGACTATTTTCCCTGGAGCGTCAGAGGCTGAGGGCTGACCTTTATAGAGGTTTATAAAATAATGAAGGGCAAGGATAGGTTGAATAGTCAGGTCATTTCCCCAGGGTAGGGGAGTCTAAAAGTAGAGGGAATAGGTTTAAGGTGAGAGGGGAATGATTTAAAAAGGACCTGAAGGGCACCGTTTTCACGCAGAGGGTTGTGCATGTATGGAATGAAGCGCTAGAAGAAGTGGTGGCGGCTGGTACAATTACAACATTTAAAAAGCATCCGGATGGGTATATTAACAGGAAGGGTTTAGAGGGATGTAGGCCAAATGCTGGCAAATGGGACGAGTTTAATTTAGGATATCTGGTCGGCATGGACAGGTTGGACCAAAGGGTCTGTTTCTGTGTTGTACATCTCTAAGGCTCTTAATTGCTCTCACAAAGAACTGGCAGTGTTAAGATGATTCAACTGGCTTCTTCTGTGCTGCAAACATCTTTGATCTCATGCTGCAAGAACTGCCCGGTCTTGTTGCATTTCCTTCTGTGTGAAAATGGCCACATCCTTGCACAGCACAAATCAGATGAGCAAACAGTGGAGCTGGATTATCAAATTGGCGCACAGTACTTGACACAGCCCTCCTGCCTCTAAACTGCCACCGGAATGTTCAGTGATCGGCAGTATAATGCTGCATTTAATTTTTTTGTTCTCAGTTTAATTGGAAGGGAGAGTGCTTTTAAATGATGAGAAAAACAAAGCAAAACTATCACCACTGCTTGGAAAGCAACAAAACAATAAGGGTAGTACTGTGAGCAATTTTGGCCCCCATTTGAAAGGAAAGATACCGTTTTATTGGAAGGGATAATAAGAACTGCAGATGCTGGAGCCAGAGATAACACAGTGTGAACTGGAGGAACACTGCAGGCCAGGCAGCATCAGAGGTGCAGGAAAGTTGACGTTTCGGGTCAGGACCCTTGTTCAGAAATGGAGTGAGAGGGAAGGGAGCTCAGAAATAAATAGAGAGAGGAGGGGTGAGGCTGGGGAAGGTAGAGGGGAAGGTGATTGGTGAGTGCAGGGTAGGGAGTGGTGGGAGGAGCGGATATGTGGGAGAGAAGATGGACAGGTTGTGTCAGGTCAAGGAGGCAGGGATGAGAGGGAGGGTTGGTCATGGGCTGAGGCCGGGGGTGGGGAGATTTTGAAACTGGTAAAATCCACATTTAGGCCATTGGGCTGTCAGCTCCCGAGGCAGAATATGATTAGTCAGTGAGATGGGAGGAGCGGATAGGTGGGAGAGAAGATGGACAGGTCAAGGAGGCTGGGATGAGAGGGAGGGTTGGTCTTGGGATGAGGCGGGGCATGGGGAGATTTTGAAACTGGTAAAGTCCACATTTAGGCCATTGGGTTGTCGGCTCCTGAGGCGGAATATGAGGTGCTGCTCCTCCAGTTTGCGGGTGGCGTCATTGTGACACTGGAGGAGGCCCAGGATGGACATGTCACCCAGGAATGGGAGGGGGAGTTGAAATGGTTCGCAACTGGTAAGTGTTGTTGTTTGTCGTGAACAGAGCGCAGGTGCGCTACAGAGTGGTCTCCAGTCCTCTCCTTGGTCTCACCGATGTACAGGAGGCCACATCGGGAGCAGTGGATGCAGTAGACCACATTGATGGATGTGCAGGTGAACCACCTTCCACATTAGATAGAGTTTCACTAGCATATCTATCAATGTGGTCTACTACATCCACTGCTCCCGATGTGGCCTCCTCTACATTGGTGAGACCAAGCGGAGGCTCAGAGACTGCTTTGTAGCGCACCTGCACTCTGTTCACGACAAACAACAACACTTACCAGTTGTGAGCCATTTCAACTCCCCCTCCCACTCGCTGGGTGACATGTCCATCCTGGGCCTCCTCCAGTGTCACTATGACGCCACCCGGAAACTGGAGGAGCAGCACCTCATATTCCGCCTCAGGAGCCGACAACCCAATGGCCTAAATGTGGACTTTACCAGTTTCAAAACCTCCCCA
This sequence comes from Rhincodon typus, assembly GCF_021869965.1. Taxonomy (NCBI): domain Eukaryota; kingdom Metazoa; phylum Chordata; class Chondrichthyes; order Orectolobiformes; family Rhincodontidae; genus Rhincodon; species Rhincodon typus. The sequence goes on from NC_063349.1 coordinate 56,244,036, forward strand.
CGCCCCGCCTCATCCCAAGACCAACCCTCCCTCTCATCCCAGCCTCCTTGACCTGTCCATCTTCTCTCCCACCTATCCACTCCTCCCACCTCACTGACTAATCCCCACCACTCCCCACCTGCACTCACCTATCACCATCCCACCTGCCTTCCCCAGCCCCACCACTCCTCTCTCTCTTTCTGAGCTCCCTTCCCCTCCTCCCATTTCTGATCAAGGGTCCCGACCTGAAAAGGCAACTTTCCTGCTCCTCTGATGCTGCCTGGTCTGCTGTGTTCCTCCAGTTCACCATGTTATCCCGTTTTATTGGAAGCAGTTCAGAGAAGGTTGATTAGGATGATCCCTGGTAAGAAGGATTGTCTTATAAACAAAAGCTAAATTGGTTCAGTCCCAATGAAAAGACTGAGAACAATGAGAGGTGATCTCATTGAAACAAATAGGATTCTTAAGAGACTTCACAGGGTAAATGCTGAGAGGATGTTTCCCCACATGGGAGAGTCTAGGACCAGAGGGCATAGTCTAAGAATAAAGGTGCGCCAATTCAAGACTGAGATGAGGAGGAATTTCTTCTCTCAGAGAGCTGAGAGTCTTTGGAACGCCTTGCCAAAGAGAGCTGTGGGGACAGGGTCCTTGTGTATATTTGAGGCTGAGATAAATAGTTTTTTGATCAGTCGGGCAATCAAAGGTTAGAGGGAAAGGGCAGGAAAGTGGATGTGAGGAATGTCAAATCGGTCATGATCCTATTGAATTGTGGAGCAGGCTTGAGGGCCAAGAGCCTACTCCTGATCAGATTTTTTTTTTTAGATAATCTTTTTATAATCTTCTGGTCTAAAATAACTGTCAGTTAATTTTCCCTGTTGGATGAATTGTATTTACGTCATACTTTTTAAGGACTTAGTTTTGGAAGGTTGACTTGGAGGAGGAAAGTCAAGTGAAAATGCTTAGGAAGGAAGTTCCAGAGCTTGGGGTCTGGGCAACAGAAAGGTGTGGCTGCCAGTAGTGAGGCAAAGAAAATCAGGAATGCACCAGAATAAGAAAGAAAAAGCTCTTAAAGGCTTGTAGCACTGGAGCAGATTACAGAGATTGGAAGGGGTGAGCTTGGAGAGATTCGTACCCAAGGATAATTTTAATATTGAGACATTGCTGGATTTAAAGAAACAACAGGTTTTAATAAATGACTTTGTTTTGAAGAAAAGGTTTGACTTGTATTTAATTGAATCATTGAATATTTTGCTTGTCCTCTTTACAGCTTACATTTAGTTGCAAGGAATGGGACCCAAATCTTCCTCCTTTGTGCCTCCCTAACCCTGAATATGTTGCTCCAGAATATATCCTGTCAGTGAGTTGTGATCTGGCCAGTGATATGTACTCGTTAGGAGCTGTCATGTTTGCTGTGTTTAATGATGGCAAGCCTATCTTCGAGGTCAACAAGCAGGATATTTTCAAGAGTTTCAGCAGACAGCTAGATCAGGTAATGTCCTGCAAACTTCCCTTTTCCCTAGTGAACTGCCAAACTCTTCCTCACTGTAACCACCCGTTCTCACTGTAACCACGACCATTGCTCTAGTTTCACATTGTCAGACTCCTCTCTTGCTGCTTTAACTAATATTTGTAAATGGCTCCCACATTTCAGTTGGTGTCCTCCAACCACCCATGACTCCTGTCAAAACCACAGTCATCAAAAAAATTCCAGTGTTCTTGCAAATACAGATCCATCTCCACCTCTCCTTTCTCCTTGAAATCTATGCACATATGTCTCACAACCTGGTGCTTTGAATCTCTCTCCTGCCACACTGCTGAACTACCCCATTCATTGACAAATAGCATCCTTCGTGAGTGCGATATTAATGCACTGTCCTTCCTCATTCTCCTCTGTCTATCGACAAAAACCATGCTTCTCCATTATCTAGTTCGTGAGATTGTCCTTATTTGGTGTTGAATTATTGTCGAAGTGTCTTTAGCAGTGGGTACTCATCCTGCTGCTACAATTTTTCCTTTGCAGCCCCAGAGAGATATGTCCTTGACCCATCTTCTTTCAAAACAGCAGGAAGCAGGCACTCTGCCATTTAAACCTATTCAGTCATTCAATGAGATCACAACTGATGTGCATTAAATCCATTTACTTACCGTTGCTCCATATTCCTTCATAATCTATCAATCTGTGTCTCATTTTACATTTGATCTCCATCTCCTCCCTTCTCAGTCACTTGGATTCCATTTCCCAGCTGGCCTGGCCTGAATTTGGAGGTTAAAGAATGCTCTGTGACCCATCCTCAATTGTCCTTTGAATATATCAACAAATCCTAACTATTGAACGAAGCCTTTTGCGTGGTGCCCATTTTCTCACCTCTTTGTGAGACGCAATGGGATTTTTTTTACCATCAGAGGTATTGTGTAAATACAATTATTTCTTGATTTGAGGTTTAAGTTATTAACGTCTTTTCAATTCTGCAGCTCACCCGTTTAGGCCCCAACATACTGCAGAAGGTTCCTGAAGAGGTTCGGGAGCACATGAAATTATTGCTGAATGTAACTCCCACTGTCAGACCAGATGCTGACCAGCTGAGTAAGGTAAACAAAAAAGACAGTCCATGACTTTTAATTATAATTCTTCCACATGTTACCAATCAGTTGCATAACTGACCCCAGTGCAGAAGTTGGAGTATTTTTAACTGTGGATCTACATTCAAAAGTGTAGTGATTGATGTAGGTAGGTAGCACACTCCCACAAACAGCAATAGGATGGTTGAGCAGGTGTCGGGTTGATAATGTTTAGTTAAGTTGATCAGAGCACTTGGGAGAATACTTCTGTTGTTCTTTGAAGTACAACCGTGGATTTTTTTAGATGCACGACACGACAATGCTCAAAATACATGGGTGAATTTGTGCACTGAAAATCCCTAAAGGTTGTTGGAAAATTCACCCAGATGCTGGTCTGATTGGAAAAAAAGTCATCCATGTAAGTTAAACCAAAGAAATGGCAAGGAGGGTGACTGTGGGGTGGAGAGACTATAGCATAGGAGCAAGGTAGTGGGGATAAGCAGGGAGGCTGCAAGAAATGGGAGTACATCCAAGAGGGCTGAGGGGAGATCGGAGTTCTGTAATGGGAATGTGGGAAATTGGCGCCTATAAGTAGGTAAGGGGAGACTGGAGGCCACAAGGTGGCAAGGGGGAGGCAAGAGAGGTTGTAAGGCAATTGTGGGAAGACAGGCAGGACACAGGATGCTGGGGGCATGTAGAGTGCTGCAAAGGCAGTGGAGAAGACAGAGGAGCCTGTAAAGTGGGTTTGAGGAAATGGCTGTATGAGGAAACTAGTGTGTGGAAAAGAGAGTGAGGCTTTGAGAGGTGAGAGACAGAAGGGAGCTTCAAGGCCTGGTGGGAGACAGAGAGTGGGGCTGCATGGGGGCCAGAGAGCTCGTCTACATACAAGAAAGAACAGTTACAAAACGGGGTATAATGGATAGTAACTGACTGGTTCAGATCTTGGAGCTTCGTGAATTGTGATGGAAATGCATTAACTGTGACCTCACCAAATTTGGAAGCTGTGTTTAGAATAATGGGCTTTTTTTGTTGGTAGAATTGTATCAGTTACTTGGAAAAAAATGTGGTTACTCATTTAGTGGCTGTTGTTTTGTACTAAAGTAAATACTGTATTGAGAGAATCAATGCTTTCCTTGTGTGTTGTGGGTTTTAAGTTTAATGATCAGTTGTTAATTATTAATGATGATGAATATTTCTAATTCTGCTTCTGAGAGTGTTCAAATGCCTGGTACATCGCCACAGATACTGAAGGTAATGTTACTATTTGACTGTGTCACCTAATAAAGGAGTTAATGAGAATGAGCAAGGAGCCCTTGAGAAAATAATTTTGTAGCCTACTACACAAGTTCCAGCACTGATCCCCCAACAGTGCAGTGTGACATTGGTACTGCCACCTCAGTGTTGGTAAGTTGTACACAATTTCCTTTCTGATGAAATATCTGCTTTTTCCAGATTCCATTTTTTGATGATGTAGGTGCCATGACTCTGCAGTATTTTGATTCACTCTTTCAACGAGACAACCTCCAGAAATCACAGTTTTACAAAGGTCTGCCAAAAATCTTGGCAAAGCTTCCAAAGGTATGTTTGTCATAAGTATGACTTGAAATGGTTATCATTGAAATGCACACTCAGAACAGGAGGCTGAGAACCATGGGGGTGTGACTGCACATTGTAACATGCTCTACTATTCATATTTGATTTGATAATGCCACAAATAAAAATGTTTTAAAACCAAAAAACATTTGGAATTTGAAGTAAAATTAGAACATGCAGATTTCTGAGGTGAATGCAAGGTTGAATTGAAAGACTATTTATAGGGCAAGTGTAGAAAAAGATGTCAAGACAAGTGGAAAAAAAGTGAGAGAAACTCCAGACAGAGGCGGATTGAGTAACAACTTGACAATGTCAAATATTTAAGTATTACAGGACAAATTGATCGTGTTAAGAAAGAAAACAAACAGGATCCTGGGCTTTGTAAATAAGGCATAGGGCACAAAACCAAACAAGTTATGGTAAACCTTTGGAAATCACGTATTTTGGACTTCAGCTGGACTGTTGTATCCCACTGGAGTTACGTGAAGACTCAGACAAGGTGCACAAGAGGTAGACAAGAATTACACCAGTGAAGGACTTCAGATGAAAAAAGACTAGGAAAACTGGGATTATAAAACCCTAAGGCAATAAGATGTAAGAGCAGAAGTAGGCCATTCACTCCATTGAACCTTCTCTGCCAATTAATGAACGTGTAACCATTATCTGTTGCCTGGTTCCATTTTGTCTCAGGCATCCCTGAACCAGAACCCTGCTAGATGATAGCAGTGATATGCAAAGATGAAAAGCTGGGACACCAATCATGTACTAGATTAAAGAAACTGCATTATTAGTGATGTGACTATCTTATGGTTTTGGTAAGTGATCCTTAAAACTTGAATATTTTAAAGCCACTGAGAAATATGTGCACAGAGACGGTGGTTGGATTTTCATTCCTGTTTCCGATCCCACCATCCATGTGAAATGCAGTTTGGGAACCTGGAAAAGCCAGCAGTGGGACTGCCTCCAGGAATTCCTTCCCATTAAGGATGCCAGGTGGACTTTCCAGATTGCAGGGCCTGTAGGAGGCCCTCTAGACATCAACAGACCAGCAGTCCCAATGCTAGGGTTCGATGCTGTAATGTAGGTTGCACAATGATGGTGGAGGCATCCGTGAAGAATTTTAATGGACCTTGATGTTAATTCTATTCTCTTCCTCTGAGTCAGTCATTTCCTTCACAACAGGTCCCAGCTGGTATTAGTTTCTGGGATTGACCCAGAGCCCATGTTCACAAATGTTGTGTCTCCTCAGGGCTGTGCACTTGTCACCTATCCTTCTTATCTTTTTTTTTTAATTCACCCATTGAACATGGGCATCACTGGCTAGGCCAGCATTTATTGCCCATCCCAAGTTGCTCTTGAGAAGATGATGGTGCACTGCCGCCTTGAACTGCTGAAGTCCATATGCTGTCAGTAGACCCACAATGCATGGGGAGGATGGAGGTGTGTGGTGCGTGAAATGCCAGGATTTTGACCCAGCGACACTGACGGAGCAACGATATATTTCCAAGTCAGGATGATGAGTGGGTTGGAGGGGAACTTCCAGATGGTGGTATTCCCATACATCTGCTGCCCTTGTGCTTCTAGATGTAAGTGGTTGAGAGTTTGGAAAGTGCTGACTAAGAAGCCTTGGCTAATTTCAGCTATTGTCAGCAATGGATGAGTAATTGTCACTCCCCTGGTACACACTCCCTCAAAATAGCTCGAAGGCAGAACTGTTGTCACAGTCCGACATGCAGCACGATTGTGGGAAATTGTCATCATTCCCAATTCTGGTTCCTCCACTTCATCTCTGCAAAAGTTCACCCCCTCTATTAGTAACCAGTTAATTTGGTTCTTTGTATAATTTACAGATAAGACCAACTAGAATTTGTGTTAGGGACATATTTATCAATCTGTCCCATTGATTCAATGAGTTTCACTGCATTCTAATGCAGTATCACATGTACTAATCATCATCCTGTTCCTTCTTGATTCCAGCGGGTTGTAATACAACGCATTCTGCCAAGCTTGACATCTGAATTTGTGAATCCAGATATGGTGCCCTTTGTCCTACCCAATGTCCTTCTCATTGTTGAAGAGTGTACCAAAGAAGAGTATGTCAGGCTGATTCTCCCAGACCTTGTTCCTGTTTTCCGGCTCCAGGAACCCATTCAGGTATCAGAAATCAAGACCAGGGGAAATCACAAAGCTTTGAGTAACAGGAGTATTTTCTTTCATGTACTTGAGCAGTTTAACAACATCTGCAAGCTGAATAATCAAGAGTAATTGTAGTCAGTTTTCCCACAATCGTTCTAACTTAATGATTGATGGGTGTACATGGAGGGGCTTCATTTGGTTTTGCGCATGATACCCGTTCAGTTTATACTGTTGACTGATCTTGGATTAAAATTGGCTTCACATCCATCCCCCTGAGACCTAATTGTCCTGTGACTTTGCAACTGCATGTTGATTGTGATATTGCTTTATGTGAAGACTTGCTGTGTTTTGGTCTGTGTGGAATTTCAGCTGTTATGGATTGTTTTTATGTGGTATATGTTATGCTTACCTACCTTTTGTGATGCTGTTTCCTATATGTTGCAAGTTCCAAGTTAGTAAATTATCCTTTTGCTTTTCATGCTTCAGGCTAGCAACATGGTGAGTTTGATGTATATCGTTAAGTATATATTTTTCAAAATAAAAGCAAGAGGCACTGTTGGCTGTTGCATTTTACACAAGATTTCTGCTTTTCTTTATTTTCTTGCACTTTACTCTGTGTTGAAGCAGAAAGCTAATCACTTGACATTGCTTTTTTTCTTAACATATTTTCATGGTTGCTATAGGTTTTGCTGATCTTCTTGCAAAAGATGGATTTGCTGTTGACTAAAACTCCTCCAGACGATATCAAGAACACAGTTTTACCCATGATTTACAGGGCCTTAGAAGCACCATCAATTCAGATTCAGGTATAGCCTTATTGAGGGGCATGGAGTGATCTGGGGCATCCTGGCACCAAGTTCTTTGCTGCAGCAATTACCACTTAATGTGTATAAATAATGTCTTTCTTAAAAACCTGAATTGTAAATCCCATTTAATCATGCCAGTGCTAGCATTTAAAGCTAACTACACCGGTTCCTCTGCTAGAGCCTGTAGAAGCTTACTTTTCAAGCATATCTCGGATTTTCTTTTAAAGATTGCTATCAAACCTGCTTCTATTACCCTTTTCAAGCATCCAATTCCTAATGAATACAACGCATAGTATTATTTTAACCTACACTTATAATTTGCAGTAAATCCACACTGAATATCCAGTCAAAGTGCAACCAGGCAGTCTGCCGATTAAAGGTAGACATTACTTGTTTAAAGGGATAGAATGTTTAAAAAAAAGGATCTAATGTTTATTAGGCTACAGTTCAGCAAATATGTAAAAGCACTGGATAAATACAACATAGGTGTAGTTTGCCAGGAATGAGAGGTTAAAGTTTTGATAAGAAAATTGAAGATTTGTGATTTTTCAATAGAGCTCCCTCATTTAAGTCATGGAGATCTTCAGAATTGTATGAATCTGTGACTAATGGCACACATAAAGAAGACCCACTTGTTCTTTCATTCTGTGTGATTCAATTTCTGATATGTAAATATTAATATCTCCCTGACTGTACGACCTGCCATTTCACAAGAAGCTGTGGCGTTTCCTGGAAGAGGCTAGATAAAGTACTCAATCCAAAATTTGGAAGCTTCTTCTTCCCTTCCCTCAAGTGATCCAGAGGGTCACTCTGGTCCTGATTAACAATGTGCAGAGCCTTCCTTTTGTATGAGGCGATTGCTTCACAGTCTAGCAACAGTTTGGCTTGAAGGCGTTGAATGAATTGATTTTCATTGCACAATCTGGCAACCTGTTCTCCAGGTTTGTTATTCATTGTCCTCTCTGAGGCGTTCTTCTGGTATACATTGCAAAAATTCGTTTCCAGTGGCCCACGACATATTTAGAAGATGCAAGAAATTTATAATGAAGAGTCGAGGGAGGTTAGGAGAACAAGTGTCATTTCATCAGAGGTGGCTTGGATGTAGAATTCTCTGTTGCAAAAATGCTGAGTCCACAAGTTTTGACAATGTTCTGTTATACTTTGATCGAGTAAACAGCAGTAGAAATGACTTTTATAATAGCACTTTGCATTCCCTCAGGATGTTCCAAAATACTTCAGAACCAGCAAAGAACTTTTGAAGTATTGTCACTTCTGTAATGTATGGAAATTTGGCAGTCAGTTTTCATCTCCCATGAACAGCCTCGTGATGATCACCGGATAATTTGATTTCAGTATTGTTAATTAAGGGATACATATTGACCAAGAAATCTTAAGTAGCCCTTCAGTTCCTGCGCAGCAGCAACTGTGGAATTTTCAAAATGCACCTGAGAAGACAAATGTGGGTGCCTGTTTCATATCTCTCACAGGCAGGGGTGTAATTGAGAGATACAGTGTTACTTAAATGCCCAGGCTGTGCTTCAGTAAGAGTCTGAGGCATAGGCGTACTTCAGAATTCAGGATTGCTTCATTTATTTGACTGTATTTGGGCTCATGAGAATAAACTGTTTTTATACTTTTTAAATTCCAGTCATCCATTAAAATGAAATGGTGATTGCTGTGATGATTGTGAATATGTGCTCAGCTATTTTCTTTGTCTTTTAGGAACTCTGTCTCAACATAATTCCCACGTTTGCAAACTTGGTAGATTATCCATCCATGAAGAATTCTTTAATACCACGCATTAAGAATGCTAGTTTACAGACCTCTTCCCTTGCAGTAAGTGGACTTGTACTTCTGCAGTCACTGTCATTTAGGTAAACAACTTGATGAAGCTAGCAACCTACTGCAGTGAATTGAAAAAAAGACCTGTATTTGTTAAACTCTGACAGAAGAAGTGCACTCATAATGAGGCTCCATTATTTCACCCAAATGTCCATGTGAATGTGATGACCCAAAAACGTGAATATCCAATTGAATCACCAAAGTAGTTAAGTTGCTTTATTTTTTACTGTTAGCTGAGGCAAAACAAAATTGCCACCAGATTTCATCAATAAATACAAAAGCATGTTTATTTGAACTAACATAATCTTTAACCACCGGCAAAACAATTTATTCACTGTAACTATCGAACTTAAACTATATCACCTTTAAACCTAATAACACACACGATCACAGACAGATAAGACAAGATGGGTCATGTAGCTCTGCAGAGAAATATAGATGGAAATAACAACAGGCAAAAAGAAAATCTTGGGTATTAAAAGTCCAGACCACAAGCATGCAATGAGGTGACTTTCTCTCAATTCTTTCGGTCTCTGCCTTTGAGATCACGTTGCTGTCAATCACAGGGCAATGGGCAATCTTGGTTCAAGTAGCTAGTCGCTTAGACTCAGGTCATTGAGTTCACAGTTCAGTTCTCAGAGTATGTGAGTGTTTTTTACTCGGAGGGAAAGCGGGGCAAGAGAGTACGGTTTCTTTGCAAACCTCTCCATAACTCTAAACGTATTTTCCTTTCTGTTAGAGAGAGAGCTGCAGGCTTTTTGGGGTCTCTTTTCAACTGCACCACTGCATAGTCTTTGGTAAAGCAGAAATGATCAGTTTAAAAGCTGTTGCTAGGCAATCTTCAGCTGAAGGTTCGTTCCACTGTTTCATCTCGCAAAAGTGACAAATCCACCGTTTTAAAAAAAAATTGTGGGATGTAGGCATCCTTGGCTAGACCAGCATTTATTGCCCATACTGAATTGCTCAGAGGTCAGTTAAGAGTCAACCATATTGATGTGGGTCTGGAGTCGCGTGTAGGCCAGAACAGGTAAGATTGCAACAAAAACCGAAATTGATGATGAAACTCAGCAGTTCTGGCAGAAGTTCTGATAAAGAGACACCAGACTCGAAATGTTAACTCCCAGCAGATGCCGCCAGATCTGCTGAGTTTGGTCAGCAATTTCTGTTTTTGTTTCAGACCTTCAGCATCTGCAGTTCTTTGTTTCATTTTAGGTAAAGACAGCAGACTTTCTTTGCTAAAAGACATTTGTGAGTCTGATGGGTTTTTATGATAATTGATTATGGTCACCATTAGACTAGCTCTTTTTATTCCAGTTTTTTTATTGAATTCAGTTTCCGCTTGCGGCCATGGTGTGATTGAAGCCTGTGACATCAGAACATTAGCCTGGCTCTCTGTATTATTAGTCCAGTGACCTCACCAATACGGGACCACCTCTCCCCTCTAAACAGCTCTGCTTTTCCAAAGCCCTCATGACCTTTTGTAAACAATAAGTGAGCACAACATTCCTGACCTTCGAGTCTGTACAAGTTACATGGTAAGTTCTCTGCACTCCAGACATTGTCCAAAGCTTTCATTATTCTAGTTTTTGTTCCCAAAAACTATGTGGCTCCTGCATATTTACATAGCAGCTATCATAATTTTAGGCTATCCCAAATTGCTTTGCACCCTGTTAACTATTTTTGGAATGTAATGACTGATGTATTGTAGGAAATGCAATAGCCAGTTGATGCGTTGTAAGCTCCAACATTAACCTTGTGGTGGTGATCGTTTTTGTTTTCAAGTGATTTTAGTTGAGTGATAAACATTGGTCCGGGCAGTGAAGGAGATTCTTTGCTGTTCAAAAAAAAATGCCAGGATATCTTTAACATGCACATGAGCTATCAAACAGGCCTTGGTTTAACGTCTCATCCGGCACCACTGGCAGTGCAACATTTCCTCGGTTTTTGACTTCATTCTTGGCCTTGGTACTTTTTTGTTCTGGAGTGGGAGTTGAACCCAGAACTTCTACAACTAAAAATGAAACCTCTACCCATTGACCCTTGAACTAATCAACATTATTTTCTGACCAAATAGCGATTGGTAAAGCATTGCAATTTGCTGCAATCTTGTTTGACTATAATTCAGTTGGGATTCATGAGCATTTAGAAGCCTTGACGATTCCTTTATAAATGCAACATGCTGTGGTTTAGGTCATTTTGCTGATTCTTAGATTATGATGAGAAACATGGTTCAACATTTTCAGAAACTTGCAAGTTACAGTCTGCTTTGTTTAACAAGTACTGCTGTGAAATTGCCTGACTAAAGGCTACAAAACGGAAACAATATTTCAGGCTAATTGCCGATTTCTTGATGTGCCTTTACTGGGGACTTTGCAGGGGCAAGTGATAGCTTGTTGGCCATCCCATATGGCCATAGTTTGGCAATTACCATTGACAGACTATTCAACTGCAAGGGCACCACTGCTCAGCCAAATTGTGGGCTTGGTTGATGAAGGTGATATGCATGAACGTGCACAACCTTGGCACGGGCTACTATCCAAAGATTGAAAATCAGAGCCCTGGCTGTCTACTTCTCTTGAATATCTCTGGCATGTTTTTCTGTGCTGCAGTCCTCTATAACTCTGCTTTTCCTTAAACTGCCCCTCCACCCTCCCACAAATTAAACTGGTGTTGATTGCAATTGTTAACCAGCCACCATCAACTCAATACAGATCACTTGTGCTTGAGACGAACTTTGAACCTGGGACCTATCTACACTCATCAACTCACCTGCTAGCTGCAGGATAAGCTTGAATGAATTTGGCTGAAGTTTTCAAATGAGGCACAAGTAATTGTTGAACTTTATTACTGGATGTCAATCTGCTACCTGGTCTTTGATTCTGTTTCCAATCACTACAGGTGCGTGTAAATTCGCTGGTTTGCCTTGGCAAGCTCCTCGAGTATCTGGACAAGTGGTTTGTACTGGATGAGATCCTTCCTTTCTTGCAGCAGATTCCATCCCGAGAGCCTGCCGTTCTCATGGGAATTTTAGGTGAGACTGTTTGGAGTAATTTATGATATACTATATCTAAAAGTTAGTTTCTTAATTTCAGGTGACCTGAGTAACAGCCAAATAACTTTTGTTTGTTTACTGTCTTTAACATAGTATAACCCCCAGGGTGCTTCACAGGAACATTGTGAAACAGACTGTTTGTCAATTCATGGAAACAAATAATTAACTTACAGAAGGTCTCTGCAACCCTATGAGGTGCACTATTGAGATTCTCACAATTAAAAGACCTAGATACCCTAGAACTGTTCATCTCTGGGAATCTATTTTTGAGTCCAATCCAGGATAATGGGATGAGACTCGCCTCTGCTATCTCTGGATCAAAAACCAAAGTTGCTGGAAAACCTCAGCGGATTTGGCGGCATTTATGAAGGAAAAAAATCAGAGTTAATGTTTTGGGACTGGTGACCCTTCCTCAGAACTGATGGTAGCTGGGAAAATGTCGGTTTATATGCAGAAAATAGGGAAGGTGATTGGTAGGGAGGAAACAAAAGGTGGGGATAGAGCCCGAAGAGAGAGAAGAGCAGTTGGATAGACCAAGGAGCTAATAACGATCTGGATAAGAGGGTGAACTGCTGTTAATGGAGACTGTTAGTGGCAAACAATAGGTAGTGTGTAATGGCAGGCTATGTGATAACAAGGCCTGGTGTATGGGGTAGGTGGCTAGGACATGGGAGAGTTCAGACCCTAAAATTATTGAACTCTATATTGAGTCCAGAGGGCAGCAAGCGGAAAATGAGGTGCTGTTCTTCCAGCTTGTGCTGAGCTTCACTGGAACACCGCAGTTGGCCAGGGAGCAGGGTGATGTGTTAACGTGGAAGGCAACAGGTAGCTCAAGGTCTTTTTTGTGAGCAGAATGTAGATGATCTGCAAAGCAGTCACTCAGTTGAAGGTTCATTTCCCCAATGTAGAGGGGAATGCTGACAATGCTCACAATGTGGTCTCCCCTACATATAGGGAGAGGCTGAATACACTGGGGCTATTATCCCTGGAGTATCGGAGGCTGAGGGGTGACCTTATGGAGGTTTATAAAATCATGAGGGGCATGATTAGGGTAAATAGCCAAGGTCTTTTCCATGGGGTGGGGGAGTCCAAAACTAGAGGGTATAGGTTTAAGGTGAGAGGGGAAATATATAAAAAGGGACCTAAGGGGCAACTTTTTCACACAGAGGGTGGTGCATGTATGGAATGAGCTGCCGAAGAAAGTCGTGGAGGCTGGTACGATTCCAACATTTGAAAGGTATCTGGATGGGAATGTGAATAGGAAGGGTTCAGAGGGATATAGGCCAAATACTGGCAGATGGGATTCTATTTATATAGGATATCGGTCGGCTTGGACAAGTTGGACTGAAGAGTCTGTTTCCGTTCTGTATATCTCTGTGACTCTATGATTAGACAGGGTAAATGCAGAAAGGATATTCCTCATGATCAGTGAGTCCAGAACCGATGGTCACAGTCTAAGGATACAGGTTAAGCCATTTAGGACTGAGATGAGGAGAAATTTCTTCACCCAAAGAGTTGTGAGCTTGTGGAATTCTCTACCACAGAAAGCAGTTGAGGCCGAAGCATGAATGTTTTCAGGAAGGAGACAGATATAGTTCTTAGGGCAAAAGGGATCAAAGATTCTGGGAAGAAATTGGGAATAGGGTGCTGAGTTGGATTTGTTTTTCAGTTGTGGGATGTAGGCATCAATGGCTGGCCAGCATTTATTGCCCACTCCTTGATGCCCTTGAGAAGGTGCCGGTGAGCTGCCTTCTTGAACTGCTGCAGTCCACTTGTGGGTTGACCCACAATGCTATTAGGGAGGGAAGTCCAGGATTTTGACTGAAAGAACGTGATATTTTTCCAAGTCAGGATGGCGAGTGGCTTGGAGGGGAGCTTGCAGGTTGGTGGTGGCAATGATGAGTCATGATCACATTGAATGGTGGAACAGTTTCAAAGGACCAACAGGCCTACTCCTCCTACTTTCTGTTTTTATGCTTCTTGCTGCAGGTTTTGCTACTAACAAAGAATATTTGACAGTAAGTTTTACCAAATGTTTTATTGATTTTTGGTTTTCAGGTATCTACAAATGTACTTTTAGCCACAAGAAGCTGGGAATTACCAAAGAGCAGTTGGCTTCAAAAGTGCTACCACACCTTATACCACTCAGCATTGACAACAATCTGAATCTGAACCAGGTCAGACCACCTCTACTGCTGTCTCTATGCTGTTGGAAGTAGTCTTTTTTTCAGTTTGTTTCATGTTTTCAGAATTAATGTATCGTGGCTTTTCTTGTTTGTAAAAAAAAACTCGACCTGTTTCAGAAGTCCTCAGTTTTTAGCCTTTGCCTGCAGTGCTTAGTTTTAATTATTGTTGAGTTGTGATACACTTGGCATTTAAGATTTGTGTAGGTCAGGTGGTGGGTGAGAAACCTCTTGTGATAAGTTCTGCTTCTGCCCTGCCTGTTCGAAAGAATCAGTATAAAATTGCTATGGAAATGAATCTCTCCTCCAGACATTTTAGAGTTGTAGGGTCATAGAGACATACAGCATGGAAACGGACCCTTTGATCCAACTTGTCCATGCTGACCAGATATCCTAGATAAATCTAGTTTCATTTGCCAGCAATTGGCCCATATCCCTCTAAATCTTTCCCTATTCATATACCCATCCAAATGCCTTTTAAATGTTGCAATTGTGCCAGCCTCCACCATTTCTTGTGGCAGCTCATTCCATACATGCACTGTTCTCTACATGAAACGGTTGCCCCTTAGGTCTCTTTTAAATCTTTCCCCTCTCAGCTTAAACCTATGCCCTTCAGTTTTTGACTTCCCCCACCCCAGGGAAAAGACCTTATCTATTTACCCTATCCATGCCCCTCATGATTTTCTCTTAAAACCATATGAATTTTGTATCTATTGATTATAAGCTCAAAGATTCTAAAATAAAATAGCAATGAATTGAATACTTTGGTCACTTCAAAAAGCCTTGAAGCATTCTATTTAAGCTGTGTCTAATATATCTTAGGACTTTTAAATATTCAACAAGGTCAGTAAACCAAAGTAAAAGTTGGAATCCTAAGGGGGGTCCAGAGCTGAAAGTTTGGGGTTGTACGTTCTGTGGCAGTAGTGGCTGCCGTGAAGCTATGACCCAAGTTACAACAGCTGCACTCTCTTTAACAGGCCCCCACTTTTCAGTTCTCACCAGGAATTGCAACAAATCCTCACATGGGATCACAGTGGGAAAAAGTTTAGGAAGCATTGCAGTAAACCATGTGTTACTTTTTGAAGGTTAAAAAACCAACTGGATTTGTACCCAATTAATTATGTATGCAACACGTCCACTAAAATGTTCAATATGCCCACCAAGATGTCTGAGCTGAGAGAAGTCCTCTGGATATCTCATTTCAATATCAAGTTGGGCCTTGCCTATGAATTTATGCCATACTTTATTGGCATCAGTGAGTTGTCACCTTAAACCATGCACTATTATTAATAAATACAGCTTTCATATGCAAGAAGGCAAAGTATTCCATAATTTCTTCACATCTGTAGAACTTTATTTTGTGGTTGTTATTTTTACAGAGAATGTCTTTGTTACAACTTAAACAAAATAAGCACATAATTTTTCAAAAAATTGCAGCCTTCCACATCTTGAGCAAGGACTTCAGAAAGATTTTCTTTTTAACACCAAAGGGGCTAGTCCATATAGATTTTCTTTTGCTCTCCGTGTTCTTTAGGATATGTTCCTGTGGGGGATCTTGCTGGACCGGACTTCAACCTGAGACAGAACTAATAGCACTGGCATCGGTTCTCCAACCCCTGCTTCCCATGGTCAGCGCAGGATTGCTGAATTGTCTTGTTTTTTTTTCTCGTGTTTCTCTTTGTATGATTTCCAAAAGAAAAACCATTGATTTCTCTTTTTTTTAATATATAGTTTAACTCCTTTATGGGAGTGATCAAGGAAATGTTAAGTAAGGTGGAGGCTGAGCACAAGACTAAACTGGAACAGCTACATCACATGCTGGAACAGCAGAGGTAATGAGTGCGCGTGCTATGCTTTGTGTTCACCGTGACAGCCTGCAGTCTGCTTGTGCCACAGGGTAATAATGAGGCACATTGATTACACATGAGCTCCTAGGACTCTTGAGAGAGAGAGAGAGAGAGAGAGAGAGAAAGCTGATATCAGTTGCAAACAGCAAATCCTGGCAAACTTTTTGCAGTAGTTGTGTCCATCCAAACCGTTCTTGTGTCTCCAACTGGTAATAAAGGTAAATAAAGAAATTGCAATGTCGAGTTTCAGAATTATTTTGACCAGTTTTTGCAGTGTTTGTGGGAGGGAAAGAAAGGTTGCTTTTAAACATTGGGTTATTAAAACAATTTTTTGACTGGGTGGATTTGGAAAAGATGTTTCCCCATGTGGGAGAATCTAGAATTGGGGTTTTGTGTTTCAAAATAAGAGGTCATCCATTTAGGGCAGAGTTGAGAATTATTTTTCTTGCAGAGGTTCTTTGGAACTCTCTTCCTCAAGAGGTGATGGGAGCAGAAACATTTGAAATTTTTGAAGCAAAGCTGGATAGATTCTTGCTAAGCAGGGAGGAATGAAAGGTTACTGGGGATAGGAGGGGATGAGCCATGATCTTATTGAATGGCAGAGCAGTCTTGAGGAGCTGAGTATTGTAAATTGTATGTTCACACGTATTCTCACAAATGAAGGATAAAGAAGTAAGATGGCTACATGTTCAACAGTGATATTTTATTCCCCAGACACTGAAATAATCAGCAATGCATTAATCTTGGATGACAATTGATAAGACACTTGACGTGTTATAGAGTCACTGGTCCCGTTTGACTGAACATACTGACTTCAACCAAAATGCAGTAGGGACAAGCAAATAGGTTCAGAAAAAATTACAGAGTCAAGCAGACTTCACACAGAAAGTTGTGAAAGATTTAGCTTGTCAGCAAAGTTAGCTGTTAACTTTGTTAGCCAAATAAGATGACCAAATATTTTCTTTATTTTGTTTATTGCGCATAAAGTTTAGCGTGAACTAGGTGAATCCAGTTGTATTTGTTGTTCACTATGTTCACCTCCAGCAAAATAAAACAACTTTGAATCTGATCTCATCTGAACAAGTGCATTCTTAGTCCATCTTGGCAGAGATCAGAGAGGTACATTTAAGCATGTAATAAAGATTCAACATCCAGTTCAGATCAGAAGGGAGTAATTGTTTTTATTCGCACATGGGATATGGACGTTACTGGTCAGGCTAGCATTTATTGCCCAGAGGGTAGTTAGGAGCCTCTGGAGTCGCATGTACGCCAGACCAGGTAAGGCTGGCAGTTTCAGTCCCTGAAATGCATTAGTGAACGAAGTGGGTTTTTCTGACGATTGATGGTTTCATGCTTCATTTGACTACTCAAGATTTTTATTAATTCAAATTGAACTATTTGCCATGGGAGGATTTGAATCTGTATCCCCAGAACATTACCTAGGTCTCAGGTTTAAAAAATCACTAATGGAGGTAATCAGCTTTATTACTTCAAGGACATATTTAAAGGTAGACCCTAACCCTGTAATAGACATAATTTCACCAACTGCATTGAAGGCATTTTTCTATGAATACCACATGTAAGAGAAATTATTTTGTTTTAATTATTAATTCATTCAAAATATTTTTCAATTTTGCATCAGGCACATCTCATAAAAACTTACACGATTATCCTGTCTGTTCGCCATTTCTGTACTCCCCTCCCTCATCCTGACGCACAATTTCAGAGCCGATGATGGCCTGTCTGTGTCTGAAATTTCTCATCCTCATATTTAACTCTCTTCCAGAATAAGAGAAGACAGTTTCCACTGGCATTAGTAACTGGGGATCACAGATTTAATTAGCTAAAAGAATATAGAGGGGAGGTGAAACAATTTATTTGATGTAGCAAGCTGTGATCTAGAATGCATTGCTTGAAGGGGTTGTTGATACAATTGCAAGGATCACGTTCAAGCAGGAAGTAAATACTATACTTAGAAAGTAAGCAGATGCATGTTTAATTGGGAAAGAATAGGTGAGTGGTAGCGAATCGATTGTTCTTTTAGTGAGCTGACACACGACCAATTAGCCAGACTGTTGCCCTTTGAGTTCTGTTCTATGATTTTCAGATTTATTTTTATTTTGTAAAGTAATATTAAATTAAAAAGAAAATCGCTCAATGGTAGATTTTGACCACAAACTGAGAAGCAAGGTATTCTCATCCACTCTGGGATTTTTATCTTTGCTGACCAGATCCAAGAGTAAACAACATATTGATTTTGCAACTTTTTCCTCAAGCAGCATCCCTATAACACTATCTGGCCATTATTAATATGTCTGGGAGCATGCTGTGCATAAATTAGCTCGTGTATTAGAGCTCGTGTGTTCTGTATTAGAACAGCATAACAATTCACAATTATTTCCTTGCACATTTCAACCATTCTGACATCCTCAGAGATACTATATGATTGTAATTTCTTTCTTAGTCAATACAATAGTGATGTTTTGTCTCTTCTTTTTAGAAGTTTGGATCTACCTGGCCAGTTCAATAAAATTACTGAATCAAAGGAAAACCAAGACACTCAGGTAAGGTAACAGTGCTCGAATATAAACAGAAAATGGTCAGCAAGCACCACAGGTAGAGGGTGATTGGGATTGATGCAAGCTACAATAGGGGCAGCAGAAATTTGGATGAGCTATTGGAAGCTCTGTTCTTCTGACATATGTCCTTTTTGTTGTTTCCAGTTTGCTTAACTAATTGGTACCTTATTCTACCCTTGAATTCCTCCTCGTTCTGTATCCTTCTTTATCTCCCACTAATTGTCTTTGTCTCCAGCTGCCTTTGGCGAAGTTAACGAGAACTGGGAGTTTTTTGAAAACTGCATTGTGAGACTGAAGTTACAGCTGTCACAGCAGCATGTAGTGGTCTATACAGCGTTCAAGCAAGCATTGGGCCAGTAGGTTCGGATCCTGGAAAGAAATCTGCATTTGGTAGGGGAATACAGGAGACAGGACACTCAAAAGAAAGAGTTGACCGAGGAAGAGAAGGCAGCAAAAGGAGCCAAATATAACCTGAACTCCAGATGATTGGAAATGGGAGACAGGCGCCAATGACGGCTGTTCCATCTCATATTTGAACGCATGAATAGCGAACACAACACTCTTTACAGTTTTAACTAGGTAGTGATGTGGCCAGTAGTAACTGCCTGGGAAACAACTGAAAATAAGATTGTGACTCAGAAAGGTAACTGACAAGCAAGAAGGATTTGTTTTTATCATCAAAATTTCAATTTATCATAAAATACTAGACTTGTGCTTCCAATGATAATTAAAGGGTGATTTCACAGAGATGCTTAAGATGATGATTGAGCTGATGGTCTCTCTTGATCCACCCAATCTTCTCTTGATGGGTCAACTCCAGAATGTGGAGGCATAATCTTAAAATTAGAGCTAAGCTGTTCAGGGGTGATGTCAGAAAGCACTTATTCATGCAGAGTCATGTGAATAAAAGCTCAACATATTTATTTTGTTTGCAGAGAACTGGTGCCTGCATATGAATGAATTTCACTTCTACCAACTGTAAATGAGCAGGATTATAACTTTGATTATCACAGATTGGTTGTTGGTGAAGTTCTTCACACATTAAGAGTTGTTCAGCAGGAGCTACCCATTCGTGATGTCAGATCTAACTTAGATGTTTTGTTTGGGTTTAGTTCAAGAAACACAAGTAAGAATTGAACATATTCAATGTTTTTGAATTATCTGAGAGCTTGTCTTATAGTTCCCCTGTTTACTCCATGGCAATGCCTTAACCAATCAGAGTTAACTTGCCAACCAATCAGCACTGTTTTCTCCTCTCATATATATTGTTGTGATAGTTGAAGTTTGGTGTTCTTGTGTCTGTCCTGATGAGTGCAAGATGGAAGAGCTTTGACAACATGTCTCTCTTTTCATTCATGTTCACAACCCATTGTTTAGTTGAAGAACCTTAAATATTGGAGTATCCTCGTGAATTTCAGTGCAGTTTTGAATTCTTTCACATTTTACGAAGTCATTTTTATCATTTCTGAAGTGTGAAATCGTGCCTTAAGACCTCAAGGATAGAAGCAGATTCAGCAGTTATATTGAGAAGAGAATTGGATAAATAATCTCGTGGGCTATGACATCGGAGCAGGGTTCCTTACTCTTCAAAGAAGCCAGTATAAGCATATTGGACTGATTGGTGTCTCACTCTGTTCTCTCATTCAATGGCACTACGATCTATGTTACTTTTCCCATCCATGGGACCTGCCTTTTACATTAAATTGCATTTTTGTCATTCTTTGAAAAATACAGGCTTGTGAACTGACCATAAACTCAAATTTATCATGTACTCTCAAATTAATCTGTTGGGGTAAGGCGACAGCCAGGTGGTATTATCACTACACTGTTAACCCAGAGACCCAGGTCCTGTTCTGGAACCTGGGTTTGAATCCCATCACAGCAGATGGTGAAATTTGAACTCCATATAAATCTGGAATTAAGAGTCCAATAATGACCATGAACCCATTGTCGATTGTTGGGGAAAAATGCATCTGGTTCACTAACGTCCTTTAGGGAAGGAAACTGCCATCCTTACCTGGTCTGGCCTACATGTGACTCCAGACCCACAGCAATATGGTTGACTCTTAACTGCCCTCTGGGCAATAAATGCTGGCCTAGTCAGCGATGCCCTCATCGTGTGAATGAATTAAATACAAAGTCCATAGATAAGCTTTCACAACAATCTCACTGGCTATATCAGGTAAGTCTTTTAATAAAAGCAAAATACTGCGGATGCTGGAAATCTGAAACAAACACAGAATGCTGGAGAAACTCAGCAGGTCTGGCCACATCCATGGAGGGAGAAACAGAGTTAATGTTTTGAGTCTCCAGCATTTGCTGTGTTTGTTTCTTTGTTTCGTTTTCTTAGTTTGTTAATTGCCAAGACTGTAAAAATTTATTATGAACAACGGAAGTGAATATTTCAAATAGTGAATGAATGGGAAGAAGAGATTGGAATTTGTACATAGGTGATGAGGGCTTTGCCTATAGGAGCACTGATTTAGCTGATAACAAATCAGATTGAATAGTAAATGTAATGCTTCTTTTTATGCATTCACGGAATGTGGGTGTTGCTGGCTAGACTGTATTTATTGCCCATCCCTAATTGCCCAGAGGGCAGTTATGAGTCAACCACATTGCTGTGGGTCTGGAGTCACATGTAGGCCAGACCAGGTAAGGATGGCAGTTCCTTCTCTAAAGGACATAAAGGGCTTCTTAAAGGAATCCAAGTAGAGAGTTCAAATATATTTCTATCCTGAGCTTGGAATGCTTTACCACAAGTAGCCATTGAAGCAGAGACTAAAACATCATTTAAAAGAGGATCGGGTGAAGTTTTGAAAACAAATATCCTAATTGGAATTTGAGAAGAGTAGGGCAATGAAATTAGATTTGGCAGTGCAAGTTGAGGGGCGAGAATGGCACAGGTACAGTGGCCTGGTTGGTTACTGTCTATGCTTTAGGTTCTAGGATTTTGAAACCTGAGAAGGCTTTATTGGAATTCTTTGACTGACTTAACCAGCTTTGATTTATTCCATTTGTGTTCTACGTGATGATTCTCTTCAAGTAGTCTTCATTTGTTCTGCTGTTTTGCTAAATAGATTGATAAGATCTTCACAAGCTTTGGAGTGGATGTAAGTGGAGGAGTTAATAAGAAAGAGGATGGATCGGTCTCCAATTCACAGAAGCAAGTCAAAGTAAGACGTACTTGAAGCTCGATGTACACCCTATTTAGCCCTTCATTAGTGTGGGGCTCACTGGATTTCCCCAGTTGGGTAATGATCCTGACATTGACTTCAACTCTGGGTCAGAGAGCTGGAGTTGGCTGTGGCTGGGCATCAAATGTGATTTTTGTGGAAGTGATTAATTAAGAGCTGCTTCAGGGAGCCCAATCCAATTAAAAATGCTGGCAGGCCCCTGGCAACAAGATCTGGCAGAATCTGTGAAGCAAAAAAAAGTTATTATTTCTAGTCCAGTGACTCAGACCCAGATACAAGGTTCTTTCGACCCCTAATTGCCCTGAGAAGCCCCTTGGACCCTGGACTCTGGCAAAGAGCCATCCTGACATGGTTCTTCTTTTGCCCCCACTATACCCCCCACCCCACCCATCTCATCCAACCACAAGCCCATTTGCTAGAGATTTGGAATGAAAAAAAGTGTTTGAGAAACTCAGCAGGTCTGGCAGAATCTGTGGAGTGAGAAACAGAGTTAAAGTTTCAAGTCCAGTATGACCCTGCTTCCTGACGACTTGAAATGCTAACTCTTTCTTTCTCCACAGATGCTGCCCAACCTGCTGAGTTTCTTCACTTTTTATTCAAAATCTCTAACATCTGCAGATTTTGCTTTTCCTCATGCATTAGAATTGATGCTAAATTATGACACCTCTGAAGAACAATCAGATGGAATGTACATAGACTAGAAACGTTTCAATCTGTTTTATATGTTTTAATAATAAAATCTGTAGGCCTTTCAGAAAAGAGCAGCAGGCTAGTTATCAGAGAGTTGAACAGATATATAGGATTGCTGTAATGCATGATTCTGTATTTTTAAGAAGTGGGCCAATCATTTGAATAGCAGTTTTCTGAAGGGAAATTACCATTCTTTCAGAGCATAAGCATAGATGTGGGATCCAAATGGCCACTTTCTGAGCTATAAAATTCAATGGTTCTGTGAAACAATCTTAAAAATATTTTTTCCCTGTAACCAGACTTCTCTTACATTGGAAGAGAAACAGCGACTGGCCAAAGAGCAGGAACAGGCTCAGAAACTTCGAAATCAGCAACCTCTTGCTCCAAAGTCTGTTAAAGTTTCAGCTCCAAGCAAGCAGGTTTGTGTCTGCCAAGCTGACTTAACACTCGGGAGTATGTCAGTGACCTCACTGTTGTCTTATTTGTCTGTGTATTCATTTAAAAAAATACTTGGAAAGACCTAGAATACTGTGGATTATCTGAAATAAAAATGAAGTGCTGGGGAAGCTCAGCAGGTCTGGCAACATCTGGAGAGAGAAACGGAGTTCATGTTTCAAGTCCAGCTCTTCTGAAGCGTGTTAACTTTTTGTTTCTTTATCCACAAATGTGGTCCCCCGAGTTTCTCCAGCACTTATTTTTATGCAAAATGCTTTGCTTAGTTTGTACAAGTTAACATCCTTAAAGCAATGAATGCACCACTTTGAATCTTCAGAGAGAAATGTGAAAAGGTTTATGAAATTGTGTATCATCATAAAAATGTAATCTTCAGATATGGTAGAATCATGGTTATCTTACTGGCCTAGTGAGCCTAGTGCCTGGACAATTGATTTAGAAACATGTATTCAAAGCCCACCAGTGCAGCTGCACAATTTAAATTCAATTAATAAAATCTGGAATAAAAAGGCATTATCTGTAATAGTGGCAGTGGAACTACAGGATTGTTGTAAAAATCCACCTGGTTCACTCATGAACCTTTCACCCTTTCATGAAGCTATCCAGAGCCATTCTTGCTATGTGTGACTCCAGACTCACAGAAATATCGTTGATTCTTAACTGCTCTCTGAAGTGGCCCAGCAAGCCTCTGAGTTGTATAGGAATATAAGAACAGTACAGCACACGAACAGGCTCTTTGGTCCACCATGTCTGTGCCGACCATGTTGACATTCTAAATAATCCCATCTGCCTGCACATGGTCTGTATCCCTGTATTCCCTGCCTGTTCGTGTATTTGTCTAAATGTTTCTTAAACTTTGCTATCGTATCTGCTTCTACCACTTCTGCTGTGAGCATGGTCCAGGTACCGACCACCCTCTGAGTAAAAACATTTGCCTTGCACATCTCGTTTAAACTTTCCCCCTCACACCTTAAACCTATGTGCCCCCCCCCCCCCGCCCCAGTATTTGACATTTTCACTCTGGGAAAAAGACTCTGCGACCATCCACCTTATCCATGCCTCTCATAATTTTATATACTTCTATCAAGTCACCCCTCAGCCTCTGACACTTTAGCAAAAACAATCAAAGTTTGTCCGACCTCTCCCTAGAGCTAATACACCAAATTCCAGGCAACATTGTGATAAACCTCTTTTGAACCCTGCCCAAAGGGTCCATAGTCTTCCTATTGTGTGGTGACCAGAACCATGCACAGCATTCCAAACATGGCCGAACTAAAGTTCTATGCAGCTGCAACATGACTTACTGACTTTTATACTCAATGCCCTGATCAATTAAGGCAACTTTGCCATAAGCACTCTTTACCAACTTATCCACTTATGTTGCCACTTTGAGGAAGCTATGGATTTTCACCCCAAGATCTCTCTATATAGAGCAATGCTCCTCAGAGTTCTGCTTTTTCCTCTTGCATTTGACCTCCAAAATGCATCACCTCACACTGGTCAAGATTAAGCTCCATCTGCCATTTCTCTGTCCAGCTTTTTGGCTGTTGTGTATCCTGCAGCATCATTTGGTAATCTCCCCCACAATCCACATCTCCTCCAGTTTATATGCAGCCTGCAAACCTATTAATCAGTCCACCTACATTTTCATTCAAATTATTTATGTATATTACAAATGACAGAAGTTCCAGCAATGATCCTCGTGGAACACCCCTGATCACAGACCTCCAGTCAGAAGGCCTTTGCAGCAATACTCAGATTTTAAGTGAATTTTTTTAAAAGACAGCTAATAAATCCTGTAAAGAATTCAACAGAATCTACCTTACTTGATATGTGACAGTCAAAATTCAGTTTAGCAAAACCCCTGTAGCTTCCCAGTTTATTGAAGTAACATGTGTTATGACAGAGAATGGCTGAACCCCTCTGATAATTAAACTAAAACACAAGCCCTGATCTGTTATG
>NC_063349.1:56288913-56290020 GCF_021869965.1 Rhincodon typus
CCCCTCTCTATCTCTGTATCCTCCTCCAGCCCCTACATCCCCTCTCTATCTCTGTATCCTCCTCCAGCCCCTACACCCCTCCCTATCTCTGTATCCTCCACGTGCCCCTAAACCCCCTCCCTAACTCTGTATCCTCCATGTGCCCCTAAATGTGTGAGGTGATTCACTTTGGAAGGAGTAACAGGAATACAGAATACTGGGGTAATGGTAAGATTCTTGGTAGTGTGGATGAGCAGAAAGATCTCGGTGTCCATGTGCATAGATCACTGAAAGTTGCCACCCAGGTTGATAGCATTGTTAAGAAGGCGCAGGGTGTGTTAGGTTTTATTGGTCGAGGGATTGAGTTTCGGAGTCATGAGGTCATGTTGCAGCTGTACAAAACTCTGGTGTGGCCGCACTTGGAGCATTGCGTACAGTTCTGGTCACCGCATTATAGGAAGGATGTGGAAGCATTGGAAAGGGTGCAGAGGAGGTTTACCAGGATGTTGCCTGGTATGGAGGGAAGGTCTTATGAGGAAAGGCTGAGGGACTTGAGGCTGTTTTCGTTAGAGAGAAGAAGGTTAAGAGGTGACTTAATAGAGACATACAAGATGATCAGAGGATTAGATAGGGTGGACAGTGGGAGCCTTTTTCCTCGGATGGTGATGGCTAGCACGAGGGGACATAGCTTTAAATTGAGGGGTGATAGATATAGGACAGATGTCAGAGGTAGGTTCTTTACTCGGAGAGTAGTAAGGGCGTGGAATGCCCTGCCTGCAAAAGTAGTAGACTCGCCAACTTTAAGGGCATTTAAATGGTCATTGGATAAACATATGGATGATAATGGAATAGTTTATGTTAGATGGGCTTCAGATTGGTTTCACAGATCGGCGCAACATCGAGGGCCGAAGGGCCTGTACTATGCTGTAATGTTCTATGTTCTATGTTCTATAAACCCCCTCCCTAACTCTGTATCCTCCTCCAGCCCCTATATCCCCTCCCTATCGCTGTATCCTCCTCCAGCCCCTAAACCCCCTCCTTATCTCTGTATCCTCCTCCAGCCCCTACACCCCTCCCTATTGCTGTATCCTCCTCCAGCCCCTAAACCCCCTCCTTATCTCTGTATCC
>NC_063349.1:56290030-56305987 GCF_021869965.1 Rhincodon typus
AACCCCCTCCCTATCGCTGTATCCTCCTCCAGCCCCTAAACCCCCTCATCTCTGTATCCTCCACGTGCCCCTAAACACCCTCCCTATTGCTGTATCCTCCTCCAGCCCCTGCACCCCTCCCTATCTCTGTATCCTCCTCCAGCTCCTACACCCCTCCCTATTGCTGTATCCTCCACGTGCCCCTAAAACCCCTCCCTATCTCTGTATCCTCCTCCAGCCCCTACACCCCCTCCCTATCTCTTATTCCTCCTCCAGCCCCTACACCCCTCCCTATCTCTATATCCTCCACGTGCCCCTTCACCCCCTCCCTATCTCTGTATCCTCCTCCAGCCCCTACACCCCCTTCCTATCTCTGTACCCTCCACCAGCCCCTACACTCCTCCCTATTGCTGTATCCTCCACGTGCCCCTACACCCCTCCCTATCTCTGTATCCTCCTCCAGCCCATACACCCCTCCCTATCTCTGTATCCTCCTCCAGCACCTACACCCCTCCCTATCTCTGTATCCTCCTCCAGCCCCTGCACCCTCTCCCTATTGCTCTATAGTCCATGTGCCCCTTCACCCCTCTCTATTGCTGTATCCTCCTGTAGCCCCTACACCCCTCCCTATCGCTATATCCTTCTCCACCCCTACACCCCTCTCTATTGCTGTATCCTCCTCCAGCCCATACACCCCTCCCTATCGCTGTATCCTCCACGTGCCTCTACACTCCTACCTATCTCTGTCACCTCCTCCACCCCTACCTATCGCTGTATCCTCCTCAAGCCTCTACATCCCTCCCTATCTCTGTCACCTCCTCCAGGCCCTACAACCCTCCCTATCCCTGTCACCTCCTCCAGCCCCTAATCCCCCTCCCTATCTCTGTCACCTGCTCCAGCCCCCTACACCCCCTCCCTATCTCTGTCACTCCCTACACCCCCTCCCTATCTCTGTCACCTGCTCCAGCCCCTACACCCCTCCCTATCTCTGTCACCTCCTCCAGCCCCTACACCCCTCCCTATCTCTGTGCTCCTTCATTCTTCACTCCATCATTGGCAGGTATGCCTGTGTTTACCAAGGGGTTTAACGTCTGGAATACGCCCCCACATTCTCCCACCAACCCACACAGCGCTCTATTTCCTTCTGAGTTCATTTAAGATCCTCCTTAAAATCTAAACCTTTCTCCAACCTTTCGTAATTTCTTGTCATATCAAATTTTGATGGATAATCTCTCCCTTGAGATGTTTTTCTACATTAAAGGCACTATAAAAGGAAAGTTGTTGCTGTTCTAAGATGTTGCCAATGGCCATTGCAGGTTCTATTGCCATGTTGTCAGGTGTACGTTTAGGCCTGGTCGGTTGTAAAATTCTGTTCAATGAAACAATTTAAAAATCAGTTATACAACAACAGGCAACTTGTCTAGTTATTCTTCTTAGCCACCTACAGTTCCCAGGATTTATTGAACAGTTTCACAATTTGCCGGGATGGCATTTAAACTCATGTCTTCTGGGTCACTAGGCCAAGACCAGAACCATGACATGGAATTGGATAGAGTGGGGTCATGGGGCTAACTGGACTGCTGGCTTGGGTTCAGTGGGCCGAATGTCCTTTTCTCTTGTATTATAATGACATTACTGTGCTACCACAATGCATCTTTTGTCAGGTGTGGCACAGTTGGTAGCCCTCTTGCCTTTGACTCAGAAGATATGACTTCAAGTCCCACTCCAAAGTCTTGAGGACAAATTCTAGACTGACCATCCGGTGCAGTACGAGGGAGTGCTGTACCGAAAGCATTGCTGCCGTTTGTATAAACATAGAGATCAGGAGTAGGCCATTCGGTCCTTCAAACCTGCTGTAACATTCAATATGATCACGGCTGATCATCCAACTCGGTCCCCCGTTCCTGCTTTCTCCCCAAAATCCTTTGGTCCCTTTTGCCCTAAGAACTATATCAAACTCCTTTAAAAACATTCAATGTTTTGGCCTCAGCTGCCTTCTGTGACAGAGAATTGCACAGGCTCCCCACGCTCTGCGTGATAAAATTTCTCCTCATCTCAGTCCTGCCCCATATCCTTAAACTGTAACCCCCTGGTTACGGACTCCCTGGGAATATCCTTCCTGCATTTAGCCTGTCTGCAGGACATTAAAGCACCTACCCTTTCATCTGGAATTAGAAGATAACATGATATAATTTTAGGAAAGAATTGGTGAGATCTCGCTGTGTCCTAATCAATGTTTATCCCTCAACCAAAAAATAATCATCCCAGTCATTATTGCAGTGTTGCTTATGGGAGCTTGCTGTGTAGCAGATGGCTGTCATTGTTTCCAACATGTACAAACCTCACCTATCTCCGGATATCTGAAAGGTGCTTTGTAAATGCACTGAAGTCTGTTTTCTTTTAACTTTGACAGCTACAGCATCCAGGCTGAATGGGAAACCGTTCCAGTGGCAGATTCAAGATGGGAGCCAGTGGTTAGATGTGGCCCACGATGACATTATAGAAGCACAATATACATTGCCGACTGTGGAAGGGATCTATCTGCACACTGCTGGATATAGGTAAACACTGCACAGGAGCAGTTCAGAAAGCCTAATCTTTTACAGAAATCTGTTTGTGGGATAGAGTGTGATTGGAAAGACCAGCGTTTTCTGACTTGCCTTACGGTGTTCAAAACAATAAGGTGTTTGGGTAAAATAGATTCGGAAAAGCTGTTTTCTCTGATAGCAAGCAGAAAACACAGGATATTGCAATAAGTCCAGATCAGGAGGAGACAGGAAAAAGTCTCCTGACTCAGTGAGGGGTTGTGATTTGGAACACGTTGCCTGAAAGGGTGATGGAAGCAGGAACCTTCAATAGAAACCTGGATAAATAAAGGGGAACATTTTTGCAAGGCTGTAGGGAAACAAGGAACTGTTAGATCATCTCACAGGCTTTTCAGAAGCAGTGGGAGAGGTAGGGAGAGAGGCAGAGAGGTTTAGGGAGGGAATTCCAGAGCATGGGCTCCAAGCAGCTGGAGACACAACTCCCAGTGATGGAGCGATGGAAATCTGGGTGGTGCTCTCGTGGCTGGAAGTGGAGGAGTGCAGAGATCTTGGACGGCTGTAGGGCTGGAAGAATTCTTTCTTCTTCACTTGTGGGCTGTGAGTGTCTCACTGACTGGGCCAGCATTCGTTGCCTGTCCCTAATTGCCCTGGAGGAGGTGCTGCCTCCTGGAAACACTGCAATTCACAATGCGTTTGGATACCCACAATGCAGTTAGGGAGGGATTTCCAGGATTTGCAGCCAGCAACTATGCTTCCAGCTGCCCAGAACACCAATCTCTGGAATTCCCACCCTAAAACTCTCAGCCCCTCTGCCTCTCTCTCCTCCTGCTCCTTAAAAGACTATGAGGTGATCTAATCTTTCCTTGTTTCCCCACAGCCTTGCAAAAGTGAAGGAATGGCAATATTTTACCATGTTGGAGGGGAACTTGCAGAAGGTGGATGTTTCCACGTCCCTGTTCCACTTGTCCTTCTGGATGGTAGGGAATTTAGGGAATAGTGAAGCTGTGGAGGAATTTGTAAACAAGGATGAGAATGTTAAAATGAGGGTGTTGCTAAACCAGGGGACAGTGTATGTCAGTGATTCCAATGGTGTGGGATCAGTTAGAGAGTCATACAGCATGGAAACAGACCCTTCGGTCCAACTCATCCATGCTGACCAAATTTCCCAAACTAAACTAGTCCCACTTGCCTGTGTTTGGCCCGTATCCCTCTAAACCTTTACTATTCATGTACATGTCCAAATGTCTTTTAAATGTTATAACTGTACCTGCACAAGAATGAGCAGGAGCTTGAATGCAGCATTAACACTGGCAGAGAGCAACTGGGTCAAAAGCCTCTGCCTGTGTTTTAAGATTTGATATCTTGAAGCTTTAGCTGACAATTTGTTTTTCTCCTGATGAGTGAATTTCGGTTTCTCTCTGCTGGCAAATTGAAGTGATGGAAACCTGTTCTCACTGAGCTGTTCCCAGGAACTGTTATAGTGCGATTTCATGATGAAAACTAAAACTGGGGAAGATTACAACAGATGCCAAATAGTGTGAATTATCAAACATCCTGAGCAGGTCGTGCAGCATGGGGAACCTCTCAAATCAGTGTCCCTTCCTCAAAACGGTGAGTGTGAAAAATTAGGATTCTTCATCTTGAAGCAAAGATGGTTAAGAGGTGATTTAGTGGAGGTTTTCAAGATGTTTGAGAAGCTTGATAAACAAGTAAGGTGTTCCCTCTGATGAATGGGGTCTGTAAACAGAGGCCATGGATTTAAATTCCTTGATCTAGAGGGACGACGTTGAGAAATTGCTCAAGTCCGAGAGATACCAGGATCTGGAACATTCTGACTGAAAAGGTCCAAAGCTGATTCTAGAAAGAATTTGGAAAAGGAGATGGTTGGATACTTTGAGATGAGGAGCTGACAGACGGGTGAGGGGTAATGTGGAATAAGCATGACTGCTCTTGCACTGAGCTGACACATGGCTAATGGGTTGAATGGGCTTGTTCTGAACTGTAAGTATTTGGTGTGAGCACTGATTGTTCTAACTTAGGTGTTTGTCATAGAATCATGTGGCATGGAAACACTCTCTTTGATTCAATTCGTCTGCACCAACCAGAAATCCCAATCTGACCGAGTCCCATTTGCCAGCATTTGGCCCATATCCCTCTTAAACCCTTCCTATTGATATACCCATCCAGATGCCATTTAAGTGTTGTAATTGTACCAGCCTCCACCACTTCCTCTGACAGCTCTTCCATACACGCACCACCCTCTGTGTGAAAAAGTTACCCCCTCAGGTCCTTTCTAAATCTTTCTCCTCCCAACTTAAACCTTTGCCCCTCTAGCTTTGGACACCCTGGAGAAAAGACCTTGGCTGTTCACCCTATCCATGCTCCTCATGATTTTATAAACCTCTATAAGGTCAACCTCCAGGAAGAATAGCCCCACCCTGTTCAGCCTCTCCCCATAGCTCAAACCCTCTAACCGCAGCAACATCCTTGTAAATCTTTTCTGCACCATCTCAAGTTTAACGACATCCTTCCTATAGAAGGGAGACCAGAATTGTATGCAGTGTTCTAAACCCTTGCGTTTGTTTGTAGAACAATCTATCTGGACTTTGACAAGATGGAAACCATTGGCAGCAATTTCAAGCTACAAAGGCTGACCTTTCCACAATCTCAGCGGATTGATGAATACAGCTGGTATTTTCTGGATGATCATTTCTGGAGGGAATATGGAGTTCAGGTAGCATTCTAGGCAATTGCAATAAATATAACATTGTACATACTCGCTCAGTGAATACAACATCTGTATCTAGTTTGGTTAGGCCACAGCTGGGGTACTGGTCAGCACACTATAGGAAGGATGTGATTGCAGGAGAGAGGGTGCAGAGGAGATTCACCAGGATGTTTGAAACAAAAACAGAAAGGGCTGGAGAAACTCAGTAAGTCTGGCAGCGTCTGTGGAGAGAGAAAAACAGAGTTAAAGTTTTGGATCCAGTGACCCTTCGTCAGACAGTATCTCTGCTTTCTCTCCATAGATGCTGCCAGACCTGCTGAGTTTCTCCATCAATATCTGTTTTGTTTCGAATTTCCGGCATCCGTAGTTCTATGTTTTATTTCACCAGGATATGCCCGGGATGGAGCAGTTTTGCTACATAAGCTCAAGCTGTTTGCTTTGGTGCAGGGGGAGCTGTTGAAGGTGTATTAGAAAAGAAGGAGCATGGACAGGGTGGATAGAAAGTAGCAGATGCTCTTGGTCGAATGGCCAATATCAACAAGGGATCATTTCAAAGTGAAAGAAGGTTTAGAGGGGATTTGAGGATTTTTTTTCACCCAGAGGATGGTGGAGGTCTGGAAGGCACTGCCTGGGAGGGTAGTTGAGGCGGGAAACCTCACACAACCTTTAAAAAGTACTTAGATGAGCACTTGAAATGTCATAACATTCAAGGCCATGTGCCTCCAGCAGGAGAGTAGGACCAATGTAGGTAGTCATGTCTTTTTTGTCAGTATACTCGACGGGCTGAAGGGCCTCTACTGTACTGTATGTTTCTATAATGTTGCCTTTATACAGAATATTGTCATGTATCTAATCCTTTTGCCCTTATGGGGATAGTATAAGTTTCTTTTTGTATCCTTGTACAATTTTAAGAAGTAGAAAATGTTGAACACTCTGGTTGACACTATTGTGACCAGGAAGGGAGGAGGGAGTTGTTTCTGCCCAGTGCCAGCTCGCTTTTTAATTGTTTTATCCAGTTCCTGAAATGGCCAATCTTACGCTTTCTCTCTATTAGACTCAAAATACAAAGATCCATGTGTCAAGTTTCTTCAATAAACAAAAAGAATTGATTTATTAAAACAAAACTGATTAAAAAATGATGAAAACTGGTTAACACACTTTATAATATAAAAATATAAATGTTTATCTCACCAAATAACACAAAACACACACAAATTGGATAGAATGCAAGGTCTGACTTAGGGCACAAAAACATATTTGGCCAATAAGTCTTAATCCTTAAAGGGATAAAAGGATACAATATGGAATGTTTATTTTAAATCTTTCCCCTCTCACCTTGAACCTATGCCCTCTAGTTTGGGACTCACCCACTTTAAGGAAAAGACCTTTGCTATTGACCCTATCCATGCCCCTCATGATTTTATAGACCTCTATAAGGTCACCCCTCAGCCTCTGACGCTCCAGCTTTTCTCAGACCCCCCAACCCATCAGATGCTCTTCAGTGGGTTGGTGCAGACTCGAGGAGTTGAATAGCCTTTTTCTGCTGTGTAGGAATTTTAAGACTTTAATTATGGGGAAGATTCACTAGAATGGTTCCTGGGAGAAGAGGCTTGTGCTCATTGAAACATAACATTCTAAAGGCGACTGACAAACTGGATGCTGAGAGTTAGTTTCCCCGGCGGAAGAGTCTGGGACACAGGAACAAAGTATCAGGAGAAGGGGCTGATCATTTCATGCTGAGATGAGGAGAACTTTCTTCACCCAAAGGGTATGGAATCTTGGGAATAATTGCAGTCCGCTAAAATATCTGCTTATATTGTCCAGGGCACCGGCCTCAAAACTACATTAATCACAAGTTCTGATATTGAATACGAGTTCCAGACGGCTCCTCAGAATGTCTTCAATTTTAGAATTGGAAATTTTAATTACACCATTAATTTTCAAGGTATGTGTTTGTGTGTGTGTACGCACATATAGGTGTATGTTTGTATGTGCATACATGTCTGTGCACATATGTGTCTGCACAGGTCTGCCTGTATATATGTGTGTGTGCATGCGCGTGTGTTTGTGTGTGTGTGTGTATGCGCACGCACGTGTCCCTGTGTCTCTGAGTGTGTCCTGTGTATGTGTGTGTGTGCCTGTGTCTGTGTGTAGTCATTTGCTTGTGTGTGCAGCCTGGAGTGTTCTGCTGGGTAAGTGTGACACATTTCTCTGCTTTAACCTTTCAGCAATGATCCAGACGAATGTTCAAACAGGTATGAGGAGAAAGGTCAGGAGGAGGCCCCGGTTTACCTCCATGAATCAGAATCCAAACAGGTTAGTGCAATGACAAGAATTAACTGCGTTTATCTTAAACAATGATGGAATGTTGAAGTGATTTATTCTTAAACAACAACTTGCATTTATATAGAATTGCTGGAAATAATTGCTGGAAAAGCTCAGCAGGTATGGCAGCACCTGTGAAGAGAAATCAGAGTTAACGTTTCTTTTCCGGTGACCCTTCCACTAAACTGATTTCATTGTTGGTGTGGCCAAACATCCCCTTAGTGTTGAAGGTCTGTCTGCCCTTGTGGGTGGGTTTAAAAGACCCCACAGCCTCTCATCATAAATAAGCTGTCTGAGTCAATATTTATCCCTCAACCAAAACCTGAATAAAACATATTGTTGGTTCTCGAAATGTCAGCTTTCCTGCTCCTCTGATGCTGCTTGGCCTGCTGTGTTCATCCAGCTCTACACCTTGTTATCTCAGATTCTCCAGCATCGGCAGTTCCTACTATCTCGATATTGTCGGGTCGTTACTGTTTGTGGGAGCCTGCTGTGCACAATTGGATTGAACGTTTACTTCATTACAAAAGTATTTCAGTGTGTGTGGAGTGGTTTGGGACATCCTCGGGATATGAAAGGTGCTGTATAAATGCAAGGAGAAGGAGAGGGGTGACAGATTTTGTTAAAAATGAGAAATGAATAAATTCAGTAACAGTTGATTCTGAAATCTACAGCATTTCAGGAGCAATGGGTAACCCAGCTCTGTCAAACACCCTCCCCTCATGCACTTGGCAGTTCAAAGGTGACCATGGCCGTTGGCTGGACTACAGGAGATTGGTAGGTGCTAAAACATATTTTCCATCATGTTCCTCCTCGTCACCTGCCCAAACCTGTAGATTTAGGTCCAACACTAAAATTCAGTATCCTGAAATCCCCACCATGTCCCTGAGAGAAACCTGGAAACTAGAAAAGTAGTTCTGCCAGGAATCTGTCCCATTAAAACAAGGCCAGAGAAATTCCAGAGGGGATCTGGTGGATGAGTAAATCCTACAATTGTCAACCCTATAAAGCCACCAACCCCGCCCCGTCACTCCACCCCCCCACCACTCACCATTACTTACCACTACTCCCTGTCACCCCCCATCACTCCCCATGACCCCACATTACCGCCTGTTACTCCCAACCACTCCCTGTCACTCCCCACCACTCCCAACTACCATTACTTGATGGAGTTTAAAGG
Organism: Rhincodon typus; assembly: GCF_021869965.1. Classification (NCBI taxonomy): domain Eukaryota; kingdom Metazoa; phylum Chordata; class Chondrichthyes; order Orectolobiformes; family Rhincodontidae; genus Rhincodon; species Rhincodon typus. Next base: position 56,298,789 of record NC_063349.1, read on the forward strand.
ATGGTGACTGATTGAAACTTACAGAATACTGTGAGGCCTGGATAGAGCAGATGTGGAGATGTTTCTACTAATAGGAGAAACTGGAACCCAAGGACACAGCCTCAGAGTGAAGGGAAGACTCTTTTAGAACTGAGATGAGAAGGAATTTCTTCCGCTGGAGGGCAGTTAATCTGTAGAACTCATTGCCACAGACAGCTGTGGGAGGTCAAGTCATTGAGTGTCTTTAAGACAGAGATAAGTAGGTTCTTGATTAGTAAGGGGATCAACAGTTATGGGGAGAAGGCAGGGGAATGGGGTTGAGAAACCAATCAGCCATGATTGATTGGTGGAGCAGACTCTATTGGCTGAATGGACCTAATTCTGCTCCTATATCTTATGGTCTTACATCACTCCCCACTACTCCCTTCACTCTCCATCATTCCCCTGACAACATAAAGAGTATTTTCCCGTTACATTGTAATGCGAGGTTTTTGCTGGGCACAACTTGCATTTAAATATCACCTCTAATTTACCAGAACATTTCAAGTCATTTCATAGGAATATCAAATATCCAATGTTAGCCATGAACTATATAAGGAGATATTAGGACAGGTCAAAGAAGCACATTTGAAGGAAAGAGAGGATATGTGAGGGAAATCCAGGGCTTACAGTGCAGGCCAGTGAAGGCACACAATTTTTACACAGTACGATCCCACATTGAATCAGTGAATGTAGTGAAGAATTTGGCAGGAGGACAAGAAGGACTCCTTCCCTTCTTTAAATACAGCTGTGGGAATGTCTCCTCCATTTGAACAGGACTAGGATCTCATCTGAAAGGCAACTCCTGTGTCAATATATCACCCCTTCGGCACCATGATAACTCATCAACTTATATTCATTTCAAGTGCAGAGCAGGTTTTGTGTGGGCAATGATATAGATCAGCATGACTGTATTACAGTGCCGAGCTGACACTCTGAGTCAGAGCTGCTGCCACCAAATCTGTTGGATATTTCCATTTTGTTTCTTCCTTCCACAAGATCAAAATATCTTTTCTGAAGAAACATCCACGAACCCATTGGGTGTCCATTACACAGCACTCCTGTGAGAATATTTCCAACCAATCTGTTCTGAGATGTTATTACACACTTCTGGAGCAGGTGGAACATCCTGGCTCAGAGGAAGGGACACTACCACTGTACCATAAGCGCTCTCTAACTCACACCTTTCTTCGCTGACCTCCATCGGTACCACTCCAGCAACAATTCCACCAGAACACCCTCATCCCTATTTCTGAATCGATCCATGGCTTTGCCCCATTCCAGGTCTTGCATGAGGTACATTCCCAATTCTCTTTGCCCCACCTTTGGTGGATGAGCCTTCAACTGCTGCCTGAGCTTGAAGCACTGGAGTTCCCTCACTTTGGCTTCCTGTCAGCATCTGTTTAATAACTAGCCCCAGTGAAAACGCTCTACAATGTTAAAGGTGCTTCTGAACTGCAAGTTGTGGGGCAATTCCCTGCTCTTTATAATAGCTTTGGGTTTTAACATGTTTTTCTGAAAGGTGGCCTCACTGGTATGGATCACCCACTCCCTCCATCCCTCCTTCCCACAATATTGTATTTCCTCATGATCAGTACAGTAGAGCTTATGACTGAGGGCTGGAAGTTGTTGGCTGACACCCCAGAACGTCTCTGAGGGGCGTGCAGGCCCATGTGGGTTTGTTCTGGTGGATGTTAAAAATCAATGTCACTTCTTAGAAAGAGATGTTCTGACCAACATCTGTCCTTCAAACATCCTAATCAAAAATCAGAGAATTGTCACAGGCCAGAAGGAGACCATCCCATATCCCTTGCACATTATTTCTCTCCAAATAATCATCTAATGATCCGCTTGAATGCCTCAGTCAAACCTGTCTCCATCATATTTCCAGGCAGTGTATTCAAGACCCTAACTATGCACTAAGTGAAAAAGATTTTCCTCACTTCACCCTTGTCTCTTTTGCACTTCACTCAAATTTGGGAAGCACGGTGGCTCGGTGGTTAGCACTGCTGCCTCTTTTGCACTTGCAACCTGGGTTCGATTCCACCCTCGAGCAATTGTCTGTGTGGAGTTTGCACATTCTCCCTGTGTCTGTGCGTGTTTCCTCCGGGTGCTCCGGTTTCCTCCCACAGTCCAAAGATGTGCAGGCTCGGTGGATTAGCCATGCTAAATTGCCCATAGTGTACAGGGATGTGTACAGTAGGTGGGTTATAGGGGGCTGGGTCTGGGTGGGATGCTTTGAGGGTCGGTGTGGACTTGTTGGGCCGAACACTGTAGGGATTCTATGATCTAAATTTATGCCCCTTTTGTTGACTTTTTTACAAGTGAAAACAGCTTCTCCCTATCTACTCTGTTCAGCCCTACTCATGATTTTGAAAACCTCTATTGCGTCTCCTCTCGGTGTTCTTCTCTCCAAGGAGAACAGTTCCAACTTCTTCAGTCTCTCCTCATCGCTGAAGTTTCTCACTCCTGGAACCGTTCTTGTAAATCACTTCTGCACTCTCTCCAATGCATTCACAACTTTCCTATAATATGACACACACAACTGGACACAGTGCTCCAGCTGAGGTCTAACATGTGTCTGAAATCCAATGATGTCTGCAAACCAGACATCTTCTAAAACTGCTCTGGGTGAGTTATTATTATTATCAGAGGAGTAGGAGAATTTATCGGCTTGTTGAGCCCAGTGCTGCATTGGCATATGTCATGCCCCGTGCTATATAAGTGCTCCAAGTAACTTGTGACCCAACTGCACCCAAACCTTCTGACCTGAAAACCAGCAAGACCCTAAATCCAGCACAGACTCTATCCTTTGCTTGCCAGTTTTGAGACATGGTCGCTGTAGAATCATTGGCCATTCTGCTGTTAGAAAGTAAGCCTGTAATTTTGCACCATCATTCTGATTTCTTGTTTAAATTCTGCAGGGTGAAGGTGGGATTGCTTGCTCAATCAATAGTCAAGATATTGAACAGAGTTATCAGCAGAATCCCCAAGGATCCCTGCAATTTACTGCTGGCCGCTTCCAGTACAGACTGGATTTGTCAGGTGTAGTCTTTTATCTATCAATCAGGTTTAAAATGCAGTGGTACTGGATGTGTTGTCTGTGCTTCTCCTGTTGAAAGAATTATCCATTTCGTCCAACACTCCTGCTTTTTCCCCACATCCCTGTAGTTTTCTTCCTTTCAAGTGTTTTCCTGATTTCCTTTTGAAAATTACTATGAGTCTGCTTTCACTGACCTTTCAGGCAGATTTCACCTCACTCTCTGAGTTCTTTAGCCAGTTCCCTTCAATCTGTCTCTCTCCTGGACCTGACCCTCCTGCCCTGGAAACAGTTTCTCCTTATTTGCTCCAACAAACCCTCCATAACACCTCAATTCAATCTCTCCATAACCCTCCCTGTTCTAAGGAGAATAAATCCCAGCTTCTCCAGTCTCTCATATGACAGTTCATGTTTAAAGTAACTGAAAGTTGTTACTAATATAACTCAATCATTATCTTACTGAACCAAATCCATATATTATCCTGGTCTTGTCATCATTATGACAGTAAGACTGTGAAACTGACCACAGCTCCAGCTATTCAATGGCACACTGCGAAATGCAAAGGGACACCGCTAAATGCAGACATTCAAAATAACCCTGTTTTATTTTTGCGTCTCCACAGCATGCAGTGTTGAAGATCCAGACCACAAAAAAAAATCATTGAATGAGCTTTGACTTCCTACCCAATTCTGCTTACTTTTAAAATTCTTGAAAAAGTTACGCCTTGTCAAATGAAATGTAACTAGGTTTTAAATAGCACAGTGCTGCTTTCTTTGGAACAACCTCTTTGGCCCTGATTAATAATTAAATTAGTAATCGATTAATAATTAAATAATTAATAAGTATATTAGTGAAACATCAAGTTTTTCCTTGCCATGACACAAATTCTGCCAATTTAAAGTAAAAATGTTTTTAGAATTTTGTCGTCTATTTCAACTTCCGCCTCAATCCCACAGATGTGCACCAATCTTTGTTTTCATTTAAAATGATCAATACCTGTTGTTTCCACTTGGCTGACTGTGGGAATTCTTGAATCTGATTGGCTGCTTAGTCTGCTCAGTGATATCTGCATTGCTGGATGGCGGATTACATTAATTTGGAGAGAGCAGAATTCATGTGCCTTACAAGTGTCTTCACGGTCAGCAACAAGTACTGACCACTGACCACAAAGTTCAGGCCACAGAAATAATTAAAATTTATGTGAGGGAAACTGATACAACCAGTCCATGTTGGTGTTTATTTTCCATTTCCTGCCCTGATCATTGTTTTGAATATTTTGCAGCCATGACACAAACCAACCTTTTAATTGGCACTAGGAGAGCAGTGAGGCGTTTGGAAACACCTAGCCTTGGGGGAGCTAATGCGTAAGTGTGTAATATATTAGTAACACAGACCACAGACACAACAGGAATATTGATATCAACAGAATTCTGCATGAAATATGATTAATCCACATTCATAATTTGCTCCTTTTCTTTAGTACTGATTGACAGTGTAAGGGAAGCAAAGGCGAGTGTTTTTAAGATTTAATCAATTTCCCTAATTGGCGTGTTCAGAGATGTTATCACACACCTCTGGAGCAGGTGGGACTTAAAGCCAGGCCTCCTGGTCCAGGGGTAGCAACACTACCACTGTGCCACTAGAGGGACAGCAGTGGGGAGTGTACACTAATGAACAGAAAAGAGGCAGCCGTTTGAGGTGTTGGTGGCAACTGAGTCCAAATGGGGAGACAATTCACACAAAAGATTGTGATTGAGTCCGGATTATTCTACCGTGAAGTCAGATTCCTAAATGATGCCTGATCCTAAAGCACTTGGATGTGGATCATCACTTGTCGTTCTCACCCGGGATCCAGACTGCAGATTGAGCCCAGGACTAGGCTACATATAACCATGCGTTGTGACCGGTTAAATCCTATCGTTGAATCATGGGGGACAAGCAGCCAGGGAACTTGAGAACACTGAACACTGGCTTTCCATAACTCACCTCCTCACCCACCAAATCCTATCCACCACCTACAAGGCACAAGTCCAGAGTGTGATGGAATACTCCCCACTTGCCTGGATGGGTGCAGCCCCAACAACACTCAAGATGCTTGACACCATCCAGGACAAAGCAGCCGCTTGATTGGCACCACATCCACAAACATCCCACTCCCTCCACCACCGACGCTCAGTAGCAGCAGCGTGTACTATCTACAAGATGCACTGCAGAAATTCACCAAAGATCCTCAGGCAGTACCTTCCAAACCCATGACCACTTCTATTTAGAAGGACAAGGGCAGCAGATACATGGGAACACCACCTCCTGCAAATTCCCCTCCAAGCCATTCACCATCCTGACTTGGAAATATATCGCTGTTCCTTCACTGTCAGGTCAAAATCTTGGAATTCCCTCCCTAATGGCATTGTGGGTCAACCTACAGCAGGAGGACGGCAGCGGTTCAAGAAGGCAGCTCACCCCCACCTTCTCAAGGGCAGCTAGGGACAGGAAATAAATGCTGGCCCAGCCAACGAAGCCCACATCCCACAAATGAATAAATAAAACATACCAGCATCCATCCACAACTCTTTCTCTGATATATCGATAGTATCATTGGGGTGGCCTCCCTATCTCATCCAGAATTGGAAAAGTTCATCGGTTTCACTTCCAGTTTCCACCCTGCCCTCACTTCCACCTGGTCTACCTCTGACTCTTCCCTTCCCTTTCTTGACATTTCTGTTTCCAGTTTTGGGGATAGACTGGCCACTAATATCCATTACAAACCCACTGACTCCCACAGCTACCTGGACCATACATCCTCACACCCCGCTTCCTGTAAAGACTCCATCTCATTCTCTCAGTTCCTCCGTCTCCGTCACGTGTTCCAATGTTGCCAGTTTTGACAAGGGAGCCTCCGAAATGCCCACCTTCTTCCCTAACCAAGGATTTCCCAGCTCCATTGTTGACAGGGCCCTCAGCAGGGTCTGATCCATCTCCCGCACTTCCGCCCTCACTACTTCTCTTCCCTCCCTCAACAGACCCTTGTCCTTACCAACCATCCCACCAGCATCCACATCCAGAAGATCATCAGACGCCATTTCTGCCACCTCCAGCGAGATGTCACCATCAGATACATATTCCCCTCCCCTCCCTTGTCCGCCTTCTTCAGGGACCGTTCCCTCCGGGACACCCTGGTCCACTCTTCCTTCACCCCCAACATCTCCCCAAATCCCTACGGCACCTTCCCCTGTAACCGCTGAAGATATAACACCTGCCCATTTATCTTCTCCCTCTGCAATATCCCCAAGGGTCAAAACATATCGTCCAGGTGAAGCAGCACTTTACCTGCACTCCCCACAACTTGGCCTATTGCATTCACTGCTCTCTTCTACATTGGGGAAATGAAGCTTAGACTGGATGACCACATCACAGGACACTTGCATTCTGTTCACAAAAAAGGCCCTGAACTTTACGTTACCTGCCACTTCAACACACCACCCTGTTCCCTGGCCAACATCTCTGTGTCATGTTTGCTGTAGTGTTCCAGCAAAGCTCAGTGCAAGCTGGAAGAATAGCATCTCTTTTTCCACTTGGGGATCCTGCAGCCTTTAGGACCCAATATAGAGTTCAATAATTTTTAGAATTTGAGCTCTTCTATGTCCTTACCCCAGCACCCCCACACCAGGCCTTGTTATCACAGTCTGCTATTACATAGCACCTATTGTTAGCCATTTATTCACCCTCCCAGCCAGATCATTACCCACACCTTTGTCTGTCCAACTGTTCTTCACTCTCTTTCCATCCCCACCCATTGTTTACTCCCTATATTTAATTCCCCCATCTAAATCATTACCATTTATTGTGAAGAGCTAGGTTCCTGGCACTGATCCCTGCAGGAGCAGGAATGTCTTGCTGCAATTGTACAGGTGCTTGGTGAGACCACTCCTGGAATATTATATACAGTTTTTGTCTCCTTATCTGAGGAAGGACATTCTGGTGATAGAGGGAGTGCAATGAAGGTTTACCAGACTGATTCCTGGGATGTTATAATTGACAAATAGGGAGAGGGAGTAGAGCGGTGGGAAGGGTGTGGAGGGGGAGGACAGTGGTGGGGGAGGTGTATGGGTGTGGATAGGGAGGGTGTGGTGGGGAGGGGAG
>NC_063349.1:56305997-56316067 GCF_021869965.1 Rhincodon typus
GGGGAGGTGTATGGGTGTGGATAGGGAGGGTGTGGTGGGGAGGGGAGTGGTGGGGGATGGTGGATGGTGGAAGGGGTGTGGTGGGGGTGACTGTGCAGGGAGAGGGGAATGATGGGAGGGGATATATAGAGGGGGAGGGTGGGGATGATGGATTAAATTAGTACATGAAGAAAGGTCAGCCAGTCCAACAAGCACCCAGCACCATGGTGACAACAGCACTGGGATGAGATTCTCCATAACCCAGCCACACCGCATCACCATGGAAACCCCTGGAATATGACCAAACTGGCCTGCCACTCAATATGATCATGTTGGGTTCTCTTTCTCAATGCCATGTTCCCATTTCTCCTCATACCCTTTAAAAAGGTACCTATCTTTATCATGAATATATTCAGTGACTAGCCCACCATAGCCTTCTGTGGTAGAGAATTCCACTGGTTCACAATCCTCTCAGTGAAAAAAAAATCACACTTCGTCTAATCTTCTCCCATCATTATAACAATCAGGTAAAATGATGTACTTTTGGAAAATTCATCCACGGGATGAGGGCGTCGCTGGCTAGGCAGCATTTATTGTCCATCCCTAATTGCTCAGAGGGCAGTTCAGAGTCAACCACGTTGCTGTGGGTCTGGAGTTACATGTAGGCCAGACCAGATAAGGATGGCAGTTTCCTTCCCTAAAGGACATTAGTGAACCAGATGGGTTTTTACCCAACAATTGATATGTTGTGCCCCGCTCCCGCCCTCAATAACAGTTATTGGCTTGGCACAAAGAGGAAAAGAGTCAAAATTGTATTAACAAATAAGTGCTTTTATTGGTTGATTAAAACAGACATACAACTTGGTTAAGAAAGGGTTAAAATCAGGCATGCAATTCATACAATACTAAAATCTATGCACACACCCACTGGGTTTCTCAGACGTCCCCTGAACAGACTCAGAAATGAAAGGCTAATACTGGAGAATTGGAGCTCATGCTGGCCAGGCCATTCCCCAGGTACTCAGCGTAACCTTCATGCTTCCAAGCATAGGCTCCTCCAATTCAGGAAAGGTTGATCTCCAGAGATTGTGCTGTTGTCACACCTATTTTTATCCTTATCTTCCCAAACTGTGATGTCTTACTTCTCATTGGTTCTGGTTCATCTGGTGAGCCTGTATTTTCCCGTTGTAGGCTCCCTTCAAGGACACGGTTAGCATTACCTCATTGATGTTCCATTCAAATAAGGAATTATACCTTATATCATTCCTCTGAGCTGGCCCAGTTCAAACTGGTTTCAGACAGCACAAGACAGTGGCTGGGGATCGGGTAAGTTGAGTTCACAAGCTGCTGTTTATACCATATGAGCAATCCTTGGCTGACAATGGTCATCATTGGACTGTCAATCCCAAATTTTTATTGAATTCAAATTCTACCATCTGCCATGGCAGGATTCGAACCCAGGTCCCCAGAACATTACTTGGGGTCTCTGGATTAACAGTCAAGCAATAATACCATGAGGCCTGCTTTTAACCCTTTCTTAACCAAATTGTATGTCTGTTTTAATGAGCCAATAAAGCCAATTATTTGTTGATACAGACTTGACTCTTCTTACTGAACCCTTTACTCTGACCTCTTCAAGATTGGAAAGGGTGGGGAGCAGGGGAGGGAATTGATAGGGTAGGAATAGAGTGGTCCCCTCTTTTAGGGAAACTGGGGTTGGGTGCTCCATCCAGGAGCCACAAACATAAGAAATTGATCCAGTCGGGAATTCAGGAGAAACCTCTTTATCCCGAGAGTGCTGAGAACGTGGAACACATTCCCACAGGGAGTGGCTGAGGTGAATAACAAAGTTCAATTGGATTGAAAGCTGGATAAAGGCACAGCAGGGATATGCTAACAGGGTGAGATACAGGGATAGTAGGAACTGCCGATGCTGGAGAATCTGAGATAACACAGCAGGCCAAGCAGCATCAGAGGAGCAGGAAAGCTGACCTTTCGGGCCTAGACCCTTCTTCAGAAATGGGGGAGGGGAAGGGGGTTCTGAAATAAATAGGGAGAGAGGGGGAGGCAGATAGAAGATGGATAGAGGAGAAGATAGGTGGAGAGGAGACAGACAGGTCAAAGAGGCGGGGATGGAGCCAGTAAAGGTGAGTGTAGGTGGGGAGTTAGGGAGGGGATAGGTCAGTGCAGGGAGGACGGACAGGTCAAGGGAGCGGGATGAGGTTAGTAGGTAGGAGATGGGGGTGGGGCTTGAGGTGGGAGGAGGGGATAGGTGGGAGGAAGGACAGGTTAGGGAGGCGGGGTGAGCTGTGTGTGTACAGGCAGGTGGTTTATATGAAGCATAAGCACCTGACTGAAAATAATGATAAAGCAAGGGGAAGTTTCCTCTCCTAACTCCTCAGCAGATGGGAACCAGCCCAAGGGAGGATTCAGAATCTGAATCACACAATTCCCACTTTGGTGAAAGCCCCATTTACATGCACAAACCAAGTTTTTGTTGAATCAGTCACTCGGGTTGCACTGAGCAAATTAATAGCTCGAGATATATTGCTTGCAGCACAAGCACAATGGGCCAAATGGCCTCATTGGTTGTCATAATGTTCCACAATCCTATAGTAAGGAATGGATGAACATTTGAGAAGGAATATTAAATAATATGGGGATAGGACTTTTCCAGTTGGAGAGATAGCACACAAATGTTGGGCTGAATTGTCTCCATTTGTTAATCTCAGCAGATCTGGCAGCATCTGTGAAGGAAAAAAACAGAGTTAACACTTCAGATCCAATGGCCCTTCCTTGGGCCCGAAATGTTAACTCTGTTTTTTCCCTTCACAGATGATGCCAGACCTGCTGAGCTTTTCCAGCAACTTTGTTTTTGTTCCTGATTTACAGCATCCACAGTTCTTTCAATTTCCATTTGTTAATCTATGGTTATTTTTTGTCATAGACTTGGTCAGTACAATCAGCTTTAAACTTGTCGGATGGAACTAACAGGGAATTGTGTGATCTTATATTCTGAGTGGAAATTCCTTAGAAATTTTAATTGCAAATCTTTGATTTGCAAATACTTCAAATTCCTCTGGCAAGTGGGTCAGTGATCAGGGATTGGCAAGGAACCAGAGGGAAAATACAGAAATAGTAGGAACTGCAGATGCTGGAGAATCTGAGATAACAAGGTGTAGAGCTGGATGAACACAGCAGGCCAGGCAGCATCAGAGGAGCAGGAAGGCTGACATTTCGGGCCTAGACACTTCTTCAGAAAATATGAAGAACTGTTTTTACACAGAGTGCTGTTAAGGTTTGGAATGCACTACCTGAAACAGCGGACAAACCTGTTCCTCAGGAACTTCTAAAAGATCGTTTTAGTGAGGAGTTTTATTGCAGAGAGACTCATTTGCAGGCTATGGGGAGACAGCTGAAAGCTGGGTCTGAATTAAATCGCTCTTTCTAAGAGCTGAAACAGGCACAATGGGCTGAATGCTCTCATTCCGTGCTGTAACATTTGACGACACCATGAATCACAGACCCTAACCCTAGCACAGACAGACACAAACAGCATTACTTGACCTTATTTCAAGTTTATTCAGATACAAAACACCACCAACATTCAAGAGAATGCAAATACATGATCTTTTAGCACCACAGGCAGCAAACTGTCAGATATTTCCAGAGAGTCCGTTATCATTACTATAACTTGGAGAGAGCCAGAGATGAATGTGACTTACATTAGCATCAAAGGTCTGGAGACCAGTGTGTCATATAGTCATAAAGATGGAAAATGAGTTCAATTCCCACCCCGGCTGAGGTTAATATGAGGGACTCTCCTTCTCAACCTCTGCCCTCATTTGAGGCATGGTGACTCTCAGGTTAAACCACCACAAGTTGCGACTCTCTCTCCAATGGGGGACAGTCCTATTGTCTACAGTACAGTAAAAGGCCTCGCGGGCCACTGAGTTTGCACTGGTCAAAAACACCGACCTAACTATTTAATTTCTTCTCTGAACAGTCATCACCAGTGGATATGCTACTGACGAGGGACTGGGAAGTGGGAGGGGGTGAAGGGTTGGCTGGACCTCCAGCGGGAGCAGGTAGTGGGAATCTGGGAGTAGGGAAGAGGCCTGCACCAGGAGCAAGGCCTCCTTGAGCCTGGGAGTAATGGCTAGCATGAGATTGGGAATCCGCACAGGGAGTGGGAGAGAATGAACTCTCTCCATTCTATCTTCGAGGCTTTACACCCAGGCAGCACCATCATCAGCTGCTCTCCACCAACCAGAATGATGGCAGTTTGCTCTCAGCTCTTTGTGGATTCTGCAGATTGCAGTCATTGGAAACACAGCCAGAGCCTTTATCTAATCTATCGGCCATTCTACCACTAACCCCATCGTGATCTCAGGGCAACAGTAGCAGGATAGAGTAGGACAGAAATTAAGCTACTGCACCAAACACAGAAAGGGTAGGCCTAATAATCAGGCTTAATAGCTCCTCCACCACAGTTTGTGAAGCTGAAGTTAGTTTAAAACAGCGCTCCTCAAACTTTCTCCCACTGTGATCCCACATAAAGGCTTTAAAAACTGTTGCAACCCCTCAGATGTGTTGCAAGAGTGGGGTAAGAGGAGTGGGGTGGGGGTTGAGAGAGCAGGAACCCAGCTGTTATAACCTGGTCAGAACTCTATTGCTGTCTCAGCTCCAACCCCCAAACCTCACCTGGGGTCCCAAACCCCACTTTGGGACACACTGGTCAGAAACATTTGGAAATCGATAATTGGTAGGGAAAAAAGATCACAACAGTGTGAAAACACACTTGGTTCGCAGATGCCTTTCAGGGAAGGAAATTTACCAGTTTGGCTGATATTGAATTGACTCCAGGACATTCTTTAAATGAATCAGCAGCCCAGATTTCAATCAGACAATAAACATTTCTATAAAACAAAATACTGCAGATGCTGGAGAAACTCAGCAGATCTGGCAGCATGAGTGAAGAGAAAGCAGAGCTTTTAAAAGACATTTAGACAGACAGACACATGAACAGGCAGGAAAGAGTGAGATGCGGGCCACATACAGGCAGGTTAGTTTAGAATGACAGCATGGTCAGCACGGACATGGTGGGCCAAATGGCCTGTTCCTGTGCTGTAATGTTCTATGTTCTATATAACGTTTAGGGCACAATAACCCTTCTTCACTACTGCAAACATTAACACTGGATAAATGCTCACTGTAAAAGTAATTTGATTTCCTTTATAGTGGACTGGTGTAAACGTAAGTCTCAACAACGTTCTGCAAAGGGGCAGCTTAAAAAATGAGTTGGAAGAAAGGAATTGCATTTATCCTTTCACAGCCTCAGGATTCCCCAAATGGTTTACAGAGGTTAAAGGAAGAGTAGTCACTGTTGTAATGTAGGAATTGCGCACAATTTGCACACAAGTGTAGTCTACAGCACTGAAAGAGGCCCTTCAGGCCATCGAGTCTGTGCTAGTCAATAACTACCACCTTGTAGTGACTATAAGAAGGTAAGCCAGGTGGACCTCATGGAAAATGAGTTCCCTGTTATGGGCTATTAACCTGGTCCAATCAGGGAGCCCTGGCTGACATAAAACGATGAATGTCAGGCACTGTCAAAAGCTATGCATTTGTGAATAAAGGGTGATTGGTGGTAAGATGCCAGCCTTTTAAAACTTATTTACACCTAACTATTCTAATCCCATTTTGCAACCCACAGCCCAGTATATTTTGGCATTGCAAGTGAACATCTAAATACTTCCTAAATATTATGAGGGTGTCTGCCTCTCCTACTCTTACAGGCAGTGAGTTCTAGATTCTCACCAGCCTCTGGGTGAAAAAAAGGTTTTCAACAAAATGTGTATTTCTCACCCCATTGTTTAATCTTCTACATTCACCCAAGGGACAGATACAGTCTCCATATAAAGTCACAACCCAAATATTCTTAGCTAGATTTCTCATATTTCTCTTTTAAAATATTGCTTATTGTACAGGTCAGTGAAGGCAGTGCTACAAACTTGGTGGCTGAATGAGTTGTGAAATAATTGGCAGATCCATCATTTAACTGCAGAGTTGGCGGTACAGGGAACCGGAGACCAGTGCGTTCATTGCTCAGAGTTGGTTTATCGATTACTGCTGTGAACTATCTTTGATTTGTTTTCCCACAGCAGCACCAAGGACCAGCAACTGGATACAGTTCACCTCGTTCCGCGGCACTTTACGGAGAGAAGGGAATTCGACGGACAGTCCGTGTGGTACCAGTTGAGAGATTTGTCTGAATCATGGCTAATAGATTAAAACAAAAAGCATCACATCATTTAAACATTTCAAAAATTTGTCATGTCTAACTAGCTTCGGGCTCGTAGGTACTGCTCATTCAATCCAAGGTGCTTTCCTCAAAACTCAATTTACAGTAACATCGATACATTTCAGATCCTGCTACAGTCTCCTTTCTTCCACATCTCTCTCCACAATCATGTGGCACGGAGTCCATCATTATACATCCTGCTGTCTTGTTACACTGCACTAATCTGTCAAATTTGAACTACAGTTAACATCTGTGTCACACAAGAACAAGCAGAGACCATCTCCAGGTGGTCAGAGACTAGGAATCCTGCAGCGAGTATTTCACCTCCTGTCTCCCCAAAGCCTGTCCACCATCGACCAGTTACAAGTCAGGAGTGTGATCGAATACTCCCCACTTGCCTGGATGGGTGCAGCCCCAACAACACTTAAGAAGCTTGACACCATCCAGGACAAAGTAGCCCGCTTGATTGGCATCACATCCACAAACTCCATCACCCACTCCCTCCACCACCGATGCAGCAGTGTGTACTATCTACAAGATGCACTGCAGAAATTCACCAAAGATCCTTAGTCAGCACCTTCCAAACCCACGACCACTTCTATCCAGAAGGACAAGGGCAGCAGATACATGGGAACACTACCCACTGCAAGCTCCCCTCCAAGCCACTGACCATCCTGACATGGAAATATATCCCCCTTCCTTCCATGTCTCAAGATCAAAATCCTGGAATTCCCTCCCTAACGACATTGTGGATTAACCTACAGCACAGGGACTGCAGTGGTTCAAGAAGGAAGCTCACCACCACCTTTTCCAGAGTCATAACCACCAGTCTGATTCCAGGGACAACAGGACTGATGAATAGCGAGAGATTGGATCAGTTAGGACTATATTCACTGGAGTTTAGTCAATTGTTAATTTTCCCAGTGGCAGAAATCACAGGTTCTGAAGACACTGTCGAAAGGCAGGCAGGTTGCTGCAGTGCATCTTGTTAACAGTGCACACTGCTGCTACTGTGTGTGGTCATACAGGGACGGAACGTTGAGATTGGTAGGTGTGGTGCTAATCAAGTGGGCTGCTTTGTCCTGGATGGTGTCAAGCTTCTTGAGTGTTGTTGGAGCTGCACCCATCCAGGCAAGTGGAGATATTCCATCACACAACTGACTTGTTAGGAATTAGGTGGTGAATTACTTGCTACAGAATTCCCAGCCTCTGACATGCTGAAGATGATCAATGCATGGCATCTGTGTAGCACAAATAATACTTGCCACATATCAGCCTAAGCACAGATGTTGACCAGGTCTTGCTGCATTTGGACATGGACTGCTTCAGTATCTGAGGAGTCACGAATGGTGCTGAATATTGTGCAATCATCGGTGAACATCCCCACTTCTGACCTTATGATGGAGAGAAGGTCATTGATGAAGCAGCTGAAGGTGGTTGGGCCTAGGGTAGGGTAGGCCCTTGTAGGAGAATCTAAGACCCAAGGGCACAGCCTTAGAGTAAAGGGAAGACCTTTTAGAACAGAGATAAGGAGAAACTACTTCAGCCAGAGAGCGGTGAACCTATGGAATTCACTGCCACAGAAGGCTGTGGAGGCCAGGTCATTGAGTACACTTAAGACTGAGATAGATAGGTTCTTGGGGATCAAGGATTATGGGGAGAAAGCAGGAGAATGGGGTTGAGGAGCTTATCAGCCATTGAATGGTGGAGCAGACTCGGTGGGCTGAATGGCCTAATTTCTGCTCCTATGTCTTATGGTGTCATGGTCTTGGCTGTTCCAAACTGCAACAAGAGTTTCTGGTGAATGAGTTGGTCCCCGAAAGGTAAATAATAAACCATGGAAACTCATGGGATGGGTGTATGTTCACCGGGGAATGACAACTAGATTTTTTTTACATAGGGTTCTGTTGACTTTTTGATCTTTTATTACAGTGTCCCACCCAGGGATGTCTTACTTGTTTAATATTTATTTAAAAGTGGAAATACAACATGGAAACATCATTACAAGAAGAGTTGAGCCCATCCAGGAGCATCCCTTACCTGAGAAGTCCAGTTTGTACTTGCTGTTACCAACGTAGAAGATCACGCTGCTTTGCTGGTTCTGCAGGTATTCTGATTCAATCTCCTGACTGCTGACTGAACATTCGGTGTCTGTTCCTCTCTGAGAGACACAGGGCAATGTCAGAATGGCTACAGTGCCAATAGGCCTGGTAGGCCATGATCCTTATGTTGTCAACATTGTACAAGATCATCTCAGTCTGTTTGAGACCTGGTCTGCTGGCCAATCAGTTCAGGATAGCACCAGGAAACATCAAAACATCCAGTATAGTATGGAAAGATGGATCTGGAGGATGGTATTGGCTACCTCTCATGTTATTCTTTCATGGGATGTGGGCAGCGCTGGCAAGTCCAACATTTGTTGCCCATCCTTAATTGCCCTTGAGCCAAGTGGCTTGCTCAGCCATCTCGGGGGCAATTAGGACTCAACTATATTTGCGTGTGTCTGGAGTCACATGTAGACCTGATCGGGTAAGGATGGCAGATTTGCTTCTCTGATGGATATTAATAGACTAGATGGTTTCATGGTCAGCACTAATAAGACAAATGTTAAATTCCATTAATAAAATTCAATTAAGCTTGAATTCAAATCCCCAGGACATTAACCTGAGCCTCTGGATTGCTCATCCACCATCTTACTGACCCATGGTCAGTCCAGTGCCAATTGGTTACCTTTCACATTGCTGCTGGATTGAATTGAGCGAGACTGACAACTCAGAGACTGATACCCTTTATCAACCTCCAAGTAAAGTGGATGACAAATAACGTTCACAGTGTAAGAAGTCAGGCAAGCAGTAATGTGTATCAGGAAAATGTTGGCACATTGGGCTGAAGATCAGCCCCTAGTGTTTGGTTCTGAATGAGGGATGCGGATGTGGAGGTGGAGGCTCGTGATGACAAACGCAGTGTCAAAACTCTGATAGTCTGCTTCTCCTTGGCTGGAGCTCAGTCCTCACTTCCTCCCATCCCTCTCCCAGAACAATCTTCTTGGGGCGTTTGCACATTCTCCCCGTGTCTGCGTGGGTTTCCTCCGGGTGCTCTGGTTTCCTCCCACAGTCCAAAGACGTGTAGGCCAGGTGGATTAGCCGAATACCGGGATACAGTAGGGCGGTGGGTCTGGGTAGGAAGCTCTTCGGAGGGTCAGTGTAGACAGATGGGCCGAATGGCCTGCTTCCACACTGTAGCAATTCTACAAACCTGTACATCATAAGCTGTGACCGGGATACTATGTTCCATTGGTGCCACTTGACAGAACACTCTGGGGGCTACATCGTGTGAGGCCTTTGTATTTACACACTGGGAGAGAGTGGGTGTAATCACTGGCAGACGATGGTTCAGCTTTTATTGATCATAGTTTCCCCAAAACAGTCCCTTACCCGCTTCTTGTAGTCGAACCAGGTCCCATGGTTTCCTGAAAACTGCCAAATGTATTGCTGTCGCTGCTCAGAGAGGTTCAAATGGTTCATCGAATCAGAAAGACTAAGCATCACCAAACAAAAATACAGGTTTTCAATGCATTGCCTGGGATGTAAGCCCTATTCATACACAGAATAAAAAAAAACTCCACTTCAAAACTAACCAAGTGCCCAGTGGCGGGCACCAGTTTGCTCAGTTGGCTGGATGGCTGCTTTGAACCACAGAGTAATGTCAACAGCGTGGGTTCAGTTCATGTTTTTCCACCCACATGAAGCTGTCATCATCTCAACCCATTGAAACATCACAAACTCTG
>NC_063349.1:56316567-56327689 GCF_021869965.1 Rhincodon typus
CCTGCTGTGTTCATCCAGCTCTACACCTTGTTACCTCAGATTCTCCAGCATCCGCAATGTTTCATTTTTATTAAAGAGTGTTCTCTAACAGGGAAGCCAGAATAAGAAGGTGCCTCTTTAAATACAGCTCAACCGTTCAGGAGTCAAATCAGGAAGTACTTTTAACAAAAATAATGTGAAAAGCAGGAGGTTGGAAATCTGGAACTCCCTCCCCTCAGAAAGCTTTTGGTGCTGGACAACGATCAGAGTTTGAAAGGTAGAGCTTACTAAGTTTGGATGGGCAAGGGTATCAAGGGATATTGAGGGAAATCTGATAAAAGGACTTGAAACCCAGGTGAGGCATTATACTTTGGAGCAGTTTTAATGCTTTCAGTAGGTTCCTCATATTTATACCTTCCATACTGCAAAAAAAAACAGAAGCAGAAGTGTTAATAAGGTTATTTAAGACAATTGGGGAAAAGCAGAGGATGATTTTTTATTTCATTTAAAAAAGAGAGACGAGCAGTTATGATCTGGAATGAATTACCAAAAAATTGGCTACAGAAGGTATTATAGTAATTTTCAACAAGGACTGGACACAGTAAAATTCACACTATCCAACACTCACCAAAACAAGTAGTGATAGCAAATAAAAAATGTCAGTTCATGGTATCTTAGAATCATTGAGTACAGAAGAGACCCTTTGGCTCATCAAGACTGTTAATGGAAGGTGCACAGATTTTCCTCAAAAAGCTCAAAAGGATTGATATTGGCGGAGCAGTAGACATTGTTTATTTGGATTTTGATAAATCCTTAGACAAGGTTCCGCATGGTAGACTGCTTAGTAACATGGTCATATGGTATTCAGGGTGAGCTTGCCAATTGGATACATAATTGGCTTAACGGTAGGTGATAGAGAGTAATGGTGGAGGGTTGCTTTTCAGACTGGGGGCCCGTGACCAACGTTGTTCCACAGGGATCGGATCTGGGTCCTCTTTTGTTGATCATATTCATATAAATGGTTTGGATTAGAATATAGAAGGAATGCTTACTAAGTTTGCAGATGACACCAAAATTGGTGGCATTTTGACAGCGAAGAAGGTTTTCTAAGATTACAGAGGGATCTTGATCAAATGGGTGAATGGGCTAAAAATTGGCAGATGGAATTCAATCTGGATAAATGTGAGGCATTACATTTTGGTATAACAAACAAGGGTAGGGCTTATACAATTAATCATAGGGCCTTGGGTAGTGTTGTAGAACAGAGGGACCTAGGGGTGCAGGTACATAATACTTTAAAGTTTCTGTCACATATAGACAGGATGGTTAAAAGGGTATTTGGCACGCTTTCCTTCATTGCTCAGTCCTTTGAGTATAGGTGTTGGGAAGTCATGTTGAGGTTGTACAGGACATTGGTGAGGCCTCTTCTGGAATACTATGTCCAGTCTGGTTGTCCAATTATAGGAAGGATATTATGAAGTTGGAGAGGGTTCAGAAGAGATTTACCTGGATGTTGCTGGGTATGGAAGGTTTGAGTTGTAAAGAGTGGCTGAATAGGCTGGGGCTTTTCTCACTGGAGAGTATGAGTTTGAGAGGTGACCTGATGGAAGTTTATAAATAATGAGAGGTATAGATAGACTTGATGATAATTGTCATTTCCCTAAGATGGGGGATTTCAAGACTAGGGGGCACATTTTACGGTGAGAGGAGAGATATTTAAAAAAGACATAAGAAGCAATTTTTTTACACAGAGAATGGTTCGCATGTGGAATGAATTTCCTGAGGGAGTGGTGGATGTGAGTGCAATTACAATATTTAAAAGACAGTTGGATAAGTACATGAATTGGAAAGATTTGGAGGTATATGGCCTGGAGCAGGCAGGTGGGACTAGTTTAATTTAGTATTATGTTTGGCATGGACTGGTTGGACTAAAGGGTTTGTTTCCGTGCTGTATGACTCTATGACCCTAAGTAGCATCCAAACGTGTCCTGCCAGTAATCAATGGGACTGGAGAGTCACAAATGATTTCCCTTTGAAAACAGATGAGATTTTGTTTCTCTCCCTAGAAAACTACGGAGATTGGGTAACTAAGTTTTTGATGGACAATGGAGTTAAGGTTTATGGAGTACAGCAGGAAAGTAGGGATAGACCACAAGATGTTGGAGCAGAAGTAGGCCATTTAGCACATTGAGTCTGCACTGCTATTCGATGAGATCATGGCTGAATTTATAATCTTCAACTCCACTTCCCTTGATACCCTTAAAATGAAACTGTAATCAGATCATTGATGCGGTTATTGTATAGCGGAGCAGGCTCAAAGGGCTGGGTGTTCTACCCGAGTTCCATGTTCCTACAGTCTCTGAATTCACAGGCATTGCTGGATGAGTTTGTCAACAGTGTGTGACCGGATATAAAGAGCACAGGATGCTTTTAGCTGTGCTGTTACTAAATCTTTCAAAGGCTTGCTGGAGCTTGTCGTGTTTTCATGCCAGCCCTGGATACTGGCTATCACTGGTTGAGCTCCCAGTTGGAGATGGGGCTGTGGAACTTTCCGGCGATGGAACAAAGAACAAAGAAAATTACAGCACAGGAACAGGCCCTTTGGCCCTCCAAGCCTGCGCCGATCCAGATCCTCTATCTAAACCTGTCGCCTATTTTCCAAGGATCTGTATCTCTCTGCTCCCTGCCCATTCATGCATCTGTCTAGATACATCTCAAGTGACGTTATCGTGCTCGCCTCTACCACCTCCGCTGGCAACGCATTCCAGGCACCCACCACCCTCTGCATAAAGAACTTTCTACGCATACCTCCCTTAAACTTTTCCCCTCTCACCTTGAAATCATGACCCCTAGTAATTGAGTCCCCCACTCTGGGAAAAATCTTCTTGCTATCCACCCTGTCTACACCTCTCATGATTTTGTAGACCTCAATCAGGTTCCCCCCTCAACCTCCATCTTTCTAATGTAAATAATCCTAATCTACTCAACCTCTCTTCATAGCTAGCGCCCTCCATACCAGGCAACATCCTGGTGAACCTCCTCTGCACCCTCTCCAAAGCATCCACATCCTTTTGGTAATGTGGTGACCAGAACTGTACGCAGTATTCCAAATGTGGTTGAACCAAAGTCCTATACAACTGTAACATGACCTGCCAACTCTTGTACTCAATACCCCGTCCGATGAATGAAAGCATGCCGTATGCCTTCTTGACCACTCTATCAACCTGCGTTGCCACCTTCACGGTACAATGGACCTGAACACCCAGATCTCTCTGTGCATCAATTTTCCCCAGGGCTTTTCCATTTACCATATAGTTCGCTCTTGAATTGGATCTTCCAAAATGCATCACCTCGCATTTGCCTGGATTGAACTCCATCTGCCATTTCTCCGCCCAACTCTCCAATCTATCTATATTCTGCTGCATTCTCTGACAGTCCCCTTCACTATCTGCTACTCCACCAATCTTAGTGTTGTCTGCAAACTTGCTGATCAGACCATCTATACCTTCCTCCAGATCATTTATGTATATCACAAACAACAGTGGTCCCAACACAGATCCCTGTGGAACACCACTGGTCACAGTTTTCCATTTTGAGAAACGCACTTCCACTACAATTCTCTGTCTCCTGTTGCCCAGCCAGTTCCCTATCCATCTAGCTAGTACACCCTGGACCCCATGCAACTTCACTTTCTCCATCAGCCTACCATGGGGAACCTTATCAAACGCCTTACTGAAGTCCATGTATATGACATCCACGGCCCTTCCCTCATCTATCAACTTTGTCACTTCCTCAAAGAATTTTAAATTAAATTAAATTTTAAATCCTAAATCCTAAATTAAATCCTATTTTAAATCCCATTTTAACTTTAAATCCTAAATTAAATTTTTTAGAACATTTTCGTTTCTGTTATGGCAGATAAGGTGAATTTAAATACAGTTCCAAAACAAAAAAAAATGAAGGGCTACAGGAAAAGAATGGAAAAACGGGACTAATTGGATTTTCAAAAATTTGTTTTTATTCATTCACAGGATGAGGGGCGTCGCTGGCCGGGCCAGCAGTTACTGCGCGTCCCCAATCGCCCAGAGGGCAGTTAAGAGTCAACCACATTGCTGCGGGTCTGGAGTCACATGTAGGCCAGACCAGGTAAGGATGGCAGTTTCCTTCCCTAAAGGACATTAGTGAACCAGATGGGTTTTTCCCAACGGTCAGCAGGTTACATGGTGCCAGAGTAGGTTTTTAAAAAATTCCAGATTTTTGCTAAATTCAAATTTTGAAAACCATCTATCATGGTGATAGTCAAACCTTTTCCCCCAAGATCATTAGCCTATGTTTCTGTGTTGCTAAGCCAGTGACATTACCATTATATTACTGCCTTCCCAAATGGATTGTTCTTACAAAAAGAGTTAGGGCAGACAAGATGGACCAAATGGCCTTGAGCCACTTTGTAAGATTATGGTGGTATTTCAGTGTGCTACCATTTCTCAATAACGTGTGATTGACCTGTACTTAAAACATTAATTTTACAATTCCTGTTTCTCATCAATCATGGCAATAAGCCTGAAGTATCTGCAACCGTTATCAAAGAACATTTGGAAATCCTGTATGAATTTTTCTGTGGGCCTGAAGTGCATTACTAATATTTAATTCTGACCTTCCGTCCATCAAGCTGACTTTTAAAGAGCATGACAAACTCACCACGGAATAAAATTTTGTAAGTTCTTTGATCCAATGTTATCTGGATGGAGTTTTGCAAATTCTGTTGATACTGACTCTCAATGTCAGCGCTTCTGTTGCCCTGCTAATAAAGAGATTAGTTACAGTCATTAGCTACAAAACATTACTAGCTCTGATGCACCACAAAAGCAAGTAAAGAAGATAACATAAGGAATAGGAAGAGGCCATTCAGCCCTTTAATCCTGTCCTGGCATGGAATAATGGCTGACTTGTAGCTGAATGCCATTTACTCATATTTGTTTATATTCTGTGATACCCTCAGCTAAAAAATGACAATTGATCCCAGCCCTGAAAGATCTAACTGACTCCCAGCATTCAATTTATTTTGGTGAAGGGGGCAGATTCTAGATTTCCACAACGTGGGGCAGCTCGGTGGCTCAGTGGTTGGCACTGGTGCCTCACAGTACCAGGGACCCGGGTTTGTATTCCACCCTTGGGTTACTGTCTGTGTGGAGTTTCCATGTTCTTCCTGTATCTGTGTGGGCTTCCGCTGGGTGCTCCGGTTCCCTCCCACAGTCCAAAGATGTGCAGATTAGGTGGATTGGCCATGCTAAATTGCCCATAGTGTCAAGGGATGTGCAGGCTAGGTGGATTTGTCATGAGAAATGCAGGGTTACAGGGATAGGGTATGGAAGTGGGTCTGGGTGGGATGGTCTTCAGTGGGCCAGTGTGGACTTGATGGGTGGAATGGCCTAGTTCCACACTGTAGGGATTCTGTGAACCTTTGATGTGAACAAATGGTTCTTGATTCCGCCCCCCCCACATAGTCTGGCTCTAATTTTCTGCTACCATTGAGCAGCAGTTAGACAGAGCAGATGGAAAGATTGGAAGGGAATTCTAGAGTGAAGTGTCCCGACCACTCTGCACCATTAATGGAATGGGATGATGCAACAAAGACTAGTGTCAGCACAAACGGTTGGCAAAGTTTTCAGACAAAGGCTCTAGAGGAATTGATGCATGATGCCAGCTTTTGACTCAATTTGTTGTATCTTAAACTCAGAGTCTGAAGCTGGGAGTTCAAGACTCAGTCCACTACAAAGTCTTGGTTAACACACCCAGTTGGGCTGCAAGAGAGACAGTAGAAACTGCCGATGCTGGAGTCTGAGATAACAAGGTGTGGAGCTGGATGAACACAGCAGGCCAGGCAACAGCAGAGGAGCAGGAAAGCTGACGTTTCGGGTCTGGACCCTTCTTCAGAAAATGAAGAAGGGTCCAGACGCGAAATGTCAGCTTTCCTGCTCCTTTGATGTTGCCTGGCCTGCTGTGCTCATCCAGTCAGGCTGCAGGTGTGTTGCATTGCATGAAGTTCTAGCTTATAGTACCCCGTCAGTTGGCAGTAAAAGATCCCACAGCACTTGAAGAGCAGGTCAATGCTCTAAATGAAATACTTCCTTCTGAAAAGATGACCTGGTCCCTTATCATATTGCTCTCTGTAGGCCTTTGCTCTGTGCAAATTAGTTGTTGCAAATGCCACACTAAAACAGCGAACAAAACCAGACATCCTGAGGACATGAAAGGCACTACAGAATTGCAAGTTATTCATTTAAATAACAATGCAATCTTTGAAGTAAACCTGTTGTGTAATGGGTGACAGTTGGTAATAGAGAGGAGAGGACTTGAAGTGGGGTAGGATGCAACCAGTGGTGCTTTGGGAAGAAGAGATTGTACTGGGTGCATTAAAAGGAAGTCAATGAGGGCAAGGTCACAAACAGGGCTTTGATCCTGGGTAGGATATAAACCTGTTCTCTTACCTTGTCTGAAAAGAGTTTCCAATTGTGTTTATAATGGTAATACCACAGCCATTCATCCTTCACTGGGGAATCACCGAGAGTCTTACGCCGAACTTTGAGGTCTTTTCCACGCACTTTCATTTTATTAAAATCAATTGAGATCATGCTGAAAAATATGGAACATTTTTAAAATTTTTTTTTCTAATCAAGAACCCTTACAGCAACATTATTTTTATCAACCTGTTCAGGGATGTTACTATATGCCTCTAGAGCAGATGGGACTTGAACCTAGGACTCCTGGTTCAGAGGCAGTGACACTACCACTGTGCCAGAAGACCCTACAAATCTTTAGCTAACAATGCAGTACAGCTGTACATCGATCGTAAATGCCACACAGTACATTGGCTAATTACCACAGTGGGCAGAATGTAGTGCCCTCTCCCATGGCACTTACCCATTGAGAGAATCTTACCCCCTCCCCCCCAGCCTCTGTATGTGATGGAA
The DNA here is from genome assembly GCF_021869965.1 of Rhincodon typus. Taxonomy (NCBI): domain Eukaryota; kingdom Metazoa; phylum Chordata; class Chondrichthyes; order Orectolobiformes; family Rhincodontidae; genus Rhincodon; species Rhincodon typus. Next base: position 56,323,518 of record NC_063349.1, read on the forward strand.
AGGCCCCATCACCAGTTGAGGTCCTTAATGTGGGTAAATAATGTGCACTCAAGGGCTTCACCCCTACCCCCCACAAGATTCACACAGCGGTGGGCACGTAGTGCAAAAATGGAACCTCGGTAAAATTGCTTGCAGGCTTCTCATAGGGGTAGGAAAGATCCTTGTTCAAGAAGGGTTTCTCCCTCCCCACAGACTCCCTTCCACCATCATTCAGCCACGTTGTTAAGATTATTCTTGACTGAGATAGACAAAGTTTTAATCAGTATTAGGGGGAAAGGCAGGAAAGTGGACTTGAGGATTATCAGATCAGCCATGAACTGATTAATGGCGAAGCAGAGGCAATGGGCTGAATGGCCTATATTGGCTCCTGCATCTTATAGTCCTAGTTGTTGTCTGACAGCTCACTGACTGGTTTCAGCTGGAGTGGATTTGGAGGAGAAAGAGGTGGTGTCCTCTCTAATTAAATAAAAGTCATGTGCCACATACGGATCAGCATGTAATCATAGAATGAAACAGCAGCGGGGGAGAGCCATCTAGTCAATGCCAGACCCACTCTTTGGCCTTTACCCTGCAAATGTTACCTTTGTGTTTTAGTCAATTTAGTTTTGAAAGTTATGAATCTTCTTGCTTTCAGACAATGCAGTCCCTATCACAGCAATTCACGTGAAGAAATGTTCCCTTATATTGCCTCGTGTTTTATTGCATTCTGTCAACATCTCCTTCATTGCTTCTTTATATCTCTTATTGATCCATCAGTGACTTTGTAAATCATTTTATTCCATTTAATTCTATTTCCTCAGGTGTGGATCATGCAAACAGGAGGACTCTTGCCTGGGACAGTCCCGATTAACTTATCAAATTTTCACCTACTTCTCGAGGTAACTTGGGATAGAAACCATTAGCTTTGGGAATGATTGATCAGTCATTGTTCACCAATCATTTTACCAGTTCATAGTTTAGCCCAGTTTATGGCAGTCAACCCCTGTCTCATTGCTTTAAGGTCAACCTCATTTGAGTTTGTCACTCACACTCTCTTTCTCAAACCCATTACTAAATTTCATCATATTATGGCACTGTATCAGTATTAAATTGTTGACTAATTCAGGATTATTTACAGTCATTTATGGGATAGCAGAATGCCATTTGGCCCATTGAGACCATGCTGACCCCCCGTGGAGTATTTCAGACGGTATAACTCCCCTCTCTGAACACCACTTTGTGAGGAGTTAGTAAGTACTGCAGATGCTGGAGTCAGAGTCAACACAGTGTGGAGCTGGAGGAACACAGCACGTCAGGCAGCAGAGGAGCAAAGATGACATTTCGAGTTTACAGCCTTCACTTCCTCACTGATATTATTTAATCTATGATGGTGTGTTGTCTTGTGGTTCAGGAATACTTTATTCCAGAAAGTTATTCTAAATACACTCAAAACATTCAGGGACTTTGGGACTTGAACTGTTTCATTTTCACCAGGTTATGTAGAAATTGATCACTCTGATTTTATGACAGAATGCTCCAATATCCACCTTAATATCTTGGAGACATGAAGGACTGCAGATGCTGGAAGGTAGAGTGTATAGGTATGAGGCTCCCACTCCTTATGTTATCGTCTACACTTGCTTTTGTGGTGCATCACAGTTAGTAATGTTTTGTAGCTAATGACTGTAATTAATCTCTTTATTAGCAGGGTAGCAGAAGTGCTGACATCTGAGAGTCAGTATCAACAGAATTTGCAAACCTCCATCCAGATTACATTGAATCAAAGATCTTACAAGATTTTATTCCACGTTGAGTTTATGCCATGCTGTTTTGGCTCAAAACCTTGACTTACCTGCTCCTCAGGTGCTGTCTGACGTGCTGTACTTTTCCAGCCTCACATCTATAGAATGCATGTTAATACTTCCACCTGCAGCTCCGTAGACCAGGGTTTTGCATCCTTTTCTGTGTGGCATGAGTGTTCCTTGCCACTTACTAACCTCAGCCTGGGTGCTGTCCAGGTCTTGCCTGATATAGACTGCTTCAGAATCTGAAGGATCTCACATTGTGAGAGAACATTCTGTTCCATCAGGGAACATCTCACTCCTGACTTCATGGTGAAGGGGAAGTCACTGATGGAGCCACCAGAGATAGAAAACCTCAACCAAGCTCTGAGACCTGTGGATGTCAATGTTAGATACCTTGCCTGAATTATAATCTACTGCTTTATATCCCGGTAATCCATGGGACTCTCAGTAGCTCACCCGTATTTTGTGTGGTAAAGTTTCATGCCTTTTGTTCCAGGCATCGAGTACTGAGCCTCGATCACATGGTCGTGCTTGATATCATTCCATTCTTTGCCATTCTGAATCTGCCATCGGTAATGTTTCTCGCTTGGCTGCCTTCTGCCTCCTGTGGATTTGGAAGGTAACACTTCAGATAGGACAAGAAGAATCACAAAAGCACTTTACTGTTCCACAATTCTCAGGGAGAGAGAGAACGAGAGAGACAGATGGAGAGACAGAGAGACAGATGGAGAGACGGAGAGACAGATGCACCATGGACTGGCTGATCATGTTGTGGCATTCCTCCACTAAGCTTGCAAGGATGACCCTGAGCTTCCTCCTCATTTTAATTCTGTGTCACCATGCCCATTCACACATTCTAATGATGCTCGAGTCTTGAGCAGTGGCACATTATCTCTCAATGAGCCAATTCACAAACTACTGGACTCAGCAATTTCAATAACTTCAGATCAGAACTGTGTTGAGGGAGGAGGAGGGTGGTATTGGAGGAGTTGCTGGTAATGCCTCTGCTGTTGCTATTTACACCTCCTCTTGATCTTGCTACTGTTGATCCAATCCGTGAAGATGACAGGTCAGCACTCCTCCGACGCTGCCCAATGGCCTTGGAGGAGGTGGCAATAGAGGTGTTATCTTCCACGCCTTCATGTGTCCCATGCCAAACCTCCTTTCTGCTTTGTCCCATTATCCCTTCTGTCACTAAATCACTCCAAACTTTGTCTCCTGGGACATAGTGGGCTTGTCATGGTAAGTCTTTGCACAGCTTGGAGCCTAGGAAATGGAAGTTGTTACAACCGTGTGTGGAAAAACTAAAATTGTTAATGCACAAGAGGCCAAAATTGAAGGAGTGTAGATATCTTGGAGGATTACTCAAACATTCAGTTCCTCAGCCATTTCCTTGTTCCCTACGACTATCTCTCCACTGTCATTTTCAAGTGGTCCAATGTCCACTTTTGCCTCTCTTTTGTCATTTATATATCTAAAGTCCTTTATATATCTAAAGTCCTCCTTTATATTACTGGCTAGCTTACCCTCATATTTAATCTTCTCCCTTCTAGAAACTCCTGCCATTGCTGTTCCACTATCTTTCCTGCTAAGTTCCTCTCCCAGTCAATTCTGCCCAGCTCCTCCCTCATGCCTCTGTAGTTGCCTTTATTCAGCTGTAAAGGCTGTGGAGGCCAGGTCATTGAGTATATCTGAGATGGAGATAGATACGTTCTTGATTGTCAAGGGGATCAAGGGTTATGGGAAGAAAGCGGGAGAATGGGGTTTGAGAAATGTATCAGCCATGATTGAATGGTGGAGCAGACTCGATGGGCTGAATGGCCTAATTTCTGCTCCTATGTCTTATGGTCTAATCTGTTGACCAAGTTCAGCATCGGTGGAGGGATTCATAATGGAATGCTCAAAGAGGCCAGGATTTGGGAGTGTGGAGATTTGAGAGGGTTCAAGGAAGTTACAGAAGTTTGGATTGGAAGGATTTCAGATCACGCTGATACTTGTAAAAGAAAACGTTGCTATGGATGCTTTCAATCGCACAGTCTGCCTGATAAGCAAACTCACTTCTTGGTGTGTCTTCATTTGATGATGAGGAAGATTCAGAGACAGATCTCATCCTGTGGCTCAATCTGCAATTTTCGCCATATCTGCAATTTCCGTTGAGGTAATATTTGCAAACATGCAGATACGTACAGTTCCTGTTCTTGCATTTACCTTTGTTGTAAAACTTGCACGGCTGTAAGGAAAACAAAGTATTGACATTAAAACACATACTGAAGATTCCAAGATAACAAGGTGTAGAGCTGGATGAACACAGCAGGCCAAGCAGCATCAGAGGAGCAGGAAGGCTGACGTTTCGGGCCTAGACCCTTCTTCAGAAATGGGGGAGGGGAA
>NC_063349.1:56327789-56336081 GCF_021869965.1 Rhincodon typus
CATTTCTGAAGAAGGGTCTTGGCCTGAAACGTCAGCTTTCCTGCTCCTCTGATGCTGCTTGGCCTGCTGTGTTCATCCAGCTCTACACCTTGTTATCTCAGATTCTCCAGAATCGGCAGTTCCTACTATCTCTGCTGAAGATTCCAACTAGGTTTGTCATGAGGCCCAGCTCAGACACTCGAGACAGATGGAGACACCAAGGTACTGGTGGCTAAACAGGGAAGAATGATGAGGTTCAGCAATAATGATGTTAGGGGTCTGAAGCATGAAGGCAGACTGGAGGCTGGTGGAATCACAGGCAGCCATTCAGCCCATCACACCTCTTTGAACAAGGATGTCTGGTTTTTCTAAAATTCATTCATGAGATGTGGGAGTTGCTGCCTCGACCAGCATTTCTTACTGATTCCTAGTTCGTTTAAAATTCCCACAGTGTGGAAGCAGGCCATTCAGCCCATCAAGTCTACACCAGCCCTCTAAGAAGCATCCCACCCAGACCCACCCTCCTACCCTTCTCCTGCATTTCCCATTGGCTAATCCACTTAGACTGCACATCCCTGAACACTATGGGCAATTTAGCATGGCCAATCCACCTAGCCTGCGCATCTTTGGACTGTGGGAGGAAACCGGAGCACCCGGAGGAAACCCACACAGACACGGGCGGAATGTGCAAACTGCACACAGACAGTCGCCCGAGGCTGGAATTGAAGCCGAGTCCCCGGCACCGTGAGGCAGCGCTTGAGAAGGGTGGTGGTGAACTGCCACCTTGAACTGCAGTAGGTACACTCAGGGAAGTTAGGGAGAGAATTCCAGGATTTTGACCCAGCGACAGTGAAGGAACAATGATATATTTCCAAGTCAGGAGTGGCCTGGAGGGAACTAACAGGGGATGGTGTTCCCATGTATCTGCTGCCCTTGTCCTTCTAGATAGAAGTGGTCATGGGTTTGAAAGGAGTTGTTTAGGGACGTTTGGTGAAGTTCTGGAGTGCATCTTGTAGATTATTTACAGTGCTGCTACTGGGAGTTGGTGGTGGAAGGAGTTTCTGAATATCCAATTAATCCCACTTCCCAATGCCTTTTTCCTCATAGCCATATAAATCTTTCCATTTTAAACACAAGCCACAGAAACAGACCATTTGGCACAACAGGTCTTTATGTTCCACAAGAACCTCTTCCCCATCCACCTACCAACTGCCCCCTCTGTGTAACTTTCTATTACTTTCTCCTTGACAGGTTTATCCAGCTTCCCCTAAAACATATCACAGCAAATCACCTTGACAATTCCCTATAGCAGCAAGGTCTGCATGTTCATCACTCCGAGTATTCTCCTGAATTCCAACTTGGATTTCTTGTCCCCTTCTCACAACCACAGGCTCAAATTCCTGATATTGAGAAACCATGAAGGTTTGTCCCTAGCAAGGTATTGTGTTGTACAAGAATTGGCCTCACTATTGTTGGGCTAATAGCGGAAGGATAATTTCACAAATAGTTGTTCAATTCTTCCTACAGAGACCTCGACAGGGAGGGGATCGAGCCAAGTTAGAAGCATAGAAAACAGGAACAGAAGTAGGCCTTTCAGCCCTTCGAGCCTGCTCCACCATTCAATATGATCACAGCTGATCATCCAACTCAGTATCTAGTTCCTGCTTTTTCTACAGACCCTTTGATCCCTTTAAGCCCAAGAAATATCTCTAACTCCTTCTTGAAAACATCCAATGCTTTGGCCTCAACCACTTTCTATGGCAGAGAATTCCACAGGCTCCCTACTCTCTGGGTGAAGACATTATCCTCATCTCAGTACTAAATGGCCTACCCCATATCCATAGACAGTGATCCCTGGTTCTGGACTCCCTAGTCATCAGGAGCATCCTTCCTGTGTTTACCCTGTCTAGTTCTGTCAGGATTTTATAGGTTTCTATGAGACATCCCTTATTCTTCTAGCCTCCAGTGAATGCAGTCCTTAACTGATCCAGTCTCTCCTCATACGTCAGTCCTACCATCCCAGGAATCAATCTCATGACCTTTATTGCACTTCCTCCACCGCCAGAACATCCTTCCTCAGATGAGGAGACCAAAACTGCCCACCATACTCAAGGTGTGGTCTCACCAAGGTCCTGTACAATTGCAGTAAGACATCCCTGCTCCTGGATTCCAATCCTCTTGCTATGAAGGCAACATACTGTTTGCCCGCTTTACCCCATGCTGCACCAAGAGACCCAATTATTCAAGTTCACAGGTGGCCAATGCTCATTCAGTCACTGTGTGAAGGGCTGATGATACAAATTGTTAACTCAGAGATAATGGGGAGAAAAATATAGTTCACATGAACAGAAATATCAATTAGGAGCAATTTATGCTCATCTTAAAGTTTGGTTAATTTTTATGTATTCTACTGAAACAGGTTTTCCACTTTCATTATATCATGGGGTTTCCACGATATTCCACGATATACTCATGGCATGTAGACATTGTGAACTCCTCATTTGATTGCTTTATTTTACATTAGGAACTTACCAACGTCCCTGTTGCCTCTGCCTGACTCTCCCCACGTCTTTCTTCATCAAATTCTTCACCAGACAGACTGGCTGTATCACTTTCACTCAGCTCTTCATCACTTTCTTTGCTATCATCACTGAACGAAGAATCCTCTTGGATGAAGGAAGAAAAACAGATGTGCATTTACGTCTCATCTTTTATGACTACGGAATGCCCAAATTTTTATGGCTACAATTCAAACATAATTTTTTTGGATCTAATGCGTAGACAAAATAACAGCAGCCAATTTATACACAGCAAACTCCCACAGTTGATAATTAGCTGATCACCTCATTTATTTGTCTCTGTTGAGGGATAAATTGGCCAGGGTGCCATGGTCATGGGACATTCACAGTAACCTGAGGGGGTAGACAAGACAAAGAACAATACAGCACAGGAACAGGCCCTTTGGCCCTCTAAGGCTGAACTGACACATTTTGTCCTTCCATACTAAAACTGTCTTCACCGACAGGATCCATATCCCTCTATTCCCTTCCTATTCATGTATACATCCAGGTATTTCATGAATGCTGCTACTGTGTCTGCTTCCACCACCTCCTCTGGCAACGCATTCCAGGAACTCACCAACCTTTGTGTGAAAAACTTGCCTCACACATTTCTTTTAAATTTCCCCCCTTGCACCTTGAACCTGTGTTCTAGCAATTGACCCCTCCAGCCTAGGAAAAAGCCTCATACTTTCCACTCTATCCCTGCCATTCCTAATCTCATCAACTTCTATCAGGTCGCCCCTGACTCTTCTGACTGATGATAGTGTAGCGAAAATGTTATGCTGGATGAGTAATCCAGAGGCCAGCTGGATGCTATTGGAACACCACAACAGTTTATGGAACTTTAGTTCAATTAATTTCTTCTGAGCTGAAAGCAAGAACAAAACCCCATCTGGTTCACTAATGTCCTTTAGGGAAAGCAATCTGCTGCCTTTACCCGGTCTGACCTACATGTGACTCCAGACCTGCTGCAATGTGGTTGACTCTTGACTGCCCTCCAACAAGCCACTCAGTTCAAGGGCAGTTAGGGATGGGCAACAAATGCTGGCCCAGCCAAAGACAGCCTCATCCCAGGAAGGAAGATAAAGAAAGGTGTGCCATAGCCAAGGTCAAAGGAATGATGCTGCATTAACATAGCTCCTTATCATACCCTGGGATTCACACGTTTAACACAGTGACAACCTCAGGAATCAGCCTGCCAACATTAATCAGAAAGCAGGCTGCCAGGAGGATGGTACAGACTGGACGATGGTGCAGACTGGCAGGTTTCAGATTGTGAGAGGGCCCAAGCAGCAATAAATCTTCATGATTTGCACCTTCCTGTGTCTCCTTCTGAAGATCCTTCATTTCCCTTCAGTTTCCAGTCCCGGATGGAAACCTGCCTCAGTCATGGCCCAAAATTCCTTCCTGATAGTTACACCATCATGGTTAAGGGAAACATAACTAAGCACAAGGGAGAGGCAGACAGACTGCAGAATTGTTAGGGCACAAAAGGAGGCCATTCAGCCCATCGGGCCTGCACTGGTTCTATCACCTAGTGTTAATCTCCTGCCTTTTGCCCATCTCTCTGCACACCAATCCTATCCAAAAAAAAACCATCCAATGATCTTCTTGAATGCCTCAATTAAACCTGCCTCCTCCACATTTCCAAACAGGACATTCCAGACACTACTAGCTGGGAGACAAAGGTTTTTTTTTAAATTAAAATCACCCTGGTTTCCATTGCATATCACTTTAAACCCTCTCGTTCTCATTCCTTTTAAGGAATGGAAACAGCTTCTCCCTGTCTACTCTGTGCAGCCCCCGCTGTTTTTTGAAAAGCCTCAATCAGACCTCCTCTCGGTCTCCAAAGAGAACAGTCCCAACTTCTTCATTCAAACCTCATAACCTAAGGTTCCCATTCGTGGAACCATTCCTGTAGACTCGGACGAGGGGGAGAACGTGAATGGGGGGAGGGGGTGGAGGGAAAGGGGGAGAGATGGATTTATGAGGAGGATCCACACCAGTACGGACCCGTTCGGCCGAATGGCCTCTTACTGCGTTGTTAAATATAATGTAAAAAGGATTGAACAAAGGCAGCGAGAGAGAAGAAGAATCCACCAGAAGGGCCCTCAGGGAAGAAGGTTAGTTTATAAACAGTTTAACCCACTGCCAGGAAATCTTACTGCGGCTGGCACCAAGTCTGTAGTTTCTGATCAGTTTCGTTTCGCTTTCTGAACGTTACAAGAAGAGATGACAGGTCGCTCTCTCACAAGGTGGGGGGGCTGGGGTTTTAGTAGGGGGTTCTGACCCCAGGGTCAGTTCACTCCGCTTTACTGGGGCAGATACTGACACCCCCGCAATGCCAATTCAACCCCCCCCACAACAGCAGCGATGGGATCAAAACAAATCTTCCAGCCTTCCCCCAACACCCAGCCCATTCTGTAACTCCAACTGTCTGGGGGCGGGGGGAATGGGCATACCCCCTCCTAACCCGAAATGAACATGGGGGTTAATTTCACCCCGAATATTGCCCATCACTCACCTTCTGATGAATCTACTCTCGAAGCCATTGCTGAGCCCCTAAAACAGGAACAGGACTGAACTCCTCTGACAGCAAGCCACTGAACCACTTTCAGTTTCTCTTCATTGACCCAAACAGCGGGGTGAGGGTGGAAACCTGAACTCCTCCCCACTGAGCTCTGGACAATCCCCTTCCCGAGAGTCAGGCCAGTTTTCATTTGCGACGAAAATAACCTGGACACATTTAAAATTGTTGCAACAAATGTCCCTTAACGCAAAACAAACAGGCAAACCGAGTCCAAGTTACAAGTTGCACTGGGATCTTGTGGTAATGTCCCTACTTCTGGACCCGAAACGTCAACTTTCCTGCTCCTTTGATGCTGCCTGGCCCGCTGCGCTCCTCCAGCCCAACACTGTCTTATCTTTAAATTAAGATTGGGCTAGGTTTTGTTGCTGAAAATAACAATTGGTGCATGCGTGAATCTAAGGATAAATGTTACGAGGGGGGCTATCCACAAATGTCCATATTTGACACTCATTCACTGGTTACTTCTTCATGCAATGTTTTGACCAATCAGAGCCAACTGCTTGGTCTAAAATTTAAACAAAGTCTGGCCGATAATTGTCAGTCATTATTAACTGGTGCTTTGCCCATGGCCATGCCTGGAATCATAGAATTTTACAGTCCAGAAGGAGGCCTTTTGACCCATGGCTCCTGAATGAGCTACCCAGCCAGTCCCACTCTCCAGCCCTATCTCCATAGTCCTCTAAATTCATCCCTTTCAAATATATATCCAGCTCCCTTTTGAAACCTCCTATGGAATCCACCTTCACCTCTCTCCCAGGCAGCGCATTCCAAATCCTAACAACTCTCCTTATCACACTCCTGGCTCTTATGGCTGCTACATCACTAAGGAGAAGGTAGATAAATCACCTGGACCAGATTACCACACCCCAGAGTTCTGAAAGAAATAGCTGAAGTATTCAAGGTGATCTTTCAGGAAGCATTGGATTCAAGGATGGTCCAAAAGAACTGGAAGATGGCAAATGTAATACCCTGTTTAAGAAGGGAGGGAGACAGAAGACAGGAAACTGTAGCCTGACCTTGGGTCCTTGGTAAGAATTTAGAGTCCATTATTAAGGATGACAGAGCAGAGTATTTGGAAGTGCATGGTAAAATAGGGCTGAGTCAGCACAGCTTTGTCAATGGGAGGCCATGCCTGACAAGTCTGGTAGAATACTCTGAGGAGATAATGAGCAAGTTAGACAAAGGAGAGCCAGGGAATGTGATCCATTTGGATTTCCAGAAAGCCTTTGACAAGGTGCCACACAGGAAGCTGCTAAATCATATAAGTGCCCATGGTGTTAGGGGCAAGGTATTGACATTGATAGAGGGTTGGCTGACTGGCCGAACGCAGAGAGTGTGGATAAAGGATTGTTTTTCAGGATGGCAGCCGGTGATTGGTGGAGGTCTGCAGGGGTCAGTTTTGGGACCACAACTTCATGTTATACATAAACAATCTGGACGAAGGAACAGACGGCATTGTTGCTAAATTTGCATATGACACAAAGATAGGTGGAAGGGAAGGTAATGCTGAGGAAGTGGGGAGATTGCAGAAGGCTTTGGACAGGCTAGGAGAGTGGGCAAAAAAGTGGCAGATGGAATACAATTGGAAAAGTGTGAGGCTATGCATTTTCAGAGGAAAAATGGATGCACAGACTATTTTCTAAATAGGGAAAGACGTTGGAAACCTGAAGCACAAAGGGATTTGAGAGTCCTAATTCAGGATTCTCTTAAGGTTAACATGCAGATAGGAAGACAAATGAAATGTTAACATTAATTTCGAGAGGCATAGAATACAAGAGCAGAGATGTACTGCTGAGATTGTGTAAGGGTTTGGTCAGACCGCACTTGGAACATTGTGAGTAGTTTTGGGCTCAGTATCTAAGCAAAGATGTGTTGGCCTTGAAGAGGATCCAGAGGAGGTTTACAAGAGTGATCCCAGGCATGAAGGGCTTGGCATAAGAGGAGCAGTTGAGAACTCTGGGTCTGTACTCAATGGAGTTTATGGGGGAATATGTTTGAAATTTTCCAGAATACTGAGAGGCCTGGATGGAGTGGACATGAAAAAGATGTTTCCATTAGTAGGAGAGAACAGGACCTAGGGGCACAGCCTCAGACTGAAGGGATGACCTTTTAGAAATGAGATGAGGAGGAATTTCTTCAGCCAGCGGGTGGTGACTCTGTGGAACTCATCGCTGCAGAGGTCTGTAGAGGCCAAGCCATTGAGTGTATTTAAGACAAAGATAGATAGGTTCATGATTAGTAAGGGGATCAAGGGTTATGGGGAGAAGATTGGAGAAAGAGGTTAAGAAATATATCAGCCATAATCAAATGGTGAAGCAGACTTGATTGGCTGAATGGCCTAATTCTGCTCCTATATCTTATGGTCTTACAGCAATATCCTTCTTTACCCTGTCAAAATTGTTCAAAACTTTTAGCACCTCAGTAAAGTCACCGTATACTCTTCCCTGCTCCAAGGAAGTCAAGCCCAATTTCTCTTATCTTTCCTGGTATCTAAAATTCCTCATTGCTGGTATCATTGTGGAAAATATCCATTGCACTCTCTCTTCCTTAAATAAAGTGCCCAAAATTGAGCACAATACTCTAAATGTGGTCTGACCAATGACTTGACCAATCAGATTCCACTTTCCAAACAATTAGTGCTCTCTTGTCTTTCCCCCTTAAATTGATATCCTTGTGAATTACCCTGAGGACTCCATGATGGAAAGCCTTGATAAAATGTGCCTTTTTTCAGTAAAACTCAAATATCTAAAAGTTACTGTCTCAATTGTGCAGTTTTGATGACATTGAACAGTGTGAAGATGCCATCCTTACATTGTAGATACAAACTGAAGCTGACACACACACAGTTAAGTCTTGTTGTTAGTCATGATGTGGAGGTCCCGGTGTTGAACTGGGGTGGGCAAGGTCAGGAGTCACATGACACCAGGTTATAGTCCAACAGGTTTATTTGAAATCACAAGCTTTCGGAGCGTTTCTCCTTTGTTAGGTGAACTCTGAAAGCTTATGATTTCAAATAAACTTTCGGACCATAACCTGGTGTTATGTGACTTCTGACCTTGTTGTTAGAAGTGTAAGTTACTTTTTACAAAAATGTTGATTATTGAGGAATGAAAGAGATAAGCTGGTGAAGCAGTTAATCCATCTGGACACTCATAGAAGAAC
>NC_063349.1:56336581-56348513 GCF_021869965.1 Rhincodon typus
CCACTGCAACTCTCTCGTAATCTCTTCGGCCTTGAAACTGCTCGACCACGTCCTGAAGCAAACCTTTCCACCTATCTTCTCCTCTATCCATCTTCTATCCGCCTCCCCCTCTCTCCCTGTTTATTTCAGAACCCCCTTCCCCTCCCCCATTTCTGAAGAAGGGTCGAGGCCCGAAATGTCAGCTTTCCTGCTTGGCCTGCTGTGTTCATCCAGCTCTACATCTTGTTATCACAAAAAAGGTGCAAATGTCTCCTGAGTTATGTATTTTTTTTGACTGGTATTTGACAAAGGTGCAATGTCTAACTCACTGGTGACCTGAGTCTTGAATCAGGCCACTGTTTTAAAGCCTTCTTTTTACATTTTGTTTTACTTTTGCAGCTTGACAGATGGTGAATTGAGCCGGTGAAATGGGGCTGTGTTTATTAACAAACACAACCCAACTATTTCACCATCGCGAGAAAGTGGAGTTCGATAGATTTGTTGAAATATCAGGGAGTTGGCTATGAGGAGCTGGCAGAAAAGGGGAGCTCAACCCTGATGTAGATCAGCCATGATCTTCTAGAATGGTGAGGCAGAATCGAGGGACCGAATGGTCTACTCCTGCTCTTATTTCTTCTGCTCTTATGTTTCCTGTTTAAGGTTCTTGAGTAGATTCGTAGCTCGGGTTGTGGATACTGTAGTTCGCTCGCCGAGTCGGTTCATTAGTTTTCAGATGTTTCATTACCCTGCTGGGTAACATCATCAGTGACGCCTCTGATGAAGCGCTGTTGTGTTTTCCTGCCTGGTATTTAAACTCTGGGGTCCGTTGGATTTGATTACCTCATTTCTGGTTTTTCTTGTGTATCTCGAGTCTAGTTCTATGTGTTTGTTGGTGGCCTTAATGGTGGAGAACGAGGCCTCTAGAAATTCCCATGCTGCTCTCTGTTTGGCCTGTCCCAGGATCCTGACATTGTCCCAATCAAACTGGTGGTTCTCCTTATCTGTGTGTATGGAGACGAGTTGAGTATTGGTCATGGCTTTTTGTTGTTAGTTGATGTCCAAGTATTCTCGTGGCCAGTTTCCTTCCTGTCTGCCCAATGTAACATTTGTCGCAGTCCTTGCATGGGATCTTGTATATCACATTGGTTCTGTCCAGAGTGGGTAAGGGGTCTTTGGTTCGAGTTAACAGTTGGTGTAGGCTTGACGTGGGTTTGTGTGCCACTCTGATACTTAATGGTTGTAGGAGTCTTGTGGTCAGTTTAGATATGTTCTTGATGTACGGTAACATGATGAGTATGTCAGGGTGTGCAGTATCTTCCTGCTGTTTGTGTGATAGGCATCGTCGGGCCCAGCTGTTCAGGTATCCCTTGTCTCTAAATACTTGATGGAGGTATTCTTCTTCATTTTGGCATAGTTCCGGGTTGCTGTAGAGTGTTGTGGCTCGTTTCAGTTGAAGCTGTGTGAAAATACTATTTAAACGAGCTACAACACACTACAGCAACCCGGAACTATGCCAAAATGAAGAAGAATACCTCCACCAAGTATTTAGAGACAAGGGATACCTGAAATTTGGGTCCGACGATGCCTGTCACACAAACAGCAGGAAGATACTGCACGCCCTAACACACTCATCACATTGCCATACATCAAGAACATATCCAAACTGACCACAAGACTCCTATGGCCATTGAGCATCAGAGTGGCACACAAACCTACATCAACCCTATGCCAACTGCTAACTCAAACCAAAGACCCCTTACCCACTATGGACAGAACCAATGTGATATACAAGATCCCATGCAAGGACTGTGACAAACATTATATTGGACAGACTGGAAGGAAACTGGCCACGAGAATACTTGAACATCAACTAACAACAAAAAGCCATGACCAATACTCACTCGTCTCCATACACACAGACAAGGAGAACCACCAGTTTGATTGGGACAATGCCAGGATCCTAGGACAGGCCAAACAGAGACAAGCACGGGAATTTCTAGAGGCCTGGTTCTCCACCAGGGAGGCCATCAACAAACACATTAAACTAGACCCTATATATACACCACTGCGAAGGAAAACCAGAAATGAGGTAATCAAATCCAACGGACCCCAGAGTTTAAATACCAGGCGGGAAAACACAACAGCGCTTTATTGGAGGTTGCACTGATGATGTTACCCAGCAGGGTAATGAAACATCTGCAAGCTAATGAACCAGCTCGGCGAGCCAACCAACCACAGTTTCCTGTTTCTAAAGTTACAATAGTCGCAATAGTATTTAAAAGTTTGACTTTGGCCTTGCCACTGTTTTGATGAAGTATAGGAACACCCGACAGTGACAGGGCCATGAGCCTTGCTGTAGTTGGTCATTGACCAAAGTGAGGAAGTACAACTGGGCTGCCTGTGCAACAGGTAAGAAATAAACACTGGAGTCACCTGAGGGTCAGTAGCCAGAGGACACAGATCGAAGAGAATTGGCAAAAGAACAAGGCTGGGTGTGGGTGTTGGGTATTGAGCTAATGAAGAGATATTTTGCGAGGCAACAAATGGAAGGCCCTGACTGACAGGGTTGTGGAAGCAGCTTCAATGGTGAAGTGAAATACTGGAGAAACTCCCATTGCAGGTCTTGCAGCTTTTGTGGAGAAATAAAAAAAAACCCAAAAGTTCACATTTTAAGTCCAATCTGACTTCCTCAGTTCCAAGGATGAGTCAAATTGAACTCAAAACATTAACCCTGTTTCTCTCTCTCCACAGGCACTGCCAGATCTGCTGAGTTTCTCCAGCTTTCTCTGCTTTTATTTCAGATCTCCAACATCTGCAGGATTTTGAATTTATTGCAACATCGAAGAGAATTGGATTAATACTTGAACAAGATAAATTTTCAGGGTGTTAGGGAGCGAGCAGGACAAACTGGACACCTCTTGAAAAGAGTTGCTACAGTCGTCTGAATGGCCTCCTTCTGTACTGTAAGAGTTTAACAGGCCACTTGCTCCATTTTCACTGGCTGTGTCAAACAGTGTGAAAATCAACCCTCAATGACCCTGGAATCTCTTCACTGTAAAAAAAAAACAGTTGAGATATTAAATAGCAACTTAGGATTTAGGAGCAGGAGTAGGCCACTCTGCCCTTTGAGCTACTGTGCCATGGCTGGTCTGTTTATGTTAGGAATTCCACATTCTCATTTATCCCTTGATAACCCTCGATTCCCTGCCGAACAGCAATCTGCCTGCCTCTGATCCATAAAATAATCACTGACCGTTCAGCCACCACCCTCTGAGATCAAGAGTTCTAAAGTTGCACAAACAAACTCCCCAGAGAGAAAAAAAACTGTTTGTCTCCTCTCTGTCTGTGTACAGAAACCTGTAAAAGCAGAATATACATTTTCTGTGTTTCGTACAATCAGAAGTTCCCAGGGGTGGGGGGGAGCGTTGCGTGTGAAACCTCAATGATACGGTGGAGGTAAAATCAGACTTCTTTTTTACTCACGTGGAATCTTGTTCAGCTCGTTCATGAACTTTTCCTTCACCTTGGAAAAGCCGTCATCCTTTCCCCCAGTCTGGCTGGTAATAGGCTCTGTGACATTGCCCACTGGAGCAGGGGTGGCAAGGGTGATGGGTCGTGCTGCCAAAGCTTCATGGTGACCTTCCAAGTTCTTCATCCTGGGCCAGGACCTGGGCCTGGGAAACCTCTACAGGAGGGACAGAAAGAAACAAATTGAGATGCTGTTCACACTCAGAGCTCAGGTAGGTTCTCGCAGTCCCAGGGCTTCAGAACACAGCTCTTGTTTTGCTACCCAGCTTTTCTTTTCTTATGCTTAGCCGAGTAAATAATGTATCACTGACACGTTAATGCTTGTTGCTTCATGCAATATTGATAAACTTGCTTAATGGAGTAGAGATCATCCGAGCCAGTAAAAAGGCTTCACTCATACATCACCTTGTCTGTAAAAGAGAGGCGTATCTGCCACTGTTAACCTGAAACCCTCAGACTACCAACCTTTCACTTTGTCTAACTCATACCTGTGTGATACTCACATTTACATAACAGTTTTAATGTAGCAGAAACATCCCAGAGTGTCTTCCAGAGCAGTTATCAGATGAACTTTGCACCAAGTTACATGTCATAGAGATGTACAGCACAGAAACAGACCCTTCTGTACAATTCATGCATGCTGAACAGATATCCTAAATTAATCTTGTCCCATTTGCCAGCATTTGGCCCTTGAAGCCCTTCTTATTCATTTACCCATCCAGATGCCTTTTAAATGTTGTAATTGTACCAGTCTCCACCACTTCTTCTGGCAGCTCATTCCATGCACTCACCACCCTCTGTGTGAAAAAGTTACACCTTAGGTACCTTTTAAATCTTTCCCTTCTCACCTTAAACCTAAGCTGTATAGTTTTGGACTCCCCTACCCTGGAGAAAAGACCTTGTCTATTTACCCTATCCATGCCCCTCATGATTTTTATAAACCTCTATAAGGTCCTTCCTCAGCCTCTGACATTCCAGGGAACATAGTCCCAGCCGATTCAACCTCAACCTATAGCTCAAACCCTCCAACCACATGTTGAGATATTTGGACAACAAAACTTGGGTTGTTGTTGGAAGTTCTTGGGAGATTGAGAGGTTAATGAAGGGACAGAGAGAAGCCCTGAGCTGTGGGCTCATGCCGCAACTGAAGACAAAGCCAGTCCCAATGGACAGATGAAAACTGGAGTCGCAAACGTTGGGAATTGATGATGCACAGGGTCACAGAGAGTTTGGATACAGGGAGGGGGAAGACAATGGCAAGAGCTGAAAGCAGGGATGAACATTGTAAAATGGAGGTGTTGCTGTACTGGGAGCAAATACTGGTCAAGCTCCACAGAGGTTATCATTGACCAGGACTTGGTGTAGTTTGGGTTCTGGTTAATAAGAGTTTTAGGTTAGCTCAAGATTGTCTGGGGTGAAAAGTGTAAGTCCTTTAGGAGATCATTGGGATGAGTCTAGTAACTAATCAAGATCATCACAGGATCCCTACAGTGTGGAAAGGCCATTCGGCCCAACAATTCAACACCGACCCTCTGAAGGGCATCCCACCCAGAACCATCCCCCTACCTTTTCCATAGCTAATGCACCTACACATCCCTGAACACTATGGGGCAATTTAGCATGGCCAATCCACCCTAACCTGCACATCTTTGGACTGTGGAAGGAAACCCACACAGACAGGGGGAGAATGTGCGACCTTCACACAGACAGTTGCCCGAGGGTGGAATCAAACCCGGGTCCCTGGCGCTGTGAGGCAGCAGTGCTAACCACTGAGCCACCGTGATCTGTTAAATAATCAACTATCTGTAAACTAGTAACAGGGTAAACACAGAAGAATGTTCCTGCTGACCAGGGAGTCCAGAACAGGGGTCACAGTCTAAGGATACAGGGTAGGCCATTGAGTACTGAGTTTAAAAGAAATGTCTTCACCCAGAGAGTGGGGAGCCTGTGGAATTCTCTACCACAGAAACCTTTCGCAGCCAATCACGAAAGCTAATAGAAGGTTATTGCTGATTGTGAAGAAAATTGAACGCAAGAGTAGTCATGTTCTGAGGAAGGGTCGCGGGACCTGAGGCATTAACTCTTGATTTCTCTTCACAGATGCTGCCAGACCTGCTGAGCTTTTCCAATAATTTCTGTTTCTGTTTCTGATTTCCAGAATCCACAGTCCTTTCGGCTTTTATAAAAGTAATCAGGTTATGCTTCAGTTAGACACAACACTGGTGAGACCACATTAAGAGTATTGTGCTCGATATCAGTCTCCTTATTTAAGGAAGGATGTAAAATGTTGGACACAATTCAGTTAAGATTTATGAGATTGGTATGGAATGATTGGATTGTCCTATGAAGGGAGATTAGACAGACTTGGCTTGTTTTCATTAGATTTAGAAAAGTGAGAGGTGATTTCATTGAAGTGTATAAGATCTGGTATGGTCTTGACAAGGTGTGTTTGAAAGGATGTTTCTTCTTGTGGGTGAGTCCAGAACAAACCATGATCTAAAATTACTTGTCACCGTTTTAGGAACAAAGATCAGAAAAAAAGTCTTTGGGAAATTGCCCAGGGTATGCCTTGTATACAAATAGCAGAACAGCTCCAACCCAGCCAATTACCGCCCCATCAGCGTACTCTTGATATACAAGACCATAATACATACAAACAGAATTAGGCCATTCGGCCCATCGAGTCTGTTCCACCATTTAATCATGGCTGATTTGATTCTACAACACCCCCATAACCTTTGATCCCATTACTCATCAAGAACCTATCTCTGTCTTGAAGACACTCAATGACTTGGCCTCCACAGCCCTCTGTAGCAATGAGTTCCACAGAGTCACCATCCTCTGGCTGAGGAAATCCCTCCTCATCTCAGTTCTATAGGATCATCTCTTCACCCTGAGGCTGTGCCCTTGGGTCCCAGTCTCTCCTACTAGTGTCTGACCTAAAATGTCACCTCTTTTTTACACTGATAAAACCTTTAGCTCTCTCAGGGCAGTGACTTGAAAGAAATTCTGGAATTTACATATACATATTGATCAATTAAAACCTGCCAACTGATTAAAGATTTAACAGCATCTTAGCTGTGTTTAATACATCCTCATCAGTTGTGTGACCCTTTGATCTTTTACTTATAAATTTCTGTGTTCTATGTGCTTCTTTTTCACTTCACCTGATGAAGGGGCTATGCTCCGAAAGCTTGTGTTTTTAAATAAACCTATTGGACTATAACCTGGTGTCGTGTTATGTCTGACCTTCTCCTGCCAGTGGAAACATCTTCCCCACATCCACTTTATCCAGGCCTCTCAGTATTCCATAAGTTTCAGTCAGATTCCCCTCATCCTTCCAAACTCCATCAAGTACAGACCCAGAGTCCTCAGCCCATCTTCATATAACAAGCCCTTCATTTCCAGGATCATTCTTGCGAATCTCTTCTAGACCCTCTCCAATGCCACAACACCCTTCCTCAGATACAGGACACAAAACTGTTCTCAATATTCCAAATGTAGTCTGACTGAGACTAATACAGCCTCAGCAGTACATTTCTGCTCCTGAATTCTAACCCTGTTGAAATGAATGCTAACATTGCATTTGCCTTCCTAACTGCCAAGTGAACCTACATGTTAACCTTAAGAAAATCCTGAACTAGGACTTCCAAGTCCCTTAGTGCTTCAGATTTCCGAACGTTTCCCCGTTTAGAAAATAGTCTGCACCTCCAATCTTCCTACCTAAGTGCATAACTTCAAACTTTCCCACATTGTATTCTATCTTTGCCTACTCTCTTAGCCTGTTCTTCTGCAGCCTGTCTACTTCCTCAACACTACCTGTCCCTCCACATATCTTTGTGTCATCTGCAAACTTAGTAACAATGCCCTCAGTTCCTTCTTCCAGAATGTTCCTATATAATATGAATAGTTGTGGTCCCAACACAGACCCCTGTGGAACTCCACTAGTTACTGGCTGTTATCCTGAAAAAATTCCCCTTTATCCCCATTCTCACGCTTCTGCCAGTCAGTCAATCCTCTATCCATGTCATTATCTTGTCCCTAACACCAAAGTCTCTTATCTTATTTCACTTCACCTGACAAAGGGGCTGTGTTCCGAAAGCTTGTGATTTCAAATAAACCTGTTGGACTATAACCTGATGTCGTGTGATTTCTGACCTTGTTCACCCCAGACCAACACCGGCACCTCCATATCTTGACTTATTTAGCAGCCTTCTGTATAGCACATTGTCAGAGGCCTTCTGGAAATTCAAATAAATCACATCCACTGGCTTTTCTTTGACATTTAATGGTGTTACCAGCACTGAATCCCCCATTATCAACATCCTGGGGGATACCATTGACCAGAAATTTAACTGGATTAGCCATAAATACAGTGGTTATGAGAGCAGGTCAGAGGCTGGGAATACTATGGCGAGTAACTCACCTCCTGACTCCCCAGAGCCTGTCCACCATCTACAAGGCACGAGTCAGGAGTGTGATGGAATACTCCCCATTTGCCTGGATGAGTGCAGCCCCAACAACATTCAGGAAGCTTGACACCATCCAGGACAAAGTACCACATCCACAAGCATCCACTCCCTCCTCCACCGACATTCAGTAACAGCAGTGTGTACTATCTACAGCATACACTGCAGAAATTCACCAAAGATCCTCAGACAATATTTTCTGAACCCACAACCACTTCCATCTAGAAGGACAAGGGCAGCAGATACATGGGAACACCACCCCCTGCAAGTTCCCCTCCAAGCCACTCACCATCCTGACTTGGAAATATATTGCTGTTCCTCTACTGTCGCTGGGACAAAATCCTGGAATTCCCTCCCTAAAGGCATTGTAGGTCTGAAATTCTGACATGAACCTTGCTTTCCGAGGGAGAACCAGTGGGCAGGGAAAGGGCCAGCTCAAGGAACCTAAAGACATTTTCTTCTGGAAAGGTACTTCAGAAGGAGGCTTGGGAAAGGGGGAGGTGCATTGAGACCTGGGTGTCCTTGTGCACCAGTTGCTGAAGGTGTGCATGCAGGTGGTGAAGAAGGCATATGGTGTGTTGGCCTTCATTGCGAGAGGATTCAAGCACAGGAGCAGGGATATCTTGCTGCAGCTATACAGGGCCTTGTTGAGACTGCACCTGGAGTATTGTGTGCAGTTTTACTCTCGTTATCTGAGGAAGGATGTTCTGGCGATGGAGGGAGTGCAGCAAAGGTTCACCAGTCTAATTCCTGAGGTGGCAGGACTAACATCATAAGAGAGACCAGATCAGTGAGGACTATATTCACAGGAGTTTAGAACAAGGAGGTAGATCTCATAGAAACCTATAACATTCTAACAGGACCAGGCAGGGTAAATGCAGGTGATGACAGGGGACTCCAGAACAAGGTGTCATAGACTAAGCATATGGGATAGGTCATTTAGGACTGAGATGAGGAGAAATGTCTTCACCCAGCGAGTGGGGAGCCTGTGGAATTCTCTGTCACAGAAAGCGGTTGAGACCAAATAGTTGAATGTTAGATATAGTTCTTCGGGCTAAAGAGATCAAAGGGTATGGGGGAGAAAGTAGGAACAGGGGACTGAGTTGGATGATCAGCCATGATCACAATGAACGGCCGAGAAGGCTCAAAGGGCCGAATGGACTGCTCCTGCTCCTGTTTTTCTATGTTTCTATGTAAGAGTGCTTCTTCCACAGAGTAGATTCTCAAAACAAATTAATTGTCTAAGACACACCCCCTTGCAGGAGAAAGGAACATCCATGACCTTCTGCTCTCCCTTGTACTGAGACCAATGGCCCCCTCGAGCTATAGCCTCCACAGTGGGTGCAAAGAGGGATTTTACACCGACCTTAAGCAGCCCCTGTCCCGAGTCAGGGCTGACAACAAACAGATCCTCCTTGGTGACTCCACACCGGAGCTGGGGTGACAGTATCGGTGGGGGGGAGAGGATTTGGGAAATACAAAGCACTGGGGCTGTGCTGCTAACATTATGCCTCGAACATGACCTTGTCATAACCAACAGGTCATTCTGGCAGACAAAGTTACAAGTCACACGATACCAGATTTTCATCCAACAGATTTATTTGAAATCACGAGCTTTTTGACCACAGCCATCAGGTGAAGTGAGAGAGAAGCATGCACATATAGAGGTTATGGGCAGAGAGATCAAAAGATCATACAAATGGTGTGAGTGGAGTGTTGAAAAATAAGTCTCTGCAGGTGATCAGAAGTGTCAGATGGTGAGAGTAAAGTGTCAACAGCTGAATAACATGTGAAGGGTAGATCCATAATCTGATTAATTGAAGCAGAGACATAATAATAAAAGGTTAAAAATGACGTGGTGCCGGGGACAAACCAAATGGCTGGAATAACATGACAGGTATAAGAGTCACATGAGTTACCAAAGTAATAAGTAATCCAAAACTGTACAAACTAATTAAGGTAAAGAGATCATAGCAAGTTATTAAAGTTAGAGGCCCAAACCAACCATACTGAATCCCGCCGCCTATGGCAAGGCCTAACCAACATTAAGGGATACAGAACGAAGCAGAGCAAGATATCAGACAAAGACACATCTCTCCCTGATGCGCTCAGTGCTTTCTATGCTCAGTTTGAGCAGAATGCCAGCAACACAGTGTTACCTGCACCGACACTCCCAGACAAACCTGTTCCCCCGTCATTGCAGACGTCAGATCGGTTTTCCTGGGAGTCAAACCCAAGGAAAGTGACAGGCCTGGATGTTGTCCCTGGCCAAGCACTTAGATCCTGTGCAGACCAGCTGGCAGCAGTATTCACTGACATCTTCAGCCTCTCCCTCTTATAACCTGAATCCCCACCTACTTCAAGAAGACCACCATCATCCCCGTACCTAAGAAATCACATTCAATGTGCCATAGTGACCATCACCCAGTGGCTCTGATCTCAATAATCATGAAGTGCTTTGAGAGGCTGGTCATGGCTCACATCAACTCCAGTCTCCCAGCCTGCCTCGATCCCCTACAGTTTGCCAACCAATGTAACAGGTCCACAGGGGATGCCATTTCCCTAGCCCTGCACTCATCCCTGGAACATCAGGACAACAAAGACACCTATTTAGAGGTCCTACTCATTTACTACAGCTCTACCTTCAACACCATTATCCCCTCCAGACTGATCTCAAAGCTCTGAGACCTCGGGCTCAGCTCCATCCTCTGCAACTGGATCCTCAGCTTCCTGACCCACAGACCGCAATCAGTGAGGATAGGTAACTGCACCCCCTCCACTATAACACTCAGCACTGGAGCACCCCCAAGGATACATCCTCAGCCCCCTACTGTACTCCCTGTACACCTATGATTGTGTAGTCAAATTCTGAACGAACACCATCTACATCCGTGGTAGGACGGATATCAAGCAATGACAAGTCAAAATACAGAAGGGAGATAGAGGGCTTGGTGATGTGATGCAATGATAACAACCTCTCTCTCAAAAGAACTAATCATTGACTTCAGAAAGAAAGAAGGAGAACACGCCCCCATCTACATCAATGGAACTGAGGTTGAGAGGGCTTAGAGTGTCAAGTTCCTAGGGGTGATGGTAACCAATAACCTGACCTGGACTTCCCACGTGAATGCAACAGTCAAAAAGACACAACAACGCCTCTTCTTCCTCAGGCAGCTCAGGAAATTTGGCATGTCCATAAGGTCCTTCACCAACTTCTACCGATGCACCATTGAAAGCACACTACCCGGGTGCATAACGGCCTGGTACGGCAACTGCTCTGCCCAGGACCGTAAGAAACTACAGAAGGTGGCTATCAGTCTCTGCTCGGAGATTCTGCGTTGTTGTGTACCTCAAAGGCCACCTTGGAGGAGGCTTAGCTGAAGATCAAAGGCTGAATGTCCGTGACCACTGAAGTGTTCCCTGTCTGGTGATTATTGTCGTAGCGACTGCATTGTCTCACCAATATACCACGGTATGAGATAGACAACGTTGGCCGAGTCACATGAGTATCTGCTGTGTATGCAGTGGGTGGTGTTCCCACGTGTGATGGTAGTGTCCATGTCAATGATTTGACAAGTCTTGCCGAGGTTGCCCATGGCAGGGTTGTGTGGTGTTGTGGTTGATGTTGTCCTGAAGGCTGGGTACTATACAACGAACAATAATCTGTTTAACCTTTGGTGGTTGTTTGAAGGCGACAAGTGCAGGCATGGGGATGACGTGTTGAAAGCTACGAAGAACATGTTGTAGTCTCTCTGCTCTGGTGGAGTACTGGACGATGAAGGGTACTCTATCGGTCGTATCCTATGTCTGTCTTCTGTGGAGGTTATTAGTTTTTTGCTGTGGCATGTCAGAACTGGCGATCAATCAGTTGAGCATTGTATCCCGTTCTTATGAGGGCATCTTTCAACACTTTACGTGTCCCATAGTTCCATGCTCATGAAGATAGCTTCAACTGT
>NC_063349.1:56349013-56376380 GCF_021869965.1 Rhincodon typus
ATCTTCTGGATGGGGAATGATGCTACCCATTTAGGATGCTATGCGCACAAGTTAGGGCTGTGGTCTTTTCTGTTCTCCTAATTCCTTTTTAAATTTCACTTGCACATTGTGTACTCCTCTAGGCCTTCTCCTTGAGCCCATGGTATCTGCCATGTGCACCCCTTTTTCTGTACATCCAGTCCTGTATATCATTTGATATATAGGATTCACAGGATTGTGTGATCCCACTTTTACCTATATGGGAAAATGTTAGCCCTGTACTCTTGTGATTTCCTTGCATGTGCCCCACTGCTCTGAGACAGATTTACTCCCATTCCACTCTGACCAAATCATACCTGATCTTCATGAAATCGGCCTTCCCCACAGTTTGGAACTTAAGAGTTCAAGACCATCATTATCCTTTTCCATAACCATCTGAATCCAACAGAGTTATGATTGCTATCTGCAAAATGCTGTCTCACTGATAATTCAATTCCATATCTGGCTTCATTACCTAAAATTAAGGCTGGAACAGTCCCTCTTGTAGGACCATCCGTTTACTGGCTGCAAAAACTGCTGGATGCATGTTAAGAATCCTGCACCTTCTAAACCTTTCACGCAGTGACTACTTGAAGTAATGTTAAGGAAATTTGAATCCTTACTGTTACTAGCTAATACTTTTTCCCTTCTCTGAGATTTGCCTACCTGTCTGCTGTTTTATTTCTGTAGGAATGTTTGGGGCTTATAGTACATTCCAGCAATGTGATTGCTCGTTTTTGGTTTTTAAGTTTTCATTTGACGATTCTTCTGAAATGTCTGAGCAGATCTGGGCAACACACCTTAAGAATGATATATTGGCCTTAGAGGGAGTACAACATAGCTTTACAAGAATGATACTTGGTCTTCAGGGTTTAAGTTATGAAGAGAGATTGAAGAAATTACCTGTGTTCTCTAGAATTTAGAAGGTTCAGGGTGACCTGATTTAGTGTTGAAAATCTTAACAGGAAGAGACCCAGTAAATAGAGAAACTGTTTCCACTGGTGGCTGATTCAAGAATTGGGGACTCCCAGTTGGAAGTTTGGAACTCTCTTCCAGGTCTTTGAGAAGTCTTGAAGGAGAGTCATTGGACCTGAAACGTTAACTCTGATTTCTCTCCTCAGATGCCGCCAGACCTGCTGAGGTTTTCCAGCAATTTGTTTTTGTTTCTGATTTGAACATCTGCAGTTGTTTGGAGTTTTTTAGTGTATTCAGGGAAATGGCAGATTAAATGAGTGGGCAAAATCCTTGGTAGATAGAAGGGAATGTGGGGTTGTGCACTTTGGCAAGAGGAATAGAGGACATGAATTCTCTTTAAATAGAGACTCCAGACAGCTGCAGAGCGGAGGAATTTGGGAGTCCTTGCCCATGAATCATCAAATTCTTGCATCCAAATTTAGCATGTAATAGGGAAGGCAAATGGAATGTAAATCTTTGTTCCAAAAAGAATGGAGTGTAAAAATATGGAGTTTTTGCTAAAACTATACAACTCAAAACTATACAATGGTACCAGTCAGACAACTGTTGGGTATACTGTGAACTTTTTGTCTCCTTACCTAAAGGAAGATGTATTGGCATTGAAGGCAGTCCACAGTGATCAACCTGGTGAATTTTCAGGTATGGAGGGAGTGTCTTAGAAGGAGAAGTTGAGTAGGTTGGGCCTAAACTCATTGGAATTTAGAATGAATGATGGTCTTATTGAAACATGGCAAATTCTACAGCGACTTGACAGGATACTTATGGAGAGGTTGTTTCTGCTTGTGGGAAGTCTATGACCAGAGGGAATAATCTCAGGATTAGGGGTTGCACATTAAAGACAGATGCAAAATTGTTTTGAACATTGTGAATCTGTGGAATTTGTTGCCGCAGAGGACTGTTGAGGTTGGGTCCTTATGTACGTTAAAGGTTGAGAGATTTTTAATCGGGAAGGGAATGAAAGGTTATGCAGAAAAGGCAGGAAAGTGGAAAAGTATTTGGTTTGTAGCACAAGTGCCTCCGAGTCAGAATGAACAGGGTTCTCCTGTTTCATTCCCTTGTATTTAATCTAGTCAGATTCTTAAACTCAGTACCAAAGCACTGGTGGCTTTTTTTGGATGTTGTTATTAAAGCCAATCTGCCTGCTCGGAATTCAAATGGTCTTGCACGGCACTTTTTACAGGCAAGTAGTGAACCTTTGTCTGAGTCAGTGTTGCTTGATTCATTTGAGGTTTCTGAAGAAATTTAACACGTCATTCATCCTGTCGTTTGTGGAACCTGTGGGGCAAAATAATTACAAATGTGAAACTTTCTTCGGACAATGAGTTGACAGTGTCTGGGAGTATTTCTTTGAGATGTGATCAGGCTGCAAGTTCCAACTTGACTTGCAAGCCCCAGGTTTCAGTCGATTTTCATTTAAGTTTGACATGAGGTTTCAGGTTGATTAGGATTTAACAACATTTTACTTTGATGTTAAACTGTAAGCAACCATTTTGTTGTGCTCAAGCTTATCAGCATGCAACATTGCCCCCTACAGGAGTTTTTTTCTGGTGTCTCAGCTTTTTGCTCACAAGCATGGTAAATAAAAATGTAATGAATTTGGCATCAAGTATCGGAGTGGGATATCGTTTTACAACTGTATAGCAAACGTCATGCCACAAAATGTTCTGGTAATTAAAAGAAGCTCGTTGGAGGTTAAAAATATTCCATACTGAATACTTGTCTTTCACAAAATTATTTTTTTCTCAATCTTTTGTAACATCACAAACATGAGAATTTGATTGTTTAGCCAGTCTTGTGGATTAGGACCATCAATGACCAATTGGATAAAACATTTTCTAATGTTTTAAATATTGTAATTCTTGCCTGCTTTCAAAGTGTGCATGTTGGATTAGTGGTGGACAGATGATGGGGCAGTCTGGCTTTGAGTGTTTTTTCAGAAGAGCGTGTTACTTCTGTGTTTTCTTCAATTAATGAGATTTTCCTCACCTGCTGAGTGTGTTAAGCCGTTGATCTTGGCCCACCACACTTTTGGTCTTGACCTGATAACCTGGAGGAGGATACTGGAGGTCAGGAGTCTCTTCTTGGAGAAGGAGAAATTAGACTCTGGCCTTTACCCGTGTGCAGTTTGGAGCTGACTTGAGCTGTTTTATTTTCATCACAGACATTGGCTGTCTCTTGCATATTGCCTGGGAATGTGATAGTTGAGCACAGTTCTTTACTCTCTCATTTAAAGGCGTTGGGACTGTATTTATAATCCTATTGCAGAGTCTTCTGCATGCCATATTCATGGAAGGATATTTCCCAGTTGTTTTTAGTTAGTCAATGAGATGATAGTTACGTGTTGGCATAAATTGGAAAAGCAGGCAACCCTAGTTTTAAGTTGGGCACAGACATCTTAGAATGGTTCCTTTAATGATTTTTGCAGAGTACATTGATTTGTTTAAGTGCATGATCCCTATAAATTTTCTTGCGCTGCTGTGGATGAGCTGTAGAACTTACGGGGCCAAAATGAGCGTGGCCTGTGCAGGAATTTTCAGGCCATGTAGTTTTGAAAGAATGTTGCTACTTGCCCTCTTCACTTCATTGAACATTTTGCCTTGTCCAATCTTGGGATTTAATTCTGAAAGGAAATTTGTATATTGGATTCATGTTAAAGAATTTAAATGCATGTTAAATACGCATGAAGGGTGCTGGGGTCATGGATGTCTGAGTGGGTACAGGACATCCTGAAGTGAGAGGGAAAACAGACAGAAGTCATTGTTCACATTGGCAGAAATGACATAGGTAGGAAGAAAGAAGAGGTCCTGTAAGGACAATTGAGGGAGTTAGGGAGGGAGCTAATAAGCAGGACTATCTGTACCATGGGCTAGTAAGGGTAAGAACAGAGAGAGTACATTTGAACACATGGCTACAGAATTGATATAGGATGGAGGCCTTTAGATATATGGATCATTGGGATGTCTTCTGGGCAAGTGGGACCTGTACAAGGAGAATGGATTGTACCTGACCTAGAAGGGCACCAATATCCTGGCAGGAGGTTTGCTGGAGCTCATTGGGAGGGTTTAAACTAGTGTGACAGAGGGTGGGAACCAGAGCAACAGTCAGTGCAGGGACTGGTGGCAAAAGTGAGCCTGAGATATGCATAGAGCAGAGTAAGAGCAGGCAGAGGGGAGTCAGAGGAACTGGAGGTCTGAGTGCATTAACTTCAATGCAAGAAATATAACCGGTAAGACAGATGAACTAAGAGCTTGGATAACTGCATGGAATTATGTTATTGCCGTTACGGAGACATGGTTAAAGGATGGACAGGACTGGTAGCTTTACATTCCAGGATATCGCTGTTTTAGATGGGACAGAAAGTGGTGGGTGTGTTGCATTGCTGATTAGGGACCACATCACAGCTGTGTTGTGAGGATACATCAGAGGGCTCTTGCAGTGAGACATTATCGATGGAACCCAGGAATCGGAATCATTATGTTGGGAGTTTTCTGTAGACCTCCCAAGAGCCCAGAGGAGCAGAAACGTAGTTACACACTGGAAAGGATGTGCAAAAAGCAGGGTAGTTGTGGTGGGTGACTTCAACTTTCCTCTCATTGACTGGGACTCCCTTAGAGCCAAGGGCATGGATGGAGAGCAATTTTAGATGTGTCCAAGAAGGCTTTTTGAGGCAGCATGTTGACAATCCAACCAGAGAGGAGGCCATACTAGACTTGGTCCTAGGGAATGAGCTAGGACAGGTGATTGACGTTTAAGTAGGAGAGCATTTTGGGCTTGGTGTTCATAACTCCATAAGATTTCGAGTAGTCGTGGACAAGGATAAGAGTCGCCTTGGGTTAGAGTGTGTAATTGGGCAAGGGCCAATTACGTACAAATTAGATTTACCCTCCAATAACTGCTCCCAATCTACATTCCCCAGTTCCTGTCTATGTATGGCGTGTGGAAGGCTTTTAAAGACCAATTGACAAAAGTGCAGGACGTGCATGTCCCTGCAAAACTGAAGGATAGGAATGGCAGGATTCAGGAGCCATGGATGACAAGGGAAATTATAATAGTCAAAAGGAAAAAGGATGCATACGATAGGTCTAGGCAGCTACAAACTGATGAAGCCCTTGAGGAGTAAAGAGAAATTAGGAAGGAACTTAAACGCAGAATTCGGAAGGCTAAAAGGGGCCATAAAATGTCTAGAGCAAACAGGGTCAGGGAGAATCCCCAGGCTTCTTACACATGTATAGAAGAAAGAGGGGAGCAAGGGAAAGAGTAGGCTCCCTCAAGGACAAGGGAGGGAAGTTACGCGTGGAGCCACAGGAAGTGGGAGAGATCCTTACTGAGTAGTTTGTATCAGTATTCATCAAGGAGAAGGGCACGACTGATGTTGAGGTCAGGGATGAGTGTGTGTGTGAATACTCTAGATAATGTCATTATACTGAAGGAGGAAGCTGTGGGAATCCTAAATTGCATTAAGGTAGAGAAGTTCCCATGGCCAGATGGGATCTATCCCAGGTTACTGCGAGAGGCAAGGGAAGAAATAGCTGGGGCATTAGTAGATACCTTTAGGTCCTCTTTGACATAGCTGAGGTTCCAGAGGACTGGAGATTAACCAATGTTGTTCTTTGTTTCAGAAAGGAAGCAGGGATAATCCAGGAAATTATAGGCTGATTTCTGTGGTGGAAAAGCTCTTGGAGAAGATACTGAGGGACAAGATATATGCACATCTGGAAGAAAATGGACTAGTTAATAACAGGCAGCTTGGTTTTGTAGGGGGAAAGTCATGTCTCACCAACCTAAGTGAATTTTTTGAAGAGGTGACAAAGATAATTAATGAGGCAAGCGTTGTGGATGTCATTTATCTGGACTTGAGTCAGGTATTTGATAAAGTCCCATTGGTATAAAAACTAAAATCACATGGGATTCAGAGTAGGAGGCTAGATGGATACAAAACTGGCTTGGTCATACAATGCTGTGGAGCTGCCGATGTTGGACTGGGGTGGACGAGATCAGAAATCAAATGGCACCTGAAGGAGGACTAAGACTGCGAAAGCTTGTGTTTTTAAATAAACCTGTTGGACTATAACCTGGTGTCATTTGATTTCTGTCCTTGGTCATACAAGACAGAGGGCAGCAGTGGAAGGGATTTTTCCAGAATGGAGACCGTAATGTTCCACAGGGATCTTGTGTCCTCTGTTGTTTATAGTACATATAAATGATCTGGAGAAAAATGTGGGTGGTCTGATTAGTTAGTTTGTAGATGACCAGAAGATTGGTGGAGTTGCTCATAGTGCCGACGATTGTGAAAGGATACAACAGGGTATAGGTAGATAGATTGGCAACTTGGGCACAGAAATGGCAGATGGAGTTTAATCCAGACAAATGTGATGTGATGCATTTTGGAGGATCAAATTTTGGTGTGAATTATCCTGTAAATGGCAGAACCCTTCAGAGCATTAACATACAGATGGATCTGGGTGTGCAGGTCCACAATTCCCTAAATGTGGCAACACTGGTGGCCAAAGTGATTAGGAAGGCATATGGCATGGCTGGGGCATGGAGTACAAGAGTTGGTAAAACATGTCGCAGCTATATAAAACAGTTGTTGGGCTGCATTTGGAGTATTGTGTGCAGTTTTGGTCGCCGCACTACCAGAAGGACGTGGAAGCTTTGGAGAGCGTACAGAGAATGTTCACCAGGATGTTGCCCAGTCTTGAGGGCATTGGCTATGAGGAAAGGTTAAAAAGACTAGAATTGCTTTCACTGGAAAGATGGCGGCTGAGAGGAGACCTGATAGAGGTTTACAAAATTGAGAGGCATAGATAGGGGTGGATAGTCAGAGGCTTTTTCCCCAGGGTTGAAGTTTCACTTACAAAGGAGCACAGGCTCAAGGTGAGAGGGGGAAAGTTTAAGGGAGATGTGTGAGGGAAGTTTATCCACGCAGTGTGTTAGGAGCCTGCAGTGCACTCCGAGAAGAGGTGGTGGAAGCAGGCATGTTGGCAATATTTAAGAGGCAACCTGGATAGTTATACGAATGGGAGTGAGCAGAGTGATATGGACCGAATAAGGGCAAAAAGTTTGTTTTTTCGTTCAGTTAGGGCATGATGATTGGCACAGGTTTGGAGGGCTGAAGGGCCTGTTCCTGTGAGATGCTTCTGTTTTGTTCTCTTTTTGTTCTTTGGAAGTGGCTGTGGCAGTTTCTTCTGTTATTGCTAAGATGTGGGTAAGGTTGAGAAAACCCATGTGCTATTTACTCCTGAACAGTTAGTAAAAATATGGTGGTCAGCTTCTACCTTGAATTGTTGATGCTGTGTGGTTGTGTTTTTATAATGGCAATAGAGGGGTTTTATCATGGGGAATTGCATAACGTTGGTAGCACAGAAACAAGTCATTCAACTTAGCCAGTCTGTTTTTATGCTCCACATGAGTCTTCTCCTCCCTTTATTTACTCATCTTAGCCTATCATCTTGCTATATATTTCTTTTTCTTGTGTGTTTGTCAAGCTTCATATGAAAAGTACAAAAATATCAATTCGTCAGTGCTATTTGTTGCAATCACTTTGTGGTAGCTAGTTCTCAACTACACTCCAAGTAAAAGGGTTATTGCTAAATTCCCTCTTGGATTTATCACTGATGAATATTTATGGTCCTGAGCTTTGGGTTTCTTCACAAGTGGAAATATCCTTTCTACACTTTGCTCTCAGCACGTGAAGTCTGAGGTCTTAATATGATCAGGTATACACAAATGTTTTCATTTGCATGGGAAAACTAATGCCACTGTCAATAATGTAATAAAATGTTCGCCGAGAAATTCAAAAAGCAATTTTGCTGTGCAACGTGGAACTTGCCACCACATCAAGTAAAAACCAAAAGAACTGCGGATGCTGTAAATCAGGAACAAAAACAAAGTTGCTGGAAAAGCTCAGCAAGTCTAGCAGCATCTGTGAAGAGAAAAATCAGAGTTAATGTTTCCGGTCTGGTGACCCTTCCTCAGAACTCCTGAGGAAGGATCACCGGACCTGAAACGTTACCTCTGTTTTTTTCCTTCACAGACCCTGCCAGACCTGCTGAGCTTTTCCTGCAACTTTGTTTTTGTACCACATCGAGTAGTTGAGGTGAATATAGCCTAGATTGACAGAATGTAAAGCTCTACAATTGGTGGAAGAAGGAAAGAAGGATCGTGTTTAAGGGAAATGAGGAGGAGGAGGAAAAAGCCATGGCACAGACCACTGGGGCTGAATGGCCTACTCTTGTAATTACTGTGGAACTGTAACTGTTATGTGTGGATGTGTGACTGCAGTTGCGTCTGCATATCAAAAATCAGGCTATGTGAATCATAATTCTGAAGATTGTTTAGCTAGTTGTGGTAATGGGTCACCATGGCATATATTAATTTTAAATCTGCAGATACGTGAATAGGAAGGGTTTAGAGGGATATGGGCCAAATGTTGGCA
Organism: Rhincodon typus; assembly: GCF_021869965.1. Lineage (NCBI taxonomy): Eukaryota > Metazoa > Chordata > Chondrichthyes > Orectolobiformes > Rhincodontidae > Rhincodon > Rhincodon typus. The sequence goes on from NC_063349.1 coordinate 56,357,445, forward strand.
AATGGGACTAGGTTTATTTAGTATATCTGGTCAGCATGGATGAGTTGGATTCAAGGTCGGTTTCCGTGCTGTGCATCTCTATGACTCTAAACTGGAGAAATGAGATAAACACAAACAGAAATTGCCAGAGTAATTCTGTTGTTCTGGCAGCATCTGTGGAGAGAAAATAGTTAACATAGAGTCCAGTGACCCTTAAGTAAAAAGGTCTGAAGGAGAGTCTCTGGACTTGGAAATTTTAACTCTGTTTCTCTCCACAGATGCTGCCAGACCTGTTGAGTGTCTCCAGCAGTGTTTTTGTTCACTCCAAATGTTAAACCCATTTCTCATTTTGCTTGTTGATGAACTTCATGTTTGCATAAATAATATTCCGTATGGTTTTGATGGAGAGTGCAGGAGGGCATGCCAAGAGCAGTAACAGGCATAACTGAAAATAAGGTGGTCAACCTGGTGAAGACACCAAAACAGGGCTACTTGTGTTCCAAACAGTATAAGCAGCAAGTGATTGAGAGAAGCGATGTTCTGAAGTTGGGTACAATAATTGTGAGGTGGAAGGTAGGAAGCTAAAATGAAGGCTGACGTTTCAGGCTTAGACCCTTCTTCAGAAATCATTTTGTGACAACGAGTTTGAATTCAGCCAATTAACTTAAACAAAGCACCTAGAAACAAAGCCAATTGAATTTAAATCTGATGGTGTTGACAACCTGAAGCCAATCATATTATAAGAATTTGATTGGCATTATGGATAAGACAAAGGCATTATGGATAAGACAAAGGCATTTGGAAAATTGGAAAGAGCCAACCGCCATCTGAAAGCGTCATCTGCCACCTGCCAGAGTTACACCATTCAGCTCTCTCAGCCCATCTAATTAATCAAAGTATTTTAGCTGAAAATCCTCATTGAAGAAATTTATAGAGAGAAAACATCCCTGACAGTAGAATTAACAGAAGAAAGGTGTTTATGACACTGTGAGATGACACTGTGTTCCAGAAGACAGACAGTGCGAACTTGGAGAGATTAAGTCATTGCTTCTTATTTATTGGGTTTATATTAGCAGGACTTGTTTTTATTTAAACAGCATTCCAGTCGAATTTAGACCAATTAGGCAGTAGTTTGTAGTTCAAGGGGGAATTGTTGGTTTGTTAGTAATTTTGTTGATTTGTTCATTGGGTTAAATAAACAAACTGTTTCTTGTTACTTGTAAAGTGGAGATCAGGGATTTTTTTCTTTTAATCATTCTTTTAATAGATTGAGGGGGAAAGTTAGCTTCTCTGCGTGTTTAAGGGTTAATTATTAGAGGGGAACCCCTACTCAGATCGGGGCTAGTGTTTTAGTTTAATTATTAGAGGGGTTTGGCCATTGCCTGTCGTAACACCTATTGCATCGAAATGTGAATGCTGATGGACAGTGAAATAACTCTCTCAAAGCTCTACAAGTATCCCTATCCTCTGACGGCAGAACTCAACACATCAGTATAGAAGAGAAGACTGAAGCATTCACAGCAATCTTCAGCCAGAAGTGCCAAGTGGAGGACCATCTTGGCCTCCTCCAGTGATCTCTAGCATCACACATGCTAGTCTTCGGATTCACTCCATGTGATGTCAAGAAACAGCTGGAGACACTGGAAATTCCGGCAATAGTGGTGAAGACTTGTGCCCCAGAACGTGCCACTCCTCTAGCCAAGCAGTTCTAGTACAGCTACAACTCTGGCATTGACCTGACTGGAAAATTGCCAGCTATGTCTTGTACACAAAAAGCAGGACCAGTCCAACCCAACCAATTACCATATCATCAGTATACTCTTGATTATCAGTCAAGTGATGGAAGGTGGCATCAGCAGAGCTATCAAGCAGCACTTGCTCACCAATGACCTGATACTGATGCCAAGTTTAGGTTCTGCCAGGGCTATTCAATTGCTGACTTCATTCTCCTTGGTTCAAACATGGACAAAAGAGCTGAATTCTCGAGGTGAGATGAGAATGACAGCTGTGGATATCAAGGCCACATTTGACTGAGTGAGGCAGCAAGGAGCACTACTAAAAGTGGAATCAGTGGGAATCATGGGGCAGACTCTTAACTGGTTGGAATCATACCTGGCACATGGGAAGATGGTTGTGGTAGTTCATCAGTCATCTCAGCTCCAGGAGTTCCTTAAGATAGTGTTCTAAGTCCAACCATCCTCAGCTGCTTCATCAATGACCTTCCCTCCATCGTTAGTGAAAGTGTACAGTTATCTGTGACCATTCTCAATGTTCATAATTTGTGATGACTCAAACTGAAGCAGTCCATGTTCAAATGCAACAAGTTTGGACAATATCAGGCTTGGCCTTCCAGGTGGTAAGCAGTGTCACACCACACATGCCAGGCATTGACCATCTCCAGTAAGAGACAATCTTCCCAATGCCCCTTGACACTCAATGGTGTTACCATCCCTGAATTCCTCCACTATCAACGTCCTGGGGATTACCATGTAAATGCATTGGCTACAACAACACGTCAGGCTAGGAATATTGCAGTGAGTGACTTGCATTCTGACACTCTGGACACTGCACGAGTCACGAGTGTGATGGAAAGCTTCGTACTTGCTCGGATGGGTGCAGCTCCAAATACAAAAACCAGGCCGAGCAGGTGACTGAGGTGTCAGTGGGGAGCACTTAGGGGCAAGTGTCCATAATTCTATTCATTTTAAAATAACAACAGAAAAGGATAGACTGGATCTAAAGTTAAGTTTCTAAATTGGAGGAAGGCCAATTTTGATGCTATTAGGCAAGAACTTTGAAAAATTGATTGGGAGCGGATGTTTGCAGGTAAAGGGATGGCTGGAAAATAGAAGCCTTCAAAAAATGAGATCAGGAGTCCAGAGATGTTGTTACTATTAGAGTGAAGGGCAAGGCTGGTAGGTGTGGGGAATGCTGGATGACTAGAGAAATTGAGGTTTTGGTTGAGAATAAGAAGGAAGTATATGTAAGGTGTAAACAGAGATCGAGTAAGTCCCTGGAAGAGTGTAAAGGCAGTAGCAGTACACTGAGGGAAATCAGGAAGGCAAAAAGGGGACATAGCTTTGGTAAATAAGGTTAAGGAAAATCCAGAGGGATTCTAAAAATACATTAAGGACAAAAGGGTAACAACAGACAGAAAAGTGCCCCTTAAAGATCAACAAGACCACCTCTGTGTAATACCGCAGTAGATGGGGGCGATACTAAATAATCAGTATTTTGCATCAGTGTTTACTGTGGAGAAGGATATGGAAGATCGAGAACGTGGGAAAATAAATAGTGACATCTTGAAAAATCTCCATGTATCGGAGGAGGTGGTGCTGGACTTGTTAATGTGCATAAAGGTGGATAAACCCCAGGGAGCTGATCAGGTGTAGCCCAGAACACTCTGTGAAGTGAGGGAATTGATTGCTGGGCCCCGTGCTGAGATATTTGCATCATCGTTAGCCACAGGTGAGGTGCTCGAAGGTTGGCTAAGGTGGTGCCACTACTTAAGAAAGGAAAAGCCAGGGAACTCTAGATTGCTGAGCCTGACATTGGTTGTGGGCAAGTTGATAGAATCCATAGAATCCCTACAGTGTAGAAACAGGCCCTTCAGCCCAACAAGTCCACACCGATCCTCGGAGCATCCCACCCAGACCCATTCCCCAAACCCACCTAATCTACACATACCTGAATGCTTTGGGCAATTTAGCATGGCCAATCCACCTAGCCTGCACATCTTTGGACTGTGGGAGGAAACCAGAGCACCCAGAGGAAACCCACGCAGACACGAGGAGAACATGGAAACTCCACACAAACAGTTGTCTGAGGGGGAATTGAACCTGGGCCCTTGGTGTTCTGAGGCAGCAGTGCTAACCACTGAGCCACCATGCTGCAGTTCTTGGAGGGAATCCTGGGGGACAGGATTTACCAATATTTAGGAAGGCAAGGACTGATTAGGGATAGTCAGCATGGCTTTGTGCGTGGACAGTCTTGTGTCTCTAACTTGATTGAGTTTTTTGAAGAAGTAACAGAGGATTGATGAAGGCAGAGCGGTGACCGTGATTTATATGGACTCCAGGAAGGCATTCGACAAGGTTCCTCTTGGTAGATTGGTTAGCAAGGTTAGACTGCGTTGGAATATGGGGAGAACTAGCCATGTGGATACAGAACTGGCTTGAAGGTAGAAGATAGATGGTGGTAGTGGAGGGTTGCTTTTCAGACTGGAGACCTGTGACCAGTGGAGTGTCACAGGATTGACGCTGGGTCCACTGCTTTTTGTCATTTATATAAGTATTTGGATGTGAACATAAAAAATATTGTTAGTAAGTTTGCAGATGACACTCACATTAGAGGTGCAGAAGGAGGTTACCTCAAAATCCAACAGGATCTTGATCAGATGGGCCAGTGGGCTGAGGAGTGGTATATGGAGTTTAATTTAGATAAATGAAGTGCTGCGTTTTGGAAAGGCAAATCAGAGCAGGACTTATACACTGAATGGCAAGGTTCTGGGGAGTGTTGCTGAACAGCGACCTTGGAGTGCAGGTTCATACTTCCTTGAAAGTGGAGTTGCTGGTAGATAGGATGGTGAAGAAGGCATTTGGTATGCTTGCCTTTATTGGTCAGTGCATTGAATACAGGAGCTAGGAGGTCATGTTGCAGCTGTACAGAATGTTGGTTCGGCCACTTTTGGAATATTGTGTGCAATTCTGGCCTTGCTGCTATAGGAAGGATGTTGTGAAACTTGAAACAGTTCAGAAAAGATTTACAAGGATGTTGCCAGGGGTTGGAGGGCTTGAGCTATAGGGAGAGTCCAAATAGGCTGGGGCTATTTTCCCTGGAGTGTCGGAGGCTGCGAGTTGACCTAAGAGGTTTATAAAATTATGTGGGCCATGGATAGGGTGAGTAGCCAAACTATCTTTCCCCAGGTGGGGGAGTCCAAAACTAGAGGATATAGGTTTAAGGTGAGAAGAAAAAGATTTTAAAGGGGACCTAAGGAGCAACATTTTCATGCTCAGGGTGGTGTGTGTATGGAATGAGCTGCTAGAGGAAGTGGTGGAGTCTGGTATAATAACATTCAAAATGCATCTGTATGGGTATATGAATGAGAATGGTAAATGGGACTAGATTAACTTAAGATATCTGGTTGGCATGTATGAGTTGGACCGAAGGGTCTGTTTCCATGCTGTGCAACTGTATGATGACCATCCAGGACAGTGCAGACTGCTTATTCGCACTGCGTCCACTCCCCCCTCCACTGATGCTCAGTTGTAGCAGTGTCTATTGTCTGCAAGATGCCCTGCAGAAATTCATCCGAGATCCTTAGACAGCACCTTGCAAATCCCTGACCACTTCCTTCCATAAGGACAAGGGCAGCAAATACATGGGAACACCACCAGCTGCAATTTCCCCTCCAAGCCATTCATCATCCTGACTTGGAAATATATTGCTGTTCCTTCACTGTTGTTAGGTTGAAATCCTGGAATCCTCTGCCTAACAGCATTGTGGGTCCTGTCTGCACCACAGTTCAATAAAGCAGCTCAGCACTGTATTAAGGACAATTAGGTACAGGCAGGAAATGCTGACCAGCTAGCATTGCATTTGCTCCTCAAGTGAATTCAAAAAATGTCCAAATTAGTAACGAGTTTTAAATTAATTCCAATCCAGGTTCGTGGACTATTGTGAAATATTGGTAAATTGTGTTCTGACAAACATTTCAGATGATTTGAGTATTGGCCGTGGTTCACTGTTAAGTGTTGGCTTTGAATTTTAGTGAACCAGATGGGTTTTTATGACAATTGGCAATGGATTCACGGTGATCATTAGATTCTTAATTCCAGATATTTTTATTGAATTCAAAATCCACCATTGAACCTGGGTCCCCAGTACGTTATCTGGCTCTCTGGATTAAAAGTCCAGTGAGAATACAACTGGGCCATGGCCTCCCCTAATTGGGTTGTGAGTTTCAGATGCAGGAGAAATGTGAGCTGACTGTAAAGCATTGCTTTGGGAGTCTTTTTGATATTGATGTTTGTAACAGAATCACCAGCAATGACTTATAATAATGCCCCATAGGTGTGTAATGAAACAAAATTAACACTCTACTCAAAGAAAGTAGGCGACCAAATGTTAGGCCCGATGCAGGAGCATTGTAAAGCAGAAGGAGAGGGGAAAAATAGTTTGGTGGGTAATTCTGAGCACCTGGGGCCAAGACCTCTGGCAACCAGTCACGGAGTGAAGAAAATCTGGAGTTGGAACAGTGCGGGGTTCTCAGGGTTGTGGAGCTGTTGGGGGTGACCGGTAAGGAGGTGCAACGCCAGGAGGATTTTGAACCATAGAATGAGAGTTTAAATTACAAGTGTTGATGGATAGGTAGCCAGATTAGGTGAGCAAGCATCAGAATGATGAGTGAACAGGACTTGTTGTGACATAGGGCAACAATATTAGATGAATACAGTGTTATGGAGGCTGGAATAGAGCGGACAAATAGGAGCCGCAACATAAAATGGTGGCTCAGTAATTAGTACTGCTACCTCAGCGCTAGGGACCCAGATTCATTTTGATCCTTGGACAACTGTCTGTGCGGAGTTTGCATACTCTCCCATGTCTGCCTGGGTTTCCTCTGGATGCTCCGGTTTCCTTCCACAGTCCAAAGATGTGTGGGTTTGGGTGAATTGGCTATGCTAAATTGCCCATAGTGTCCAGGGATATGCAGGCTAGGTGCATTAACCATGGGGAATGCAGGGTGATAGGTCAGTGGCTGGATCTGTGTGGGATGCTCTTCAGAGGGCTGAACGGCCTCCTGACTCACTGTAGGGATTCTATGAAAAAGATGAATAAGGATGTCAGTACCAATTGCACAGAGCCAGAAACAGGTGAAATGGAGGAGATGGTGAAGTGACTTAGAGGATGTCATGGTATTATTCAGATTTCCATGATCCCCTCGCCAGTTGTGGACCTCAATCAAAATTACTGAGTCAGATAATCATTCTACCTATGCGCTGTTCCTGTGTGTATATGTTCCCCAAAACACCAAGGTACTTTGGCTTTGAAATACTTTGGAATGTTCTGATCTGCTGAAAGGTACTCATTATTGCAATTTACTTCCTTTCTTCTGTCAATCATGAACATACAGGAAATTTAAACATAAGATGGAAGTAATATTGTCACAATTGCGTATGCAGCTTCAAAACTTGTAATCAAAAGTGCTTCAGTTTTCATTTTACCAGGAGTTCATCTGTTGAGAAACAGCCCTGTTTTCAGGTAGTTTACTAATTCTATTTTGGTTATTTGCTGTCAACATACATTGTGTCCATATATATCCTCTGACTCTCAAATACGCACATTTCTTTTTAAAATGTAATGATGCATGTTTAGCATTGGATAGCAAGTATGTGGATAATCTGTTTTGCTAACTTGCTTTTTTGAACTGGATTTGTTTGTTTAGGAGTGGATATAGAAGCTGCGCGGAAAGAAGAAGAACGAATAATGCTTCGCGATGCCAGGCAATGGTTAAATAGCGGGCAAATAAATGATAATCGGCATCCCAAATCTGGGGGAACAGCTCTTCATGTAGCTGCAGCTAAAGGCTATTCAGAGGTTTTAAAGTAGGTATCTAAAACTACTCCAATACTTAGTATTTGCAAGTAAATAAAGGATTGTTATGAGCAAATTGTTTCCTTTTTCTGTTGCATGATGCACCAACTTAACTTGGGTTTCAAAATAGTAATTATTGTACTAAAAATGGCTGGTTGTTTTTTTTATATACTTCATAGCCCATAGATATTTAGATGTGGGGCATTTCATGATGCTAGCAAGCTGTAAGCAGGTGCATGCTATTTGGTTATGCATTGTTTCATTGGTTTAGTAAGCAACATTAAAGACTCAATGCAATTAAGTTATTGCGAAATGATCATAAATGATCTCAAAACAAATTGAAGATAGTTAGAAAATGCATCCACATGGAGTTAGGTGACTGTGAGCCTAGTTATGAGGTTGCTGTATTCTATTCATATACTGCCGTTGTGTTGGCCCCTCTCTTTTGGCTTAGCAGAAGACAGAAATTAATGATACATTAAAGCTGAATCAAATGTTATTTGTCTTAATTTAACTTTGTAAAATGTCCACAAGTTCCAAAAAGCAGCTATAATTCGTTGAGATGACATTTTTAAGGGGTTTCTCTTGTTTTAGTCTTGACATTTTTAAATTGGTACTTTCTTTAAAATCCACAGGCTTCTAATCCAGGCAGGCTATGATGTAAATATCAAAGATTATGATGGCTGGACCCCACTACATGCTGCAGCACACTGGGGAAAAGAGGAAACCTGCCGAATCCTGGTAGAAAGCTTCTGCGATATGGAGATGATCAACAAAGTGGTTTGTTGCCTATTACATGTTTTTGATTTTGGTAACTACTGTCTTTTTGTTTAGTTACAAAAACGCAGAGAAGCAGATCGTTAGAAGATTGCATGATCAGACTATTTTGTTTGAAGTAACAATTTCTTTCTTTTACTCGTGGGACGTAGGCATCGCTAGCTGGCCAGTGGGTGAGAGGAGAATGATTGATTTTACAGGGACCTGAGGGGCAGCCTTCTCAGACAAAGGGTGTTTTGTATGTGAAATGAATTGCCAAAGGAAGTGGTATTGTTTAATTGTGCCAAGAAGTCAGTACTGCATCACCTCGGAGGGTGAGTTGAAAAAAAGGAGCCAACTATTGTGCCATTTGGAGCAGAATGTCTGTCTTTAGCTGAATAATTGCCTTCTGCATATTTAAGTTTAGCTTTTAAATAGCAGCATAAGAATCACAAAGGATCTTTAGATTATTGGAAAACATAAAGAAGAATAAAAACTTGCATTTCTTTCGTCACTTTCATGAGTTCAGTTTGTCTCCAAATATTTTACAGTACTTTTGTAGTGTTATTCCAACTTGGGAAATATTGCTGCTAATTTGCACTCATGAAACTCCCACGCATGTACAACATAGAACAGTACAGCACAGGAATAGGCCCTTCAGCCCACCATGTCTGTGCTGACCATGATGACATTTCAAACTAATCATATCTGTCTTCATGTGGTCCATATTCCCCTCTTCCTTGCCTTTTCATCTGTCTGTCAAATGCTGTTAAACTTACCTATTGTATCTGCTTCTACCACCTTCCCGGCAGCACGTTCCAGCTACCTACTGCTCTCTGCATTTAAAAAGAAACTTCCCTTGCACATTTCCCTTAATCTTATACCCCTTCACCTTAAGCCTACACCCCCTAGTGTTTGACACCTTCATGCTGGGAGACAAACTCCAAGAATCCACCTTTTCCAAGCTGCTCGTAATTTTATATACTTCTATCAGGTCCCCCTTCAGCCTCTGTAGCTGTAGAGAAAACAATACTCCAAATGTTGCCTAACTAAAGTTTTATGTAGCTGCACCACGACTTGTCAACTTTTATACTCACTTCCCTGACAAATGAATGCAAGCACTTTGTATGCCGCCTTTACCACTTTGCCCACTTCTGTTGCCACTTTCAGGGAGCGATGGCCTTGCATGCCAAGATCCTTCTGTACTCACGGCTGCTGAGGGTTCCATCATTTGCTTTATACTTTAGTCTTGCATTTAACCTCCATCACCTCTCACTTGTCTAGATTAAACTCCAACTGCCATTTCTCTACCGAACTTCCCAACTGGTCAATATCTTGCTGTATCCTTTGCCAACCTTCCTTACTCTCCACAAGTCCTCCAATTTTCATGTCAGCTGCAAACTTATTAATTGACCGACTACATTTTCATTCATACATTAAAATAAATTATAAACAGCAGAGATCCCAGCACTGATCCTTGTGGAGCACGACTGCTTACAGACCTCCAGTCAGAAAAGCATCCCTCCATGACTACTTTCTGTCTCCTATGACCAAGCCAATTTCGTATCCAACTTAGCAACTCGGGTTCCCGTGTGACTTAATCTTTTGGACGAGCCTACAATAACAGACATTAGCAAATGCTTCAGTAAAGTCCATATGGACAACATCCATTACCCTACTCTCATCAATCATTTTCTTCACATTCTTAAAAAAAGAACTTGATCACATCTGTGAGACAAGAACTCTCCCACGCTCCATTCTTCTCCAAATGTGAGTAAATTGTGTCCGTAAGCATCTGCTCCAATAACTTCCCTTCCAGTGATGTAAGGCTCACCAGGATTATCTCTGTTGCCCTCCTTAAACAAAGGAACAAAGTTCGTTATTATTCAGTCTTCTGGGACCTTGTTTGTGGCTAAAAAGGATACAAAGACCTTTTGAGGTTCCAGCAATCTCCTCCTTTGCCTGGATAGATCCCATCAGGTTCTGGGGACATGCCTACCTTAATATGTTTTCATGGCATCCAACACCTTCGAACTTGAGAACAGAAGTAGGCCATTCAGAATAAGATCATGGCTCATCTGTGACGTAACTCCATATACCTTCCTTGGGCCCATATTTCTTGATACCCTTGCGTAGTAAAAATTTGTCCATTTTGGATTTAAATTTAACAATTGAATTAGTGTCAACTGCCATTTGAGGAAGGGAGTTCAAAACCTCTTCTGCTCTTTCTGTGTAAAAGTGCATTTTAACATCTCTTCTGAATGGATTAGCCCTAATTCTCAGATTATGCCCCAGTTCTGGAATATTAAACCAGTGGAAACGGTTTTTCTTTATCTCACCTGTCTTTGCCTGTTAATATCCTGAAGACTTCAATTAGATCACCCCTTAACATTCTAAATTCTGGAGAATAAAGATCTAACTTATCTAATCTTTCCTCCAACTTAACCCCTGAAGTGTACTGATATTATTCTTGAATTGGTGTTATCCTTGTAAACCTAACTAGGATTTTGTATAACTGTACCGTAATGTCTACATCCTTGTACTCGAGCCCTGTAGATACTAAATTGTGGAGCATAAAAGACTGAAAGCAAAAATAAAGTCCATTTCATCTGATCAATCTTTGACATTTTGTATTCTGGGTGTATATGTTACATAAATCTCATGTTAGAGTGAAACTACAGTTGATTCTTATTGTTGGAGCAGTGAAAATTCTGTATTTGTTCTTGCTCAGTTTTACAGTGACATCGCATTTTGAGCATAAGAGGATGGGAACCTGCTTCTGATATGACAAGGGGCTGTGGTGCAAGTGCTATGACAATAAATGTGCCTTTGATATACTTGGACCTGGTTATGACAAAATAGGCTGCATTTGAAATCACTGACATAAAGTTGACCAAGTTCTGTGTGTTGCCCTTTATGTGATATTTTCTTGGTGTGGCTGCAGGTCAGTCGATTACCAAGGGCTGCTGGCATTATGGAAAACAAAATAAGGATTTTTGGGAATAAGGGTGTAGCTTTACGACCTACAATGTAAGAGACACTGACAGCACTTCTCAATGATACAGCACATTCAAAGTAGCAAAATGCTTTGTGGAACTGAAGACGATGGTCAGTCTCCCGTGTACTGGAAGTTTCTTTTGTAGTTTTGGTTATTGGAAAATCAGCACGATCAGAGACGGTGGAGAGGCCCAGAGAGGTTGTGTTGAGGTGGAGGTGACCGCTTGCTGTACACATGGGACCATATGTGTTTGGACAATAGGGAACATACTGATGAAGAATAGAAGCAGGCTAAAGATAGCCTGGTGGCTCCAGAGCGAACAGAGTGTAAATATTTATTTTCAGTAAAGAAGAGCCTGTCTAATTCAGGGTTTTCCCACCCAGTTAAATGAAGAAAGACAGATGGACTGGGAAGGATGCTGGAGTGAACTGCGTTTGAAGGCTGCAGGCCATTTGAGAAGGGTGAGGAGGGATGGTTTCACTTCACAGTTGTAAGGGTTGTGTTTTGTGAAGAGCTGCTTCGATATGTTGGAGGACTGGAAATTTGACTCAATCAAATATTTAATTGTTGATTATGTCAGCGTGAATCTTGAGGTCACTAAGTGTAAAAGGCAATTTGGGCAGGGACATTAGTATGCAGGTATCTATTAAAGTTCTTTATAGAAGATGGATGATGCCAGCAGGTTTGAAATGGACAGCAGTACTTGAGTGTGAACAAAGAAGAACATCAGCTACCATGGTGCCTCATCACTGGCCCTGGTAATTCCCGAGAGAGTAATGTGAAAAGTTTGACATGTTTCCATGACTTCCAAAATACTGTGAAGGACATTTACTATTTTACTGATGGTATCTTTTATTTTCAATTTGGCATGTGAGTTAGTCGAAAGAGTTTTCTTTTCCTGTCGACCTCTTTTGAAATGTGTGAATTTTGTCCATAGGGGCAGACAGCTTTTGATGTAGCTGATGAAGACATTCTGGGGTACTTGGAAGAGTTGCAAAAAAGGCAGAATATGGTAAGTTTTTGGAAGCTATTTCAAATCATCACTTTTTTAATTGATTATCCTTCGTAGTGAAAGACAAGGCACACTGAAGAAATTAACTTCAGTCGTATTTTATCGTGATTATACCATCATGTATGTTTATAAATCTGTCTACAGAGTTAAATGGGTGGAAAGAAACCCTCTGGTCATAACCTGAAGACTGACGTGATGTTCAGTCACTCTTTTCTAATGGAACTCAAGTAGTTAGCATTAAAATTAGAATTTGTGGTCTTGAAGGAATTTCACAACCTTGGAAGGCACATTGTCAACTTGTTTTAGTCTTGTAATTTGGCAATATGTAATGCAATAGTGAATTCTGTTTATTGACAACCACTATTAGGCGCGACTTGATTTCACTGTTTTCAGACAGAAGCTGCTTGTATAGAATTTAAAATTCATATGGGAGCATCTCTGTCTATGCAACTTTTTTAAATAAACTTGTGATTACTGCTGTACTCTGCATGTGAATACATGGTCTGCCTCCAGCATATTCACATTTTGCCATTACTGGTCATACTATTCACAAGCTTTTGCATATGTGAAACTGATGGCGCTCAGTTTTACCACTCTGTCTGCAGCCATTAAAGCCAGTCTGATCTTGAGGTGAGAGTAAAGTGAAGATCTTTCCTCTAATCAAATACAGTCAAAGCCGTCCCTTTTCCGTTCCTTCCTTGATTTACCTTAGGTGCAGACTTCTATCCCTGCTCCCAGTTGTGGTCAGACTGCATCAATTGATTCACCATCATGGCATTCTTACTGACTTGAACATCATTACTGTACCCTAGATATCTGGTTAATCATGAAGACTGCATGGCTTTTTCCCCACTCTTGCTACATGAATTAATCAGGGTACAGATGAGTATTGCTGGCTACTTCAGTTCCAAAAACAGCTGTAGGTAGTTTGATCTGTTGAGTCACAACCTGCATTCCCTCTAATTTTTCTTGCTAGCGTATGGCAGTAACTTCCAGAACAGGAAGTTAATGCAGCCACATGCTAATCAGCTGATTGGTGCCTGCAGGCCATCCAAGTAGATGAAAAGGTTAGAGGGAACATGGATTGCAACAACACAGGTATGTAAAACTTGGTAGCAGGGGTAGGCCTTCTGTTCCTTTAAACCTGCTGCATCATTCAGTAAGATCACGGCTGATTCTACCCCCATAATACCTAACTTGTCTGTTAAAAATCTCTGTCCCAGCCTCCAGTACTTCCTGAGAGAAAAAACTTCATGTAGGAATGACCTTCATACTGAGAAATTTGCTGTGTATTTAAGCTATGTTCCCTACTTTCAGGCTTCTCCATTAATCCAAGCATTGTCCAGATATACACTATCCAATTGCCTCAAGATTTTTTTCGATAAAATGACCTCTCATTTTGTTTCTTATGTGGATATAGACTTGTGCATTGTTTCTTCAGAAGAATTAGCCAAATGATCCTCTTAATTTGTACACTTGCATCTGGGAATTTTTGTCCTGCTCTGTTTAAATTGTATGACAGACTCTCGAGATGGGTCGGTATAACAAAAGCCCTTCACTCTAAGCTTGTTCCTTGAATGTCAAATGTATTAATTTGCTGTTACAGTATATTGAATCTGTTTAAAGACCTTGACAGTGAGTAGCTTCAAACTGTCCTATCCAGTCTCTTCCACCTTTGATCATATAAGTACTTTGGGTGTCTTTTTAAATTCTGTCTTAACATTGTCAGTTTATTTGCATGAATAGAAAATAAATTATCCAAGTTATAGTTTAATAGTCTAATACTGTCTTAAAATTGCATTTTGACTTTTTCTCCCCTTGAAAGCTTTTCCGGGAGAAACAAGCAAATAAATCCCCTTTGATTGAGTCAACTGCAACAATGGAGAACAACCAACAATTAAAACCCATCAAAAGGTAATTAGAAGTGAAATTCAAGATGTATGAATAATAATTTGAGTTCCACCATTTAGGAAATAAAACTTTATTTTGCCTGTGTCTGCTTGTGTATATTGTTGTTAATATTCAAATTGTTAATTGGTGTATGAGAATTTTGATGTTTTCTCAACTTTACTGAAATAATCCTGACAGTAAAGAAACTCTGCTGAATGAACAAAAGGTTCCAGTCCACATAGAGTCTCTTGAGCAGGAAAAAGTGGATGAAGAAGAAGAGGGTAAGAAAGATGATTCAAGTTGTTCCAGTGAAGAGGAGGAGGAAGAAGACTCAGAGTCAGAAGCAGAAGCAGGTAACTTCTAAGGAACTTTGGAGTTGTTTCGAATAAACATGAGCAGAACAATTGGATTATCTGAAAGCCTTCAATTTTATTCACCATATATACTCATAGTATTTGATATTGTGTAAAAGTCAATTCTGACTTTTGGCCAAAAATACTTTGAATTTTCATAGATCTCGTGTATAGGTTGACCCCTATTGCCAAAATACCCAAACTCTTTGTACTTGCCACCCACTTTAACTCAAACTCATCCTGCAGTAAATCGAACACACCATGGAAGTCAGCTGATCAGTTGCTCATGCCTGCTCATGTATGTTTAGCTCCTTGTATGCTGCCTTTGGGATGAGAACAGTCTCTGACCTACAACTCTGTGATAGCAAGTCTTTTGGGGGAGGATGGATTTTAATGTCTCAAATATTAGTCATGTAAACATTTAATCTCAGAAATTTGGCTTTCATGCTGATGTGTCTTATTAAAGCTTGATCATTTTCTGAATGTTGTAGTGAGGGATCTGTAAATGCTGAGATGCAGAATGTTCCTGTTTTATGTGCCCTATTTCAGGATCAGTGACTCACAGGTCACATAAGCATGCCATGTAAAATTCTGCTTGCATCTATCCCTACAGTGTTGATCTCTCAAACCAATACCATTCTTAGGTGATTAATCAGTTTTGTACGACAGGTCCTGGTCACTGAAAAATTGAATTAAGATTGCGAGCATTGTTTATGTGTCGAATCCTTGCAGCCAGCAGACAGAATTCTGATTCCAGTTAGCTGTTGTGTAAAGTCATCGAGACATATGCCAAGGAAACCGACCCTTCAGTCCAACCAGTCCACACCAATAGGTTCCCAAACTAAACTAGTCCGATGTGCCTGTGCCCATTTCCCTCCAAACCTTTCAGATTCATTTCCTTACTCAAACTTTTTTAAACTGTTGGAACTGTACCTACATCCACCAATTTCTCTGGCAGTTCATTCCACACACGCTACTGTGTTTTTAAAAAAATAGCTGCCACTTCAGTCCTTTTTAAATCTTTCTGCTCTTACCTTAAAAAATATGCCCCCTCGTTTTGAACTCCCCCACGTTTGTGAAAGTATCTTTGCTGCTCACCTTATCTTAGAATCCACTTAGACTTAGAATCCCAATGAGTGTGGAAACAGGCCCTTCAGCTCAACAAGTCCACCCGAACTCTCAAAGCATCCCACCCAGACCCATCCCCCTAAACCCACCAAATGTACACATCCCTGAACACTGGGCAATTTAGCATGGCCAATCCACCTAGCCTGCACATCTTTGGACTGTGGGAGGAAACCGAAGCATCTGGAAGAAACCCATGCAAACCGTTACCTGGTGGGGAATCAAGTCCGGGCCCCTGGTGCTGTGAGGCAGCAGTGCTAACCACTGAGCCACCATGCCACCCCTCATAATTTTATAAATCTCTAAGGTCACTCCCCAACCTCCTACACTGCAGTGAAAAAAGTCCCCGCCTTAACCAGCCTGTTTTTATAACTCAACTCCATCATCTTTGGCAACATCCTGGTAAATCTTTTCTGAACCCTGTCCAGTTTAATAGTATCCTTCCTATAGCAGGGCAACCAGAACTGCGCACAGTACTCCAGAAGAGGCCTCTCTAATGACCTGTGAGTTCCAACTCCTATACACCAATGTCTGAGCAATGAAGGCAACCATGCTAAATGCCTTCCTAACTCCCTGTTTACCTGTGGCACAACTTTAGAAGAATTATGTACCTAGTTACGTTTTTGTGCTTAGATCCCAGAGGCAGGTGATTTCCTGATTGACAGCACCAATGCTGCCTCCCAATGCTATGTGCAGGGCCCGTTCTCCATGAAATGTAAATTTGAACTGATTTGCATTGAGTACATTGAACTGGAGCAGCAATTTTAGATCTTTTTATACTAAATATTTCCAGGAATGTGGC
Source organism: Rhincodon typus (assembly GCF_021869965.1). Lineage (NCBI taxonomy): Eukaryota > Metazoa > Chordata > Chondrichthyes > Orectolobiformes > Rhincodontidae > Rhincodon > Rhincodon typus. Next base: position 56,373,953 of record NC_063349.1, read on the forward strand.
ACATTTCCAACAAATAGAATACTGTGATTATGTTTGGTGGTTTATAAGTTACTCCTGTTTCTTCAGTTATTGCTCCATTAACAAGTTAAATTTTCTTCCAGAAAAAAACAAACCTACAACACATGTAAATAGTGTAAACCGCATCAACAGTGGAGGTAGTATACAGTCTGCAGCAGTAGCCCCAACAAGTGTACCCACGAATCAAGTTGCGCCAACATCGCCAGTGAAAAAGGTAAGAGAGAACCTATTTAAACCCGAATCATTCAACATGCATGGGCTTTCAGTCACTCGGAGAAAGCAAGAACTACAAATGCTGAAGTCAGAGTCAATACAATGCGGAGCTGGAGGAATTCAACAGGTCAGGCAGCATCAGAAGAGCAGGAATGTCGACTGTTTGGGTTTATACCCTTCATCCAGGGTGTAAAGCCGAAATGTCGACTTCACTGCTCCTCTGATGCTGCCTGACCTGCTGTGTTCCTCCAGCTCCACTCTATATTGACATGCTTGGGCTACTAACCCTGGCAGCAGTGATGGGAATGCTAAGATGGAGGTTTGAATCTCTCTTTTACCTAGTAATTCAAAAAATCTTCAATGGATGGGTTTAATTGTGACCTGGGTTGCTTTCAGGTGGAGCAAATGCAACCTTTCATCTTTGGGTAAGATAAATGCTGTCTAATGTTCATCCCTAAATAGCTTTTGAGAAATATATCTGCCACTGAGTTGTATAATAATTTTGACAGCGTATAGATTGTTTGGTCTTTGTATTCTGTTTTCCTAGTTAAGGAGATTAACCAAGGCCAGTCTGCCCTTTTGAGTTTGCTCCAGCATTCATTATGATCATGCTTGATCGTACAACTCAGTAGCCTGCTCCCGCTTTTCACTGATACAGCTGGATCCCTTTAGCCCAAGGTCTGTGCCAGCTCCTTCTTGAAATCATAATGTTTTGACCTCAACCACTTTCTGCAGTAGTGAATTCCACAGGCTCATCGCTCTCTGGGTGAAATTTCTCATCTCAGCCGTAAATCATGAGGGGCGTGGATAGAGTGAATAGTCAAGGTCTTTTCCCTAGGGTGGGGGAGTCCAAAACTACAAGGCAAAGATTTTAAAAGGACCTGAGGGGCAACCTTTTCACGCAGAGGGTGGTGCATGGATGGAACAAGTTGCTAGATGAAGTGTTGGAGGCTGGTACAATTACAACATTTAAAAGGCATCTGGCTGGGTGCATGAATAGGCAAGGTTTAGAGGGATATTGGCCAAATGTTGGCAAATAGGACTAGGTCAGATTGGGATATCTGGTCAGTTGGGCGAGTTGGACCGAATGGTCTGTTTCTGTGATTCTGACGCTAAACAGTCTACCGTGTATCTTTAGACTGTGACCCCAGCTTCTGGACTCTTCCCTTTATTGGGGACATCCTGCATTTATCCTGATTAGTCTTTTAGAATTTTATAGGTTTCTATGCAATCGCCTTCATTCTTAAGAACTCCAGTGAATGTAGTTCTAACCGATCCAGTCTCTGTTCATTCGTCAGTCCTGCCATCCCAAGAATCAGACTGGTAAACCTTTGCTCCGCTCCTTCTCTAGCAAGAACATACTTCCTTAAATAAGGAGACTAAAATTGCAAGCAATATTCTAGGTATGGTCTCATCAAGGCCCTGTACAATTGCAGCAAGACACCCCTGCTCCTGTACTTGAATTACTTTGAAACCAATATATCATTTGCCATCTTCACTGACAGCTGCAACTGCATGGTTTCTTTCAGTGGCTGTTGTACAAGTGTGACCTGGTCACGTTACTATAATGGAGAAGCGGCAGTTAAGTGAAAGAAAATGCCTGATATTAACTTTATAAGTAACAATTTATTTATTTAACCCTCATAGTGAACACATTAACAGACCTTGTAACAAACAGGACAGTTTCCCCCTAACTCCTCACTAGTCCCTAACTGAACAAAACTCTACTGGTATGCTATTCCAATAAACACAAGTCCCCCTTACATAACCCAGGTAGTAAGAAAAAAAATTAACACTTAGTCTCTCAAAGTCCATACAGAATGTGTCTTCCGGAATGCTCTGCCTTCTGCATTGTGTTTCAAGTAATAAATGCCTTTCTTCTTATCCAGCTGTCAGGGATGTTTTCTCTGCAAAGTCTCTTACCTGGAAGTGCCGTGATACTTTTTATGGAAGGATGGTGCTTTCTTAGAGCTCAGTGATTTCTTGAGAGCTAGGTGCTTATTTCTCAGATGGCAGTTTGCTCTCACTCCTCTGATTTTTTTCAAAAACCCTCTCCTTGTATATCTTGGATGACCTATCAATTTTCTTGCAATGGCATTGGTCTGCGGTTGTCAAAACCATCAGATTTTAATTCAGAGATAGTAGGAACTGCAGATGCTGGAGAATCTGAGACAACAAGGTGCAGGGCTGGATGAAC
>NC_063349.1:56376780-56412587 GCF_021869965.1 Rhincodon typus
AGATTTTAATTCAATTGGCTTTCAATTGCTAAGTGCTTATAGTGTAACACAGCATGGAAACAGACACTTTGGCCCAAACTGGTCCATGCTGAAACTAATTGGCTGATTCTAGCTCGTTGCGAAAACAGCAAAACCAAGTTTCCAATCACACAGCCAATTGATACATGTTTCAATTTTAGAATTGGCTGTAAAACTCCGGCGACCTGCAGACACCATTTTTTTTTTCCTCTGTATAAATCTCTAAGCTTAGAAAATCACTGTCTCAAAGGAGCCACACACTTGACACAACTTTGTAACATTACACCTCCCCGTTTCCAATCTATTGTCATTCAGATAATAATCTATCTTCCTGTTTTTGCTACTAAAGTGGATAACCTCATTTATCCACAATGTTATACCTGCCATGAATTTGCCCACTCACTCAACTTATCCAAATCACACTGAAGCATCTTTGCATCCTCCTCACAGTTTAAGCTCCCACCCAGCTTTGTCTCATGCAAATTTGGAGATATTATATTTAGTTCTCTCATCAAACCGGAAATGTATTTTGTCAATGGCTAGGGTCCCATCACCGATTCCCTGTGGGAAAAATGATGGCAGTTGCCATAATATTTCCAGACCATCGGGCAACTGATTTGAGGGGTTGGGGAGTGGTGCCAAGAGATGACTGGTGGTGGTTTAACCTGAGGGTCACCACACCTCAGGTGAGGGGGAGAGGTTAAGCAAGGAAATCCTTGATGACAACCCCAGCTGGTGCAGGAATCGAACCCATGTTGTTGGTATCCATGTCCATTGCAAACTGGCTGTAATGTCAACTGAGCTAACTGATGCCTGGAGCACCTCAGAGTTACTGCCTGCCATTTGGAAAAGACCATTTTATTCCTACTTTTTGTTTCCTGTCTGCCAACCAGTTTTGAAACCCTCTCATTGCACGGCCTCAAATCCGTGTGCTTTAATTTTACACGCTAATGTCTTTCGAGGGGCATTGTTAAAAGCTGCCTTCAAGTCCAAATAAACTGCATCCATTGGCTCCCCCTAAACTAACTGAATTTGAATGTCTGTTTGTCACAGTTGATGGGTTGAGGTACAAATAATAGCAATGTGAATGTAAAATGAAAAAATTATCCAGTTGGATTTGAGCGAGTACCCCTTTTTAAACTTGACACCATGATTGTTCTGGAATAATTCAGCAATCGTTTGGAATATGTAGTTCGAACTATATAATAGATGGGGAAGTGATAGCCTTGTGGTATTATCGCCCATACTGTTAATTCAGAGACCTCCGTAATGTTCTGGCATCCCAGGTTTGAATTCTGACATGGCAGATGGTGGGATATGATTTCAGTAAATGTCTAGAACTAAAGAGTTTAATGGTGACCATGAAACCATTGTCAATGATCAGAAAAACCCACCTGATAGACTAATGCCCCTTAGGGAAGGAAACTGCTGTACTTAGCTGGTTTGGCTTACACATGACTCGACCCACAGCAATGTGGTTGACTCTGAACTGCACCTGGGCAGTTAAAGATGGGTAATAAATACTGGCCTAGCCAGAGATGCCCATGAATGAGTTAAGAAAGGCACCCAAAATGCTAATACTCAAGGTCAGCGAAGGGAGAAAATTTTCCAAGCCAAGTGTGTTAATGTAGTTTCTCCAAAAATTTCCCTGAATTATTATTCATTTGTGCTGAAAGCAAAGTTTGAGACCGGGCTGAATCCCAAAGTAGTCTCCATGAAAGCATTTAAACATGTAGCAGGTACTGTATACTGATTCAGTTGGTATTGAAGTTTAACCGAAATCAGCCTTCATATGTAGAATTTGACAAGGTGAAGACTAGTACAGAGAAATGCACTTGTCAGTTAGCCATGTGTTTCTTTTAATGGGTTTACTCAAGCTCTTGCCATGTCAGGCCTTGTTCTGCACTGGAAGTGACCTTGATCACAGAAACATAATCCATGTCTCGACTTAAAGCTTTGTTTTGGGGAGAGTTGTTGGCAGATAAAAAATTAAATCATTTAAACTCTTCACCTGTGAAGGGCAGATTCACACAAGCACCATGTCTTTAGATTATTGTTATTGACGTAACAGACAGTGTGGGTTGGGTTTCACTTAGCTACATATGAATGTAGACAGAATAATGGAATGCCTGAGTTTTCCAACTGAGACACACAGGAAATTTCATTGTGAATTTGGCTGAAAAAGTTCACAAGTTTCAATTTGTTTTCCTCATGAGGACATTTTTCCTCATGTCCTCGCAGTTTGGGTCTCCTTTTACTTCATTCTGCTCCACTGTTGACAGCATTAGCAGCCAGATCTCAATTGAGTGTTGTGAGTTGACATTTGGTTCAATGTGCATGTTGATTTGGTTCTGTCTGAAACAGACTGTACAGTTTTTGATTATGCAAAATGCCCTTTATGAGGAAAAAGTTGGGAAAATCCTACATGGGAATAATGTAGTCCAATGCAATTTTGGGAAAATGTAGACTTAATCTTCTCTGTAGCCTGTCAGACAAAGATGGCTTCTGGAATCTGCACCAGTAAAGGTGAAACAATTTTAGCATACTGTGTTGAAGTTTTTCGTTGTTTAATACACTAATGTGGAATTGCAGCAATTCTTCAGACTTTTGTCATATTTGAGGTGTTGTCTAAAGGCAAACTGCCACATTTATATAGCCATAATAAGCTATAAGCTTGAGTCTAACACAGTCAAGAGATAGTTGCCCAAGAGTCCTCAACTTTGTTTCCAGACCCAATGAGGTCTTATGGCTTCAGGTTAAAAATAGACAAGGAAACCTCCTGATCACATGTCATTGTCCCTCAGCTGATGAATCAGTACTCCTTCATATTGGATAACATGTGGAGGAAACACTGAGAATGGCAAGGGCACAGAATGTACTCTGGGTGGGGGATTTCAATGTCCACCACCAAGAGTGGCTTGGCAGCAGTACTACTGATCGAGCTGGTCGGGTCCGAAAGGACGCAGCTGCTAGATTGGGTCTGCGGCAGGTGATGAAGAAACCAGCAAGAGGATAAACATACTTGACCTCATCCTCACCAATCTGCCGGCTGCAAATGCAGCCGTCTATGACAGTATTGGAAAAAGTGACCACCACACAGTCATCGTGGAGGCAAAGTCCTGCCTTCACATTGAGAATACACTTTATCATGTTGTGTGGTACTATTGCAGTGCTAAATGGACAGACTTCAAACAGAATTGGCAACTCCAGATTGGGCATTCATGAAGTGCTACATGCCATCATCAGCAGAATTGTACTGCACAATCTGCAAACTCTCTGGCCTGGCATATTCCCCACTCAACCATTCCACCACTCCACCAAACCAGGTGATCAACTCTGAATCAGTGGAGAGTCCAGGAGTTTCAAGGAGCAACATCAGGCATACCTGAAGATGAGGTGTCCACCAGGTGAAGCTACCAAATCCGAGTACTTGCATGCCAAACAGTACAAACAACAAGTGGTAGATACAGCTAAGCGATCCCACAACTAATGGATCAGATCTCAGCTCTGCAGTCCTGCCACATCCAGTCATGAACGTGAACGATAGTGGACTGTAAACAAGTCACTAGAGAAACAGGCTCCACAAATATCCCTATCCTCAATGATGAAAGAGACCAACTCATCAGTGCAAAAGATAAGGCTGAAGTATTTGCAGCAATCTTCAGCCAGAAGTCCTGAGTGGATGATCCACCTCAGCCTCCTCCATTGGTCCCCAGCGATTTAGATGCCAGTCTTCAGCCAATTCAGTTCATTCCATGTGATATCAAGAAATGGTTGGAGGCACTGATTACTGCAAAAGCTCTGGGCAATAATAACTTGTTGGTAATTGTGGTGTGAAGACTCATGGCGCAGAACTTGCTGCTCTCCTAGCCCCAAGCTGTTCCATTACAGCTACAACCTGACAATGTGGAAAATTGCCCAGGTATGTCCTGAACACAACACAGGAGACATGCAAAATCAGTCTACCCTCTGTCATCAGTAAAGTGATGAATGGTGTCATTGATAGCGCTATTAAGCGGCACTTACTCAGCAATAACTTACTTGGTGACGCCCGGTTTGGGTTCTGCCAGGGCCACCCAGCTCCTGACCTTATTACAATCTTGGTTGAAATATGGACAAAAGGGCTGAATTCCAGAGTTGAGGTGAGTGACAATCCTTTATATCAAGGCTGTATTTGAATGTTTGTGACATCAAGGAGTCCTAGCAAAACTGCAATCTTTGGGAATCAGGGCAAACGCTCTGGTGGTTACAGCCCTACCTGACATGTAGGAAGATGGTCGTGGTTGTTGGAAGTCGGTCATCTCTGTTCCAGTACATCTCTGCAGGTATTCCTCCGGGTAATGTTCTAGGCCCAACCATCATCTTCATCAGTTATCTTCCCTCCAGCATAAGGTCAGAACTGGGAATGTTTGCTGATGATTGTGCAATGTCCAGCACTATTCTTGACTCCTCAGATAATGAAGCAGTCTATGTTCAAGTGCACCAAGATCAGGACATTATCTGGACTTGGGCTGGCAAGTGCTAAGTAACATTCATGCCACACACATGACATGCCATGACCATCTCCAGTAAGACAATCTAATCATTGCCCCTTAACATTGAATGTTGCTACCATCCGTGAATCCCTCACTTTCAACCTCCCTTGGGTCACCATAGACCAGAACTTGAATTAGAGTCTCCATATAAACACAGTGGCTACACGAACAGGTCAGAGGCTAGGAAGACTGTGGTGAGTAACTGACCTCCTGACTCCCCAAAGCCTGTTCACCATCTATAAAGGCACGAGTCAGAAGTATGATGGAATATTGCTTCCTTGCATGGCTGGATGCAGCTTGAATAACACTCAAGATTGCCACCATCCAGAACAAAGCAACCCTTTTGTTTAGTTCCTCATTCACAAACATCCAGTGCCTCCACCACTGACGGTCAGTAGCAGCAAGTGTACTGTTGACAGGATACACTGCAGAATTTCACCAAAGATCATGAGACAACATTTTCTAAACCCAAGAGCACTTCCAACTAGAAAGGCAATGACAGCAGATAGATGGGAGTACTACCACGTCAAGTTCCCTTCTTAGCCACTCACTGTCCCGACTTAGAATGATATCACTGTTCCTTCAGTGTCACTGGGTCAAAATCCTGGAATTCTCTCCAAAAAAAAAAAAAAGTTGTGGTCTAACTAGAGCGCATAGACTCTAGCAGTTCAAGAAGGCAGCTCACCATCACCTTATCAAGGGCGACTAGGGACAGACTGTAAAGGCTGGCCAGGCAGCAATGCCTTTGTCCTATCAATGAATCAAAAGCTGACGTCTGTGGTGGTGGAGACTACGGGTACCTAGCTTGGGAAAAAACCCTCTAAATATGTAACTTTGGATAATGTAAATCAAAGAATGAAAGAAGAATTTTCAATTCAGCTCAAGTATGTTGCCGCATGGTCGACAAGCTATTAAGGTTAGATCATGTGGGACCTGGTGAGAGCGAGCCAAGCAGATACAAAATTGGTTTGAAGGTAGGAGACAGGGTGGTGGTACAAAGTTGTTGTTCGGACTGGAGGCCTGTGACCGGTCTGCTGCACGCAGCACTGCTGGGTCCACTGTTGTTCGTCATTCACGTAAATGATTTGGATGAGAACATAGGAGGCACGATTAGTAAGTTTGCAAGTGATGCCAAAATTCGTTGTATAGCAGACAATCATCCTCCGACACTTCCACCATCTGCAATCCGACCCCACCACCAAAGACGTTTTTCCCTCCCCACCCTTATCTGCTTTCCAGAGGGATCACTCTCTCCGGGACTCCCTTGTCCGCTCCACACTCCCCTCCAGGCCCACCACACCCGGCACTTTTCCCTGCAACCGCAGGAAGTGCTACACCTGCCCCTACACCTCCCCCCTCACCCCCATCCCAGGCCCCAAGAAGACTTTCCACATCAAGCAGATGTTCACCTGCACATCTGCTAATGTGGTATACTGTATCCGCTGTTCCCGTTGTGGCCTCTTCTACATTGGTTGAAACCAAGCGGAGACTTGGGGGACCTATGCTTGGTTCGCACTAAACAACTGCACCTCCCAGTCACGAACCATTTCAACTCCCCCTCCCATTCCTCAGATGATATGTCCATCCTGGGCCTCCTGCAGTGCCACAACGATGCCACCCGAAGGTTGCAGGAACAGCACCTCATATTCCGCTTGGGAACCCTGCAGCCCAATGGTATCAATGTGGACTTCACAAGCTTCAAAATCTCCCCTCCCCTTACCGCATCCCAAAACCAGCCCAGCTCATCTCCGCCTCCCTAACCTGTCCTTCCTCCCATCCCCATCCCCATCCCACTAACCTCATCCCGCCCCCTTGACCTGTCAGTCCTCCCTGGACTGACCTATCCCCTCCCTACCTCTCCACCTACACTCACCTTTACTGGTTCCATCCCCGCCTTTTTGACCTGTCTGTCTCCTCTCCACCTATCCTCTCCAATATCCATCTTCTATCTGCCTCCCCCTCTCTCCCTATTTATTTCAGAACCCCCTTCCGCTCCCCCATTTCTGAAGAAGGGTCTAGGCTCGAAACGTCAGCCTTCCTGCTCCTCTGATGCTGCTTGGCCTGCTGTGTTCATCCCGCTCTACACCTTGTTATCTCAGATTCTCCAGCATCTGCAGTTCCTACTATCAGTGAACGAGGTTAGCTAAGATTACAAAGGGACCTAGATCAATTGGGTCAATGGGCTGAGGAGTACAGATTGAGTTTATTTAGATAAATGCAAGGTGTTGCATTTTGGTGAGACAAACCAGGACAGGACTTGCACTGTTAATTGTAGGATCCTGGGGAGTGTTGTCGAACAGAGACCTATGGGTGCAGGGGCATAGTTCCTTGAAAGTGGCATCATGGGTAGACAGGGTAGTTAAGGCATTTGGAATGCTTGCCTTTATTGGTGAGAGCATGAAGTATAGGAATTGGGACATCATGTTAATTTCTGATCGCTGTGCTGTAGGAAAGATGTTATTAAACTGGAAATGGTGCAGAAAAGATTTTCAAGGATGTTACCGAGCCTGGAGGATTTGAGTTGTAATAAGACAGCGGAGGAGGTTGAGGGGTGACCTTTTCGAAGTTTATGAAATAACAAGGGGCATCGATGAGGTAAGTAGCGAAGGTCTTTTCCGTAGGTTGTGGTTGTTCAAAACTGGGGGGCACAGGTTTATGGTGAGAGGGGAAAGATTTAAAAGGGATGTGAGGGGCAACTTTTTCACACAGGGTGGTGTGTATATGGAATGAGCTGGTAAATGAAATGGTGGCGGAGAGTACAGTTACAAAATTTAAGAGATTTGGACAGGTATGTGAATAGGGAAGAGTTGGAGGGATATGGGTCAAATGCAGGCAAATGGGACTAGTTCAGTTTAGGAAACCTGGTTGGCATGAAAGGTCTGTTTCCTTACTGTATGACTCTGACTCAGTTTGTCTTTCTATTGCCATTTATTTTTGGATATTAAAGTTATTGTAAAAAGCAAGCTCTCATGTATAATGTCTGTTTATGAACTGACCAGGTGATTGTCAAAAGTTAATGAGCAGCGTGGATCTTTTTTGCTCCTGGGATTGCAGACTTAGTTAAAGATTTATTAGTTGTTTTACAGTTTTATAGTTATTGTCATTATGGTTTTTCTAAAGAATTTTTTCTATTTGTTAACTTTGAAAAAAAGAAATCAAACCAAAAAATGATTTTTTTCAAACAGAGTTTTTAAGAATGTTTTTTAAGGGTCTGCAGTGAATGGGCTGAGGTTTTATTTTTATACTTATTCAGAAATTTAAAAAGTCTCTGTTTTAGATAGTTTTTCGTTTTAGATTGCCAGGATTTTTTGGAAAAAACCGAATGGTTTTATTAAAATAAGGAGTAGTGTTTTTGTTCTGGAGAGTCCTACACGTGGTCAACTCCAGAGATGAGTTTTTTCTTTGAGGAATTTATTGAAGAGAAATCGTTTTTATTCAGTTAATCAGCTTTGTGGTTGATTTTGTTTAATTTGTATGTATATTTCCATTTTAACATTATTTTCTGTAGGTAATGAAAGGTAGTTTATTTTATACATAAGGTGTTATTGAAACATCCTTTTTTTTAGGCTTAATGTTATAAGGCCATATATTAGGTACAAAGTGTGATGGCTAGTATATTCAGAAAAGTTATTACCCAGCAGGAACCGTCAGATAGCTGTGTGGCTGTTGGGTAAGGTAAGAAGTTAGTTCTAAAGTCTCCGGTGGCTATTCTTCTGTCAAATAGATATTGAGTTTTTGGAACAGTTGAAGGGGATAGTTTCTCTGAGGAGAATGGAAGGGCTTGTCAGTTAATTGGGCACTTGGAATGATTCTCATGTTAGGAAGCGTTTGACAAGATTTAATAAAATTATTGTTATAGGGGATTCTCCTGTTGGGGGCACAGACAGGTTATTCTGTGTCAGTGAGCGTAAATTTAGGATGGTTTGTTGCTTTCCTGGTGCTAGGATTAGCGTATTGTTTCAAGCGTATTGTTAAAGATTAGATCGAGAAGCCAGAAATTATTGTACACATGGGTAGGAATGATATTTTTAAGGAAAGATTTTAAAGCATTACAGAATGAATTCAAGAGGTTAGGTTGTAGATTAAAAAATAAAACCTTAAGTAGTCATTTCTGGTTTATTCCCAATGCCAACCAAACTCCAACGAGGGAGGCAGCAAAATGTTAAAGGATATAAACCAATGGCTGAAGGGCTGGTGTATTGTTCAGGGATTCAGGTTTTTGGACAATTGGAATGTCTTGGGGTAAAAAAGACTTGTTCAAAAAGGATGGGTTTTACCTAAGCTGGAAAGGAACCAATATCTTAGCAGGGAGATTTGCTCATTCTATTAAGGGAGACTTTATACTGCGAGAGAGGGAGAGTGGAGAAATTCTAAGTAGTACCAGTGTAAACGGAAGGATTGATGGGATAGGTTCTGACTGTGAGGAGAGCACGTCACTTGGAAAAGAAAGACGAGTGAGTCAGAGTATGTAGTAACTCTGAAAGACTAAATTGTATGTATTTCAATGTAAGGGGCCTTACAGCTAAGGCTGATGAACTTGGGGCATGTTTGAGAACGTGGGATTGGGATGTCATAACTATTGCAGAAACTTGGCTGAGAGATGGAAAAGATTGGCAACTCTTGCTGGTCTTAGATGCTGTGCGGAGGAAAGCAAATGAGGCAAGAAAGGAGAGGGGTTGGCTTTTTTGAGTAAGGAATACATTACTGTTGTAACTAGGGAAGATATTTCTGAAAAACCGTTCAGTGAAAATACGTGGGTAGGAATTACAAATAAGAAAACCAAGATCACTTTGGGATTGTACTATAGCACCCCCCCCCCCCCAAAAAAAAAAGTGAGAAATTGAGAAACAAATATGTAGTGAGATCTCAGATATATGTAAGCATAATAAGATTGTACTAATGGGGGATTTTGATTTTCCAAACATTGATTGGAACTACCATAGTGTTAAAGGCCTGGATGTTGAAGAATTTGTCCAATATGCTCATGAAAATTTTCTTCATCAGTATGTGGGTGCTCCTACTAGGAAAGGAGAAAAACTAGGCCACCTTTTGGGCAATAAGGTAGGTCAGGTGACTGAAGTACAAGTGGGGGAGCATTTCGGGTCGAGCAATCATAATTCTATTAGTTTCAAAATGGTTATGGAAAAGGATAAGCCTTCCATAAAGTTAGTTTTAGTTGGAGTAAGGCAAACTTTAATGGTATGAGACAAGTTCAAACGTTGATTGGAGTAGCCTGTTCGCAGGTAAAAGAATGTCTGACAAGTGGGAGGTGTTCGAGTGTGATGAGAGTTCAGAGGCATTTTATTACTATTAGAGTGAAGGGTAAAGCTGGTAAGATTAAGGAACAATGGATGAATGAAGATAGAGGTACTAGTCAAGAATAAAAGAGAATCTTTTTTTTGAGATAGAGACCACTTGATTCAACTGAATCTCTTTGTCAATATCAAGAACGTAGGGGCAGTCTCGAGAGAAATCACAAAGGCAAAGAGGAGATGTGAGATATCATTGCCAGATCAGGTTAAGGATAATCCAAAGAGATTCTACAAAAGTGTTAAGAGCAAAAGAGTAACTAGAGAAGGGGATTGGGCCTCTTAAAGATTCAGGAGGTCATCTTTGTGTTAAACCCCAAGAGATGTGAGAGATCCAAAATGAATATTATCCGCCAGTTTGTACTGTGGAGAAAGAAATGGAGTCCAGAGAATGCGAAGAAATAAACTTGCATGTTTTAAAAACTGTTCCCATTACAAAAGAGAGTGTTTGGGAGGTTTTAAGAAAATAAAAGTGGATAAATCTCCGGCACCTGATCTAATGTATCCCAGAATGTTGTGGGAGTTAATGGAGGAAATTACGAGACCCCTCGCAGAAATATTTGCATCAACTGTAACTGCAGGTGAGGTGCCTGATTGGCGAATGTATCTTTGTTTATGAAAGATTGTAAGGAGAAAAGGGGAACTATAGATATATAGACTTTGGTTGTGCGTAAATTGTTAGAGGTGATTCTAAATGTCCATAAATCCTATCATTTTTAGAGGCAAAAATTGATTAGGGATAGTCAGCGTAGTTTTGAGAGAGGAAAGTCGTGTCTCTCAAACTTAATTGAGTTTTTTATGGAAGTTACCAAAAAGGTTGATATTGGCAGAGCAGTAGATGTTGTTTATTTGGATTTTAGTGAACCCTTTGACAAGATTCCGCATAGTAGACTAATTAGGAAATTTAGGGCAAATGGGATTCAGGGTAAGCTTGCCAATTGGTTACTTAATTGGCTTAATGGCAAGAGATAGTAATGGTGGAAAGTTGCTTTTTAGATTGGAGACCTGTGACCAATGGTGTTCCACAGGGATTGGTTCTGGGTCCTCTTGATCATTTATATCAACTATTTGGATGAGAATATAGAAGGCATTGTTACTAAGCTTGTGGACGACACCAAAATTGATGGCATTGTAGACAGTAAAGAACGTATTCTACAGTTGCACAGGGATCTGATCAAATGGATCAATGGGCTGAAAAATGGCTGATGTAATTCAATCTGGATAAATGTAAGGGATTGCATTTTGGTACAACAAACAAGGGTACTCCCTAAGCTAGTGTTGTAGAATAGAGAGACCTGGGTGTGCAGGTACGCAATTCTTTAACATTTCGGTCACAGACAGGATGGTTAAAAAGGCGTTTGGCATGCTTGCCATCATTGCTCAGTCCTTTGAGTACAGGGGACGTTATTTTGAGGTTGTACAAGACTTTGATGAGGCCTCTTCTGGAGTATTGTAACCAGTTCTGGTAGCCCAGTTATAGTAAGGATATGATCAAGCTCGGGAAGGTTCAGAAGAGATTTACCTGGATGTTGCTGGGTATGAAAGGTTTGAGTTGTAAAGAGTGGCTGAATAGGCTGGGGCTTTTCTCACTGGAGAGTATGAGTTTGAGAGGTGACCTGATGGAAGTTTATAAAATAATGAGAGGTATAGACAGACTTAATGGTAGTTGTCTTTTCCCTAAGATGGGGAATTTCAAGACTAGGGGGCACATTTTCGGGTGAGAGGAGAGATATTTAAAAAAGACATGAGGTAAAATTTTTGCACAGAGGGTCGTTCGCGAGTGGAATGAACTTCCTGAAGAAGTGCTGGATGTGGTGGCAATTACAACGTTTAAAAGACATTTGGATGGATACATGAATAGGAAAGGTTTGGAGGGATATGGGCCAGGAGCAGGCAGCTGGGGCCAGTTTTGTTTGGAATTATGTTTGGCATGGACTGGTAGGACCAGTGTGACTATTATGACTAGCTTTCCCAAATCATCAGCTATCACGTTCTGGCTTCAGTTAGGATTTTGAGAAATGTGACATTCCCAGGAAGCGTATTATGAACTTTGGTGTTTCCACTGTTTACAGTATTTTGACATGCTCAGGGCTGGTAGAAATTTTGTTGGACAGTTTACGTGGATTTTTGCCAAAAGAGCAAGCAAGCCTTAGTGTTTTGTCAATATTTCTGGCTAACAAATGCATTAAATGTAATTCCCTTCATAATGGCATTACGGATCAATCCACAGCAGGTGGCCTCGGTGGTCCAAGAAGGCAGCTCACTGCCACGACTTCAAGGGCAACTAGGGACAGGCAATAAATGCTGGCCAGCACATATGAATAAAAAATGGTTTTTAGTATCACTTGATCCATTAAATGGTTGCTGTTTGCTTTTAGTGAAATGTCATTGTCGTTCAGAAATTTTTGAGATACTCTTGCTGTGCTAACTTATTGAAATCTGTTTTGAGTACATTGGTGATTGTATTAGTGCTGATTCATACTCCTATTAAAAACTGGAAAATTTCATTTACTGCTTGCAATGTCAACCAGTGTCATTTTCGCCAGTTTCATTCTTAGTACTTGTCTTTTTTTTTGACTTCTGTGACTCCATTTCTGGTGATTGGTTGTTAGCCTATCTCCATTTGAAGATCACTGATTCTTTCAGCTACTCCAACGGCACCCTTCTTTACAATTTGCCTCCTAAAAGGTGTACGTTTTCCTCCTCTTGCCTTTGTTCCGATGATGCTGCTATTCAAAACAGCACTTCCAACATGAATGTCTTTCTCTTCAAGTAAGAATCCTGAACCCCTCCTCCTACATTACTCTGGTCCTGGCCATCCCCAACATCTCATACATTCAGGGTATCTACCCATGCACTCATAAGATGCACCATCTGCACTTTAACCTTCTGTCTTCTCAAGTCCAAAACATGGATGCTTGTTCCAGATGAAGCAGTGATTTACTTGTATTTCAAGTTGGTGTACTGTGTTTGTTGATCTCAGTGGTATTGTTGGGGTGAGCAAGTGCAGATTTAGTGCCCGCTTTCCCAAAAAACACCTCTGTCTGCAAGTGCCATGGGCCTAAGCTTCTGGCTGCTTGTCATTTTCATTCACCAATCTGTTCTCATGCCCTGTATTGTGTATTCAACCTACTGCAATGCCCAGGGAGGCTCAACCAAACTTGAGGGAACAGGCACTTTCCAGCCTTCTGGTCTCGACATTTGAGTTAAATAATTTCAGGCAGTGACCTTCGTGACCGTTTTGATTTGTTTCTGCTGTGTGCTGGTTTGAATCTTTTCACTTATGATTTTTGCTTTTCAATGTTGCTATTCAATAATCTGGCACGTACACTGTCTCTTGAAAAATGCTTTGGCTGTTTGCCAAAACCATTATCACTCACTTCACAAATGACATCTTTGTCATTTAATCTCTCCTGCCCTCTCCCCTCTCCCCTATCCCTGATCTTGCTTGTTTAGCCTCTCCCTCCTAGTCCTCCTTTGCACATATGTTGTGACGATCCTACAGGTTCTCCTCTCCTCTCTTCCACTCTTCCCAGCTCTAAGTCTGTTCCATATGTTAGCTAATCAGAAGAAACTTACAACGTGAACCTTGAATTGCTGTGGAAGCTTTTCATCTTGCACTCATTAGGACAGGTGCAGGAATACCAAATTTCAAAGGGAGCCACAGTTTTTCTGCATGACAAACACAATGTTGATTGGCAACTAAACTCTCACAATCCGTTAACCAAGGAGAATGTACCAGTGAACAGTCAAAGTTCAGAAAGACAGTCAACTCTTGACAGATGAAGATATACCATGGGAATGCATGAAAAGATATTGTCCTCCAACCATTTGTTTCCATGAAAAGGTGCAGTGCCTCGATAATGTTCCTTTTGGTTGCAGATGAGTGGGTCCAATGTTCCCTTTAAGTTGTGCAGCCACTGGAAAGCTTTGTGCAAGTCTTTTGGCATGCTAGTGCAAGGCTTCTGCTTCAGAAAGCTTCTGCCATGCATGTGTTTTGAAGGCTGACTGGGTCCTAGTATGCAAACATGCTCTAGCAATGTTGTGAGCCTAGTTGATACTAAATTGGTTGTTATCTAATTATTGGCTCTCTTGACATCATTGAGAAACTACTGCCCAGTCATTGAATTAAATCTAATGTTGGACATGTACTTCTGAGTTTTGCAAGTTGGATACAGACAGTACCCTATAAAAACCAAAAGAACTGCAGGTGCTGTAAATCAGGGACAAAAACAAAGTTGCTGGAAAAGCTTCAGCAGGTCTGGCAGCATCTGTGAAGGAGAAAACAGTTAACGTTTCGGGTCCGGTGACCCTTCCTCCGTACCCTGCTTGTTAATGCCAAAATGACTTTGATACAGTCCATCAGTTCAAGGAACATATGGTGTATGTAAATGGCACTGCATCAGCATTAAAATTCATACGCCCCCTTATTCATAGGCTGAACAACTTTATGGCTTGACAGCCGCATTCTCTTGCGGGGGGGAAAATTACGTATTGCTACTGCTTAGTTTTTAAATTTTTTATTATTTAATCTACTTTTCTAGTTGACCTGTTCAGGTATGTTGTTACCCACCTCTGGAGCAATTGAACCCAAGCTGCCTGGTCTGGGGTAGGGACACAATGACTGTACAACAAGAGGGCCCATAATCAGATCAGCTTTCAGTTCTGTTACAAAAACTTTCCCAACTTTCTAGTCTATTCATGAATTCATAGCAGAAGATGGTTTTAATACATCTACTTACAGGTTATGGGACCAGCATGCTCCTGCTGTGCCACTCTGCTGACCTTTTGCTACTGCTTTTTTTTTTTTTTTTTTGAAACCTATTTTTCTAATCAACCTGTTCAGAGATGTTATTACATACTTCTGGAGCAGGTGGGACTTGAAGCCAAGCCTTAGTCTTTAGGTAGGGATACTACCACTGTACCACAAGAGGGCCCTTTAGAAAGCTGATGGATTGGAAACTATGGAGGCTGTGTCCCTGGGTGGTCTCGAACCACCAACCGTTCGGTTAACAGCTAAACGCTCTGACCAATTGTGCCGGAGAGACTGTGTTTCTTTTTCTTTTTAACGTGGGCCTCCCAGCCCAGAAGTAGGGACACAAACACTGTGCCACAAGGGAGCTCATAATCAGATCAGCTTTCAGTTCCCTTAAGAAAACATTTCCCACTTTGCAATCTATTCAAAAATTGATGAGCAGAGGATGGTTTTGATGCATCCACTTCTGGGTTATGGGCTCAGCACGCTCACAGCACTGTTGTGTCACTCTGCCATCCTTCTGCTACTGCTTAATAGCTGCATGAAATGATTAACTTCACCTGTTGCTCAAATCTTCAAGGTAGTTGTTTCTTCTGGATAATTGCTGGTGGACAATTGACAGAAAGTGGCAGCTTTAACCCTGTTCATAAAGTTTGACAATGTGTCTCTCTTTAGTCATACTTCTGACCATTGTTCCCTTTTTAATGTCCTTTTACTCTGCATTGCCATTTGTTGCATCGAAAAAATCCTTGAAGGAAAAATCAAGGAAAGTCTATAGATGCTAGAATTTTCAATCAACATTTAATGTCACACAAAGTTACTACTGAAGATCTCATTGTGTTGGAGTGATTGGTTAACTGATTAAATTTTAGTTTCTGGTTGCCTAACTAACAGATTTAATACTGCAGGGATCAGTGCGATCTGTACAGGGTTTGGGGCTTGCTGTATTGAGGCCTAATATTCTGGTGATACAAAGATTAGTTGGGAAGAAAGGTATGAAAATGATAGAGCCTGCAAAGAGATTTAAAGATGTTAGGTGAGATAAAATTTGGTGAATGGAGTATAATTAGAGGTCTTCGCTTCGACAGGGAGAATAATAAAGCAGGATATTTTTTGAATGGAGATGCCGAATGCTATGGTAAAGACGGCCTTGAATTTCCTGCGAGTGGGATGGAATATTAAAGTAGATTAGACTTGCTACAGCTTTATGGGGCATGGGTGAGACCACACCTCGAGTATTGTGCACAGTTTGGAACTCATTGCTTCAGGAGGAATTGAAAGTAGTTTAGTAAAAGTTGACAAGACTGTCTCCAACAGATACAAGTGTTGCCTGTCCAACCTTTCCTTGGAAAAATATCTGTCCAGTCCAGGTCTCGGACCAGTAAATCTTCTCTGAACTGAATATTCTCTGCACACCTTTTTAATGTTGCTGCTTTTTTTTTCTGCAGTCCTCCAATGGTGTTTTTTGATTCTGGATTCTTGTTACTTTTCAATACAAACCAGTAGTTGTACTGGTGAAGCTATTCCACCACTTAGATTTATGAAAAATAGTTTAAGCTGCGTGCATTTACTTGGAAAATGCAGTTGGATGTTGTGTTCCAATCTGGCTGTAAGTCCGAGTCAAAACCTTGTCCCAAAGAGCTGCTACTGCATTTTGAGAGTTGGTCGTTTCTCTGTGTGGAAGTTAGATGTTGAAGAATTGGGTACTCTGAGCTTCAATAACAGTAAAAATTATTCGCTCAGCACGTGGAGCCCTATATTTGTTTGAAAGCTGAGTTACTGTTGCACCTAGATGCACATCAGAGTGAGGTCGGCGTGTATTTTTGACAAACGTATATTAACTCTATATTTTGATCGGGTACTTAACTTTGGTCACTAGCTGTGACCAGTCAACAGCATCCAATTACAATTATGAGGTAACAGGTTTACTGTTTGCTAGAGATTTTGAAGCTGCTTGCTGAATGTGCAGCTGGTGAGGTTAGGCTCTCCAGGTTTAAACCGGCCTGCTGTGGACTCGAATAGAACAACACATCATTTAAAAATACAAAAATATTCAAATAATTTATCTTTGATTTATTCAAGGCTTGCCTATACACCGTTTGATACTGCAGGATGTTGAGCACCCAAAAGTCAAGATGTTCCTTGATGGTTGCTGATTTTGTTCACGCTGTTAGCGTGCAACTGATGTCACACTTGCATATTTATCTTTGCAGCTTTCTCATTGTACTTTTTGTTTTAATTGGCTTCAGTATGAATCCATTACTCCACTAATGCCTGTGGCGGAGCCATTAGATCCGACATCTTGGCGTCAGGGGTTGCGCAAAACTGGCATTGTTCTTGTGCCTCAAAAGGGTGAAAAAGTTATGGTGAGCTGCCTTTTGTGTGCACAGAGGTTTGTGTTTTGTGTTAAGTTACCTGTTTATCAGAAGTATCTGGTTTCACGGTGCATGTTGTGATGACACTCATTTTTACGTGTTTTTAAACAAATAGTTGTGAAACCTGAACTTTTGAGTAAAAATACAGAATTTGTGTGGTTTGTTTGCACATAGTTTCTCACATCTGTTTTGTTGCTTTGTATTAATATGCCCTCAAAGTGCATGAACAACTATTATGTAAATATAGAATAATCCATGGCATTCTAGTTTAACAGTAGTGGTTTCTTCTCACCGCTGTTCCCATCTCAACGCACTCCTAATTCTTGGGGACCAGAGGCATTGTACACAAGCAAAAACAATTCATGGTGTGACTTATTGACCATTATTGTGTTGTTTGTTTGTTCTCATGTCTAAAAAGCTGAGACTTTCAAGTCTTTGTAGTTTTTCAGGTTGAGAAACTTAACTATATTTGAGAACATGATCTAGCTGGTTCGTTTCATTTATAAGTTATCACATTTAGCCGTTTAGAAATTAATGCCCCACATATGAAATTCAGTTGGAGTGAGTGAATGCTTCCCACTTCCTCGTTAATACAGTGACATCTTGATCCATCCCTAAGGTATAAACTAGTCCAGTGTTTCATAAAAATCAGTTAGAATAAATAATGCCCAACAGCATTTATAGCAATAGTGGTTTGGTTTGTTACTGTTTTTGTTCAAATAGCTGGATACACATGCAAAGAAAAATCTTGCAGTTTGTTAGTACGAACTCCATATTTCTGTATTTGGGCGATTTTAACCTTAGGAGTCCTGTATTTTCACTATTGTAGTAAACATCAAAATATTGCTATAATTACACGTTAGAGTTGTTAATTGGTATTGGTGGATTGTTTTAGTATCATAATTCAGGAAAATAAACTTAAGTTATTGGTCTCTTAAAGGGAATTGACTTTTTCCCAAGTCTGCTTGCTTGTTGAGTGGTATGGTGCAAGAAAATCTGAGGAAATGTTTTAGACACCATACAAAGTAATGGTAATTCAACATCCATGAAATCACTCTAATTTTGAGCCTAAAATTATATGAAGTTCTAAAGCAAGATAGTCATGGATTTCTGATTACTCAGCTGTAATTGGTAATAGTCATTGTTTGACTGATCTGGAAAGGTTTAGTAGTGATCAAGATTTAAGTTACTTACAGGCATGTTTGAATTATTTGAATCTTAATTTCTCAATGTGGAGACAAAGCAGTGTTCCAGTGAAGTACAATATCAATCATGCCAATATTGATAACTTGATGTTTTATATTGAGTTACGTTAGTTCAGGTTTACTGTAGAAGTGAGGTATGAAAAGAATGAAGGGCTATTTTGTCAATCCTTGGGCTTTTAGACGTGGTCTGCCCTAGCATAGGGGTTTGATAAAAACGCAGGTATATTCTTAGTTTCACTCTTCTTCTACAGTTAGCCACTCCATTCATCAGATCTTTAAAAGAGGAAGAAAAAAAGAGGAAGGATGAAGAAGAGAAGAAAGATGCCTCCCCAGCATCTTGGAGGTCCGGACTTCGCAAGACTGGAAGCTATGGTGCATTGGCTGAAATTAGTGCTTCCAAAGAGGCACAGAAAGAGCGAGATGTTACAGGTGTGATGCGTTCAGCCTCAAGTCCCCGACTCTCATCCACTCTGGATAACAAAGAGAAGGTAATTGTTCGTTGTGCCCATGTCCCAGAAATTTTACAGCGCGGGTGGAGGCCATTCATCTTATCACATGCGCAGTGGCTCTTTGAACAAGAACTTCATTTAGTTCTTGTGTGTTCTTCTATATTTCTGCACTTTGTGAAATTACACTATCCCCCTTTTGAAAACATCAATTGAATCTGTTTCTACCACACTTTAAAGCAGTGCACTCTAGATCATAACTTCTTGCATGTAAAAATGTTACTTTCATATTGTTTTTGTTTCTTTTGCAAGTGAGTTTAAGTCTGTGGCTCTTGTTCTCGATCCCATTATGAGGGGGAGCAGTTTCTTCCCATCTGTTACGTCCAGATGCCACCTGATTTTGAATACTTGAATCAGATGTCCCCTTAACATGTTTAACTCGAAAGGAAACAGCCCTAATTTCTCCAGTGTACATCCATTATGGAGATTCCTTATCCCTGAAACCATTCTTGTATGTCTCTTCACCCTTTGCAATGCCTTTATGTCCTCCAAGTGTAGCACCCAGAATTAGATACTGTACTCTCAGGCTGGACTGTGTCTTGTGCAAGTTCACTATAATCTCTGTAGCTGTGTACTCTGTGCACCTGATAAAGCCAAGGATACTATGCACTTTGACTGCTCCCTCAACCTCTCCTGTCACCTTTAATGATTTCTACAGTTGTGCACCCAGGTCCCTTGGCTCCTCTACCTCTAGATCTGTACCCTTGTTTTAAATTGCTTCTCCATCTTCACCAAAATTAATCACTTCACATCTCGCTGTATTAAACTTTGATTTGGAGACCTGGGTTTGAATCCAGCCATGGCAGATATTGGAATTTGAATTCAGTAAAAATCTGGAATTAAATGTTTAATGGCCACAAATCAATTGTTGAATGTCAGGGGGGAAATAACTCATTTGGTTCACTAACGGACTTTAGGGAAGAAAAATGCCATCCTTACAAGGTCTGGCCTACGTGTCATTCCAGACTGACAGCAATGTGGTTGACTCTGCACTGTCTTCTGGGCAATTAAGGATGGGCAATAAATGCTGGCGAGCCAGTGACACACTTGTCCTGTGAATGAATAACAAATCTTCACCTGTCTGCCCATTCCACCAGCTTCTTTATGTCCTTTTGAAGTTCTTCACTATCCTCCTCAGTTTATAATACCTCCAAGTTGTCCACTATTTGCAAATTTTGAAGTTGTGTGCAGGTCAAGTTCATATATATATCAGGAAAAGACAGCGTTCCGATGCTGATTATTGGAGTACTACAGCACAAAAAAGTTTCATTAATCACTACTGTTTCCTGTCACTTAGCCGGTGTTCCACTGAATGTAGGAATAGACTTTTTTTTATCCAATCAAACAAGGATGTGGATTTGACACTTTCACTACCAAGGAGGGTTCCCAGTCACAAATTGGTCTAAGCAAACTGTATCCCTGACACCACCGCCACCAATCTGGAGTGTGTGTTGTCCCATTAACAAGGCAGACCCAACAGAAATGACACAGGCGTAGATTAATCAGCAATTTTGTCTTGGGGGAACTGAACATTGTCTGCAGGCACCATGAATACTCATGGCTTTGTGCCAAACAGTAACTCTTCGAGACCCCTCTGATAGTACCTTTCAAACCTGTGCCATCTACTACTTTGAAAGGTGGTGACAGCAGGTACATGGGTGCACCACAGTTTGCAAGTTTCCCTGCACGTATCTTAGTCTCCTGGCATGAAACTATGTCAATGCTCCTTTACTGTCGATGTGTCAAATCCTGAACAGCATTGTGAGTGTACTTAGGTGCAAAGAACTGTAGTGGTTCAGCATGAAATACCAGATTGGTAAATGGCTATTGCCTGACTTGGTTAATAATTTGCCATTTTTGTGTGATATCACAGCATTAAAGCCTTCATAGTGTATTCTGTTCAATGGTAGTGTTGATTTGCAATGTGCGTGTTTGTTAAAAATCAGTATAAACAAATGGATGCTTATATCCATTTGTAATAGTGACCACATCTTCATTAAGATGCTGTACCTCATCGTACAGTTTGAGACCTTGTGTGTGTCACTCAGAAGATCTCATTAGCATACTTGATTGAAAGTGCCACATATCAGTTCTTTTGTATTTGAGACCTGTGTAGTGCATCTCCAGGCCTGGTGAATAAACTGCACAAAGGTACTTTGTAATTTCTTTCCTCATTAATCATGTTCTTTGCATGGTGCATTGTAAGTTATTTATTCGAGAGTTGAAGCGTATGAATAGCATAACAATTTGCATTAAAGATGGGGATATCCTCTATTTGAGCCACTGGTAGTCAATGAATTGAAAAGAATAGATTTGATATGAGCAAAATGTACGTGACAAATGAAATTGAAAAATAATGCTGCGAATATTTGGCCTGACAACACATATAGCAAAACAGAGCTTGACTAGCATGAAAACCTTTCCAGTAATTTGTTGAATTGTTTATGCCCTTTTTCTCCATGCCAACAGGACAAAGACCAGAAAGGGGCAAAGCTTGCTTATGTTGTACCTACCATCCCATCCAGAAGATTTGCCAGTACGTCTGACGTTGATGAGAGAGAAATCAGGTAAAATCCTCCTTTTATAAATGTCATCTTTCTTGAGTGTGCCCTTCCTCCCTCTCTTTGTGTACTCAGCTGAGTTGATTGCTTCACAGAGATTCTGCAAGTAACTTAGTACGTAGTGGTTCTTACACACGGCGACGCTGGGAAGAAGATCTGAAGAGGAAAGAAATGAACCATACATCCACCACAGAAGGATCAACTTCGCAAAATGCTGCTGTCACCAGTGTTGTGCCTGGTTATCAGAGGAGGTAAATGAAAATTCTACAGACAATTTGTATTTGTTGGTTAGGGAAACAAGTTCGAGGAAACTAAAGAACTCCTCTCCAGCCCATCCTCATCACAGTCAGTGTTTCTTGATTGTTTTATTGTCCCTATGCATTCAAGTTGGCCCATTATGCATTAATGGTGAGTAAATATGGCCTTAGGGTGTTTTGCCCAGGACTTTGCTTCAGGAGAATTAAGTAATGAATAAGAAAAAATCCAATGCATCCGTTTTCATCCTTGTATATTGAATATTGTAAGTTTTACCACTGTATTGAGAGAGATGACCTTGGAGCCCTACTGTTATCTCTCTAAGTGACGTGGTTGCTTGTTGTGATTAGATACTGGCAAAGTATGGGCAATCAGGCATTCTTGTGCCCTGTTGACAGGCAAGGTATCTAAGTACAGGTAGTGTGTGCAAGATCTGTTGTTTGTGCACTGTTTCTGGGTGCAGTTCCTTTGTCTCTCCCTTTTCCCCTTAATTCTAACACTATCCCAACAAAAGAAAAGGCAGAGAAGGAGTGATCCACCTCTTTTCTTTGGTGTCAGCTTCAAAGGCTTGTCTTTGTTTTGTGCTGCATTTCGCGCTGTGAACAGAAATAGTGTGTCCTTGATTGTTAATTTTTCCCATTTCTGCAATTTTGCTGGTGCTATATAGAAAACTAGACACTGAGGCATATGACAACCTGCCTCTCCATAAGACATGGAGACGTTATCAATGTTCAAATAGAAATGAGATTTGTTCTTGGAACTTGCCAATAGTTGAGACTTTTCTTTTTTAAAGAAAAGTGCTACAGTTTACTCTTCCTTTTGGTCTGCTGTTGTGTTCACGTATATGAAAACAGAGCAGCCACCTTCACCAACAGATCATTGCTATTACCATATATTTATCACCCAAGCATCTGAAAGAATGATGGTTATGAGATATTAGTGTTGCTAAGCCATTTAGTTCTTTAGCAAGGATCTGGCAGATGGAGTACAATGTTGGTAAATATGAGGGCATCCATTTTGGTGAAAGTAATAGCAAAATAGACTGTTATTTAAATGGTGAAAAATTGCAACATGCTGCTGTGCAGAAGGACCTGGATTTCCTTGTGCATGAATCACAAAAGTTGGTTTGCAGGTGCAGCAGGTAATTAAGAAGGCAAATAGAATATTGTCCTTTGCTAGAGGGATGGAGTTTAAAAACAGGGAGGATGTGCTGCAGCTGTATAGGGTGTTGGTGTGGCCACACCTGGAGTACTGTGTGCAGTTTTGGTCTCATTAATTGAGAAAAGGTGTACTGGCAGTGGAGGGCATGCAGAGGAGGTTTACAAGGTTTATTCTGGATTTGAGAGGATTGGCTCATGAGGAGAGACTGAGTAGACTGGGACTATGCTTGTTGGAATTTTGAAGAATGAGGGGGAGTGAAGGGAATAGATAAAACCGAAGCAGGGAGGTTGTTTCCATTGGCAGATGAAACTAGAACAAGGGGACTTAACCTCAAAATAAAGGGGGGCAGATTTAGGGCTGGTTGAGGAGAAACTTCATCCAAAGGGCTATCAGTCTGTGGAATTACTTGCCCAGTGAAGCAATTGAGGCTACCTCATTGAATGTTTTTAAGGCAAAGATAGATGTTTGAACAGTAAAGGGATTCAAGGTTACTTTGAGCAGGCGGGTAAGTAGAGCCAAGTCCATGAAAAGATCAACCATGATCTCAATGAAAGGTAGAGCAGGCTTGAGGGGCCAGATGGCCTATTCCTGCTCCTATTTTTTATGTTACGTTCTTGACAAGGGAATTGGACTGAACCGGGCATCACTGATATGGTGTGCATGTACCAAGAAGAATTTGGTAAAATAGCACAAACAACAGACCTGAACACAGTTAGAAATCATTGTTTAAAAGCGCATATATGTGAAATTGACACAATGATAAGAGGTAAATGAGTGTGAACAGTGATTTTTTTTTTGGACAGGACGAAGATTAAAAGAGGAGTTAACTGGGGTTGGTGTCAGAATCCTGCTGTTCCTGATCAATATTGTTGATTCACGTCTTGGTGTACTGACTAGTATTGCTACATGTGTATGGTGGGAAACTGAAGTATTGTGAACCATCAAGAGTGTGTAGATTGGAATGGGTGGCTGAGTCACGGATTATATTTAATACAAAGAAATACGAAGTGATTTATATTGGTTGGAAGAATGCAGCAAGATGATACAAAATAAAGGGCATACTTAAAGGGACCTGGGTGTTTATGTGGCTAATCATTGAAGTCTGCAGGGCTAGTTGAGAGGTTAATCATGCATTGTCCTGGTGTCACAGAGTACAAAAGCATGAAGGTTTTGTTAAATCGGTATCCAACAGTTGTTCAGCCTGAACTGGAATATTGTATCTAGTTCTATCACCACGCTTTAGGATATGAAGGTGTTAGAGAAGGTGCAGAAAAGAATCGCTAGAAGAGTTCCAGGCATGAGGACTTTTAAGTATGTTGAAAAATTGGTGAATTTCAGACTTTTTTAACTTGGGGAGGAAAATTTGATAGTGTTTTTCAAAACCATGACAGATCTGGATAGTGCAGATAGGGAAAAGCTGCAGGAATTGAGAAGTAGTAAACATTTCTAGTAACTGGGTGAAGAAGTAATGATGACTGAAAAGGCTTTCCTCACGTCAGAGAGGGGGGAACTGGGGAAAAAGAGAAAAGAAGGGCATGGCATAGGTGACCTGCTCCTTCAGACAACCAGCAGAGACTGAAATGCTAAATGGCCCTCCCTTGTGCTGTCACTATTCTATGATTCTTTAATTGCAAAGTATAGTTGTCCAGAGAATTTTTGTCTTTTGCTGTCTAGTCAAACCAAATGTTGCAAACAACTTTGTAGCTTTTGTCATTCATTTAACATTGCTTGTATTTTTAAGAAGTTTCGTTTTGCATTTTAAATTTTGCATGTGGCATGTATTGCTATTGCTTTTATTATATTTTTTCTAATTGTTTTGATGTGCTCTCTTGCTTGGTATGCATGCAGTAATTCGTATCTGCTAGCAATAGGCAGAAGTAACAGTGCCAGAGATCTCCCAACCAGCTCTTCCTCAGCCATCAGCTTGGATTCTACTAATACCAAGCCTAGGCAACCATCTTCAACTCAGTACTCATCTTACAGCGTCTACAAAAGGTATAACATTGAGCTATTTGAAAAGACCATCACCTTAGTTTGGCTAGAGAATGCTCCTCTTCTGTGTGCTTCACATTCACCCTTGGTGCATGTTGTATGTATGTGTGTATGTCTGTACGTTATTGTGTTTAGTCATATTATAACTGAGGTATAACTTTCTATTAAGAATAAAATCTGGATACATTAATTTGTGGTGGGATAACTTCACTATTACTACATAAATTCTAATATCTTAAGTCCTGCCTTCAAAACAAAAGCCTGGAAACAGGTTTTGCCCCCATATGAAAACTGCGAAGCATGGTTAATGTATCAGATGTAGATCCTTCTGCTTTGTTGAAGGGATTGTAACCAAACAGTGACTTGATTCCACCCCAACCTTCTAACCCAGTATTTTTTGAGAATTAATTTTCAGTGTTCTGGTGTTTTATAGTCTGTTGTATCTGTTAAAATTTTGTTTGTGGATGGCCTTGATTTATGTCTTTGCCAGGGGCAGCTTTTGATAGTTGTGATTCATGGGAAAGAGAGAATTTGTTAAACTGTCTTGACCTTTTGTACAAGAAGCTGCCATGAGTCAGATATAACCTTGCCAATAATTTGTTTGATTTATTTTGCATTTCCATTGCAATTTTGCATCGTAGTCATCACTGTGGTCAGTATGCTGACAGAAGTGTGTCTCTATCACCTACGGCCCATATTATAATTTTCGCACAGCTGCTGAATTGTCCTCTTGCTAACCATTGCTTTCAAAAGGAAAATGGTTTAATTTAATCCATGAAGGGAGGAACTGAGGTCTGAGTGTGGGCAAACAACAGGGGAATAGGACCCGGAAAATCACTGACAAAGAGCTAGTACAGGCAAGTTGAGATAAATGGCGTCATTCTGTGCTACACCATTCTTTAATTCTATGTAAGTTAAGAGGCATTTTAATATGCATGTTCTGGCTTCTGTCCATGTGTTTATATCTTTGGAGTTTGAGTATCCCTAGAACCTAAACTCCTGGGTACAGTGCTTGAAGGAAATCTAGTTAAGATATTGTCTTAATATCCCAAAGAAACTCCTTTTTCCATCCCTTTAAATTAATGCATGGGATGGAGGTCTGTCTGTCTAGAGATAATCAAAGCTCTCAGCCCGTTACTTTTCTTTCTACCATACCATGGTGTACAGGAACAGGCAAATCTGCCCCAGTGATGTTTCTTGTACAGGTAATCCTTGTTGCACACTCAGTTTCAAGTTTCATTGTTGCATACTTCTTTTCTCACTGTATTTGCTGCAGGGGCTTGCAGAAAAATATGAACTGTTCTGGAGTGTAAACTCCAAATCGATTGACAAATTTTTTGATCAATTTGTTTTGGTCATCTGCCAATTGCTTGTGTCTTCCAAACATTGGATTGCTGGCTCTCCTCTGTGTTCAGTTTTCATGTTTGAGTGACCTTTTTAAAAACTTGCAATTTGTGTTGGATCTTTATCAAGCAAGAAGCATTTTCTGACTGTTTTACAAACTACATGTTGAACTTGTTATACTCTGTCCTTGTTACAAAATATTTTGAATGAAATTAATTTGCTCAAACCCATTTTGAGCTTTAATTTTAAAACCCCTTCATTGTAGGTTTACCAAACTTCAGCTTCCTTTCCTCTTGGCACCTATTCCTTTTGTTAAATGGACAGCTTGAAGGGAAATTAATATCTACCTGTCAACTGCTGTTTTAAATATTGGGATTGCAAAAGTTTTAGGGCTTGCTTTTCCAGTGTCATGCAAAGTAATCAAACTGCAACATCAAGAATATGTTCCAAGGATAACATTTTAATACCCATAACGTAGGTTTGAAAACAAAGCCTAATATTGAAGATCAAAAATGTTACGCTGGTACATTTCCATATGTGATTTTGTTGAATGTGTTTGACTCTGAAACTTTTCCATAACTACCTCGCAGTCTTTATTTCTCACGGACTATCCATTGTTTACTCTTTTGGTCAAATTATTTCCCTAGTGTTGTGGAAAGTTGGACTTCAGTAACTGCTCATAGCCTAAAACCTGAATGCAGTAAAAACTCTTGCCAAACTTTGAAGACTGAAAGCTTCAACTGAAAACAAACAAAAAGAATCTGTTCATTTGCTGATTTCTGTGTTTAAGCTGCCCTTCTGAAACATGTATGGGCTTGGAAAAGTTTTAAATTAAAATTCTTCTGAATCTGTTTCCAATTCAAAATGGTTCCCAAAGAATAATAAATTATTCCCACTGGGACAGACTGAAACACAATTGTGCAAGCTTTTTCGTAAAACTTCAGATAGGCACAGTTCTTGGCTCAATTTGTTGTGCAGAATTTACTTGAATATTGTGTACAGCTTGAAATGTGTTTCTGTACCATTCTGTCGATTAAGTTGGTGTGCTTCTGGAATCTTGTAAACATTGCTGATGAGTACCATTGTGCATGTGTGTGCATGAGACCAACAATATCCTTTAAACCACCCTGCCTAACTGGAAGGCAAGAAAGAATTTTGGATTTCTGATTATTATCTTTCATTTTTTTTTTTAAAAAAGTAAAAGTGATTTTTCCATTTGGGACAAGGTGATCCCTTTCATATCTATTTTTGTATTTTTAAAAAAAGTTAAAGCATGGAATATAATGTGTAGACTTTTCACCAATCGTTCTGTTTATTGACACATTTAATTGTCAGGAAGAATTTCAAAATGTTACTTGAAAGTATAATTACCCTTAAAGTCCATATTTGACATTGTGGTGACATTGCAATGTGCTTTTAATGATCCTTTGTCCTCACTTTGCCTTTCCCTTCAGTAGTTCTTTTGGTAGAAGGAAAGAGGATTTGATCAGTCCTGTTCAAAGTGCCATTTCAACCAATGCCATTGCAACCATTACCTCATCAAGCAGCCTGCAACCTATTCCCAGGAGCACTGCATCCACTTCATCTGGCAGGTAAAGCAAATTAACTGCAGAGCTTTAATGGGGTGGTTTTTGTTTAGTTATTTTTATTCCTCTTTTATGTTGTATGTTTTCTTTCCTTTGTATGTCTTAAGGATACCAAATTTATACATGCAATTGTCATTTGTAAAAAAAATAAAAACAAGAATCAAAATAGCCTCTTTGCTAGCCAAAATTTTGATATTTGATCATTGGCTGGTGTCACTTCAGATGCACATTGGAATCATTGACTCAAAGATTACTTTCTTGTCTCTGGACCCTAATTCACTCCAAGTTTTGAAAATTATTTGAAGAGTTATTAGCTCCCATGAGCAAAGCTGGCGAAGTTGAGCTTGCTGCCCTCGCTTGTAGCCCAAGGAGAGGAAACCCACCCGAGGTGCTGTTAGGAAGGAAATTTTGGGATTTTGGCCCAGTGATGGGAATAAAGATTACAGTCCAAGTCAAGATAATGTGCAGCTTGAAGGGGAACTTGCAGGTGATGGTGGTTTTCCCATTTATCTGTTTGGCCTTCTAGATGACAGCAGTTGTAGGTTTGGAAGGTCCTGTTAGGTAATCCTTCGTGAGTTGCAGAAGTGCACCTTGTACCCAGGGCACACTGGGGATTGTGTGAGTGTTGACGATCATAACGAGGGTGTCGATCAAGTCTTGAGTGGGAATAATGAGGATGCAGCTTGAGAGGTAATGCTCCGGTATCTTATTCACAAGTACGATACAGTTGATAAGGGATTGTTGCACTTTATTATCTGTTGGAATGATTTGTATCCTGATGCTAGTGTCCTTGTGATTCTCTTGATGTGAAATGTTTTGAATTGTATGGGAAATTACATTATACTTGTGTTTCTTCTGATGCTGTTGCGTAACTTGTTGAAATCAAAAGTGACTTGTAACGAAAGGGCAAGTAAAATCTGACATGATCAATGGCAACGAGGTTCCAGTGCCACTGCAAACAGCACAAGGGCTGAACTATATTAACTGTTCCTTACAAGTGTGCAAACATCAAATATTTCAGTCCAGACCAGGAAGCTGAGCATATCTAAACTTGACTCTCAAAATACTTTCAGGAATAATGTTACAGTAAAATGTTAGAAAAAGATCAGTGGATCCATCTGAAGTTGAAGAGACAAAAGATGGGCTAACATGTAAGATGTAGATCTATCTTTGGTACTGGTGAGAAGTTTGAAGCTGAAAAGAAAATCTTTTTTGTGTTGCTACATCTGTTGTATGTCCAGCACTTGTTTTGCAAGCTCCATGCTCCATTTTTTTCATTTTCTACCCTCGCCAATCCAGAAGGGAAGGTAATCTAATGTGTCAACAACTTTAAAATACATCATACCCATCCTCAGACTGGTTTATTTCTTTACAAAACAAAACAAATTGACTCCCAGATGGTCCCAACATTCTAGTCAGCCAAAGTCTGAAACAATTAAGTTGCATGTTAGACTGCAGAGACAACCTTGACTCGAGAAATTAAAACTCTTGAGACAAAGGCATTAATTGTTGTTTTTAACCTGTAAAACCAATCCTTGAGTCATACAGAATTTCTTAAAAATTGATTTTGGCTGATTTTATTTTCATGTTTGTTGTGCTTTGCTTATTTCTTGTTTGTGTTGCTGCTTGATTATGCCGTAGTACCTCAAATCGGTTCTCGACGGGGGACAATGCAGAAAGAGAGAAAGAAAATGTTCCTTCAACGGTTACTACAACTGGCACTGTCTCTTCAACAGCAGAGATCAGGGAGAGACGCAGGTGTGTAGTCTTCCTGATAGTGTTGATGCACCTTCAGGAAGGTGGCTCTTAATTTTGTTTTAGAACCTTCAAAATCTTAAACTTTGGATCCAGCATGAATTTCAAACAGTCAATTTCAAGATTCTCATGTTGTGCCATGGCTCCTAAATGTGTACTGTCCAGATTTCCACTACTTTTATTCAACTGGTGTTGGTGTTTTTTGCTTGTTTCTTTGTGTGTTGGGCAGACTACTAAATGCAGCTGGTGAAAAAGAATGGATTGAATAATGTTAGTTCAACTTATTATGCAGGTATTTAACATGCGTCATAATTAGGGTAACTCAGACAGCTGGTGATGCTTTGGGGACAGATATCAGGTCTGACTTAAAACAATTCTTCAAGTTAAATTATTGAATTTAATTCTTCAGCAAAAGTAGTATAGAAAGGGAAAATGCTGCTCAGAATATGTATTATATTAATAGACTAAGATTGCCTGTGGAAATAGGATTTGGTTTGCTCTTAGGTTGGATGACTGTTGCCACTGGTGCTCTTTCATAATAACTGAGCCAAGTTAGGTGGTGATATCTGACCACTGTTTAAATCAGTTTTATTTGGCCACGCTTGTGAATTCGTGCAGGCACAGAATCCTGAATTACAGTTGTAATTATTGAAACGTCAAGATATTCTAGAGTTCAGGAAATATGATCTGCTCTGAGCTTTCCATGGTAATTTTTGCTATTTTAGTTTCTTGTTAATTCTATTTTTGACATCCTCCAAAATAGACTTGTAGTAAGTCAAAGCAAACAAACTTATTTCTTTAACCCCTTTCTCAAGCTTGGTGACAAAACACTTCACTGTTGCAATGTAGGAAAATGTGGTCAACAATTTGCACATGACCAGGCCCCATAAGTTAGTGGCACAATGATCTGATAATCAGCGATAGGAATAATTCATTAGCTGTTCATTTATTGTTCTGACAATAGCTGTGGGCAGCCATTATGATAAAAATGTTGGAGATTCTTTGTTTTTCTTCAACTTTTTTCAGAGTAAGGTGCAAATGGGAGTGTAGAAATACCTGAGGAGAATGCGTAAAAGAGTTGGAGCTACATGTGCTAATTGGTAGCAGTAAAAGTAAAAAGCAAATTTTAAGTACTTTCCGTCCAAGAATACCATAGAAAATACAGGCTTTAGCCATATTTATCAAATGAATTTTGTGTCTGTGCTTGTAGGTGGCAAATGTTACAGTTCTGTTCAGGTAAGGAGATAAACCAGGAAACTATAGACTTGATTTATTCTAGCCCATGTGTGTTAACTACTGTAGCTCTGTGGAAAGAAATGAGCAAATATTTAGTCTTAGACTAATGAGAGATGAATAAACTCCCTGGCATGCTTGACCAATTTAGTTGCATCTTCTGCAACATTTGCAATGTTTGATGAAAAGAATATGGTGAATATTGTATGTCTTGTTCTTCAGAAGTTATGTACATTAAATTCAAGGCAATGCAAATGCCAAAATTTAGAGGAACCTAAGGGACAAATACAAATGCTAATCTATTTTCTAAGAACAGAGCCATGGAGGACTTTGTGTAAATACCTGAATTTTCAATAATATCGATGCTCTTCAGCAATTTCCAAGAGTTAGGCCAAACTCAGTGCCAGGATTGTTAGTCACATTTAGCGTTGACACAGTTTAGAAAAGGTTACACTTGACATGAACTGACTTCATAGATGATTTTGGTATTTCTGTGGAAGCATCCATTAAATGTTGATCAGTACAATGGTCACAAATTCGTAATGGACAAAATAATTTGAGAACTTCATTGATTCATCATTCTGTCTTTAGTGCAGCAACTTTGGCATTTGTATGTTTGCAATAAAGTGCTTTGGCATTTGTATTTTTATCTTGTCTGTTTAAACTGAGAAATGGGTAGATTGGTTAAGTAATTTCCTCAGTTTATGAACCAATTGGAATTTTTGCCTTACACTTTTTTTTTGTTTTAGTTCCCCTCTCTGAGCCTCAACCGCTTGTTCCTGTTGTTCTCTCAATTGTTCTCTTTTCCCTTTTTCTTTCCCTCTGTTTCCCACTTCCTCTCCTCTTCTTTGTTCTCCTCTTCTTTTGAAAATCTAGACTGCAGTTTATTACAAACCAGTAATTTACTGTTTTAAATTTTCACCAAAACTCAATTTTTTCCCATCAGACTGTTGGTTCCTTTCGAGATTCGGTGAGCCGAACACCTGCATGCTTTTGTGGCCATTAATACTAGCGTGTGATTTTTGAAGAGTTGGACTTTCAGAATGTAACCAAAAATTTAGGCTTAATTGTCCAAAACTTCTGATATAAAGGGAAAGCAATTGGCATGATTATAAGCTTTTCTTTTCATTAAGTTTGAGCAATGCATTTAAATTTGTGATTTGATTAGATGTTGGGGACTACCATAAGAATGACACGTTCTAAGTTATCACATTTTTAATAGAATTGGTATTAACTATTTGAATTGAGCACTTGCAGTTTGAAGTGGAATCAGGCTGTGTTCTGTGTTAACTTCTCATTAAACACCTTGAATTATGGGTTGGTATGGAAAACCCAGGGGAGAAACATGCTAATTATGGCAGAAATTAGCATGATCATAGAGTTCCATTAAAACATCTATCTTGCCACAGTATTTGCATCTCATTGCTTAACGTTCAAATGTCTTATTTATGTCTATCTTGAATTTACTCTGCGTATCTACAGTTCTCTGGAGTGAAGAATTCCAATGATACTTAACGTAGAGGATTTTTTCTTTCTCTTACCTAGCTTCAATTGCTGATTTCTTTTGACCTCATGTTGCTGATTATCCAGCCAAGATTCCTCCCAGGACCCATGTTTCATGCAATTTCCCTTGCTGTTGATAGCCAGTCTGTTACACTGTATGGTCCCTTGAAGTTTCTGTGTAAGATCTCATCTTTAAAGGGACGACTTCTTACGTGTGGCCCATTTGTTTCCTATACAGTAAGTTCTAGCCAACTTAAAAGGAATGTTTCAGTGAGACCACATTAATACTTCGTAATTCTAATCTTTTTGGGCCCATAGTATTCACGTTTCCTTTTAGGACAATCCCCTCAGCCCAAAAGCAGACAGTTGAGACTTTGCACTTTCTTCAAGGCTAGTAATCCTGTCTCTGGGTAGAGATGCCACACCTCTGTCAAACTATTTCTAAGTAAGTTCTTTTATAATAGCAGTAAGACTTCCTCCATCTGGACATTATATTTTCCTTTTACTGTAAAGGGAATGCAACCATTTGATTTCCTGGTTGTTTGCCATATCTACCCATTCCCTTTGTGATTTGTGTGCAAGGAGACTCTAGTCTTGCTGAAGACCAGCGTTTCCCATTCTGACAAGCTGGAGGCTAGAAGAATACAGCAAGCCAGGCAGCGTTTGGAAGAAAGGAGCAGTCAACATTTTTGGGTGTTACCTGAAGAAAGGTGATATCTGAAATGCTGACTGTTCCTTTGCTCCAGATGCTGTCTGGCTTGCTGTGTTCTTCCAGCCTTCTGTTTGTCTATCTTGGATTCCAGCATCTGCAGTTATTTTTTTTGTCTCATTTTCCAGTCTCTGCAGTTTAATGGATCAACTGGAACAGGTTACAATAAAACTAATGCAATTTTTATAGTAATTTCTAACAATTTAATAGTTTGTTCAAGGAAGGGTTAAGTTTGTCCAGGACTGTTTTGCTTCTGGATGTTGAATCATTGAAACAATGGTGAATGATGAACATCTCACAAAAACATAATTGCACAAAATTAATGTTAATGCCTTACCTAAGTTGAGTATGAACACACAGCGTGGCTGCTGGTGTCAGTGAAGCCGTGCCACGGCTGGAGTTACTGATGTTGGGTGAAATTGAAGGCAGCATCTGGATGCGAGGGTAGCAACCATAAACTAAACTTCTTCACTCCAGCTACAAGTTGTAAGTCTGAATACGTGGTTAACGATCATGTCGGAAAAGTGAACACTGGAGCTGAATGGGGAGCTTAAAGCAATTATTTTGAAAACAATATGCTCACAAGATCCATTTTTTATGGTAATGAATTATAATTTAAAATATATATGTTAATGCTTCAAATTAGGAGACATTTGTCATCCTTAATGTGTGTATGTGATTTTGGTTATATTAAAATTCATTAACTTTTCAGATGGGATTTGTTTCAGATATTGCGAGTATTGCACCTTGGAGTTGTTAAACTGGTTTTCATGTGGTCTTGAACTTGTGATGTTATCCAGCTGAATCATGAGAAGATAATATATATTGTAGACTACCATTTATGTGGTCTGTTTAAAGGTGCTTTACAGAATCAAATGAATGCCTGGCTAGTTTTAAGAGAACTGAAAAGGTGTTGTTACATGGTTCACATTATGGGTTTTGATAGCCATAAGAAGATTAGTGTTCCATGTATGGAGCTCTCAAATTTCTGAAGACAATTAACAAAGGTGTGGAATGGAGGAAGATGAAATCAAGTAAGTTTTGGTTGTGCATATGTCCAGGGACTTGCAAGGTGGTTTTGAGATAGGATGGAAATAAGACAGGAAGAATCTGTAAATGAGAAGAGCTGTTAGCTTAGACTTTAAGAAATGGACAGCTATCGGAAATTATCATCGGTATAACAGAGCAGGAGTAGGCCATGTGGCCCGTTCAAGCTTTCTCTGCCATTCAGTAAGATAGGAGCAATAGCATAGGTACGTGAGACGAGTTTGGAAAAGCGTGGAAAATAGGAGCACTCTGGAGAAACGAGTAGGTCATGAAGCCACGGATGCGTTGTACAGGCTCGGCTGTAGAACTTGAAGCAGATGACTTTGATTAGCGACATTGAAATTTAGTTCTAGACTCTACGTACTTCAGCCTGAGTGAACAGCACGGGAGGAGAACCAAGTAAAGAACTTTGCTCAGTTTTTACTGGGAGCCCAGCAAATGACATCAGTTCTGTTTTAACTGTACCTTAAAATTAGACAGGAAATGGGGCAATGTCAGTTCACAGACTTGAAGGTTTGGGTTAGTGTTTGTTGGAAGCTCCAAACCAACAGATGACATCACTCAAGGGTTGCTTTGAAAAATGTAGAGGGACCACAGTCGAACCTTGTGTCACACCTGAAATTAACCAGTTGGAACCAGATAAAGTTGTTCAGGAAGTAGATTGTGATCATGTAACCGAGGAATCGCAGAAGACAGATGGTGGTTGACGGTACAGTGCCACTGAGTGGCAATTTAAATTCTTCAATGAAATTCTGTTGCATGCCCAAACATGGTTGAACAGAGTGACAGAGTTTAGAAAAATGAGACTTTGATCACATCTTTGTGAAATTTGAATATTAATTTTCTGTACAAAATTCAAACATTTCGTTACAAGCGCAGTGAAATTTACTTAATGGGGCTCATCATTTAACATGCTATATTTATGATGGTATGATTTTCCAAACTCCATTGACTTCAGTGAAGTTAGCCCGATGCAAACATCTCTCATGAATATTGTAATTGCTCCTCACATATCCTCTCTCACACATAGTTGGAAGGATTGTGAAAAATATACATGTATTCAAAAGATAACAAGGTGTAGAGCTGGATGAACACAGCAGGCCAAGCAGCATCAGAGGAGCAGGAAGGCTGACATTTCAGGCCTAGACTCTTCTTCAGAAATGGGGGAGGGGAAGGGGACTCTGGAATAAATAGGGAGAGAGGGGGAGGCGGATAGAAGATGGATAGAGGAGAAGATAGGTGGAGTGGAGACAGCCGGGTCAAAGAGGCGGGGATGGAGCCAGTAAAGGTGAGTGTAGGTGGGGAGGTAGGGAGGAGATAGGCCAGTCCAGGGAGGACGGACAGGTCAAGGGGGTGGGATGAGGTTAGTAGGTAGGAGATGGGGCTGGGGCTTCAGGTGGGAGGAGGGGATAGGTGGGAGGAAGGACAGGTTAGGGAGGCGGTGACGAGCTGGGCTGGTTTTGGGATGCGGTAAGGGGAGGGGAGATTTTGAAACTTGTGAAGTCCACATTGATACCATTGGGCTGCAGGGTTCCCAAGCGGAATGGGAGTTGCTGTTCCTGCAACCTTCGGGTAGCATCGTTGTGGCACTGCAGGAGGCCCAGGATAGACATGTCGTCTGAGGAATGGGAGGGGGTGGTGAAATGGTTCACGACTGGGAGGTGCAGTTGTTTAGTGCAAACCGAGCATAGGCGTTCTGCAAAGCGCTTTGTTTCCCCGATGTAGAGGAGGCCACAACGGGAACAGCGGATACAGTATACCACATTAGCAGATGTGCAGGTGAACATCTGCTTGATGTGGAAAGTCTTCTTGGGGCCTGGGATGGGGGTGAGGGCGGAGGTGTAGCACTTCCTGCGGTTGCAGGGAAAAGTGCCAGGTATGGTGGGGCTGGAGGGGAGTGTGGAGCGGACAAGGGAGTCCCGGAGAGAGTGATCCCTCCGGAAAGCAGATAAGGGTG
>NC_063349.1:56417587-56435205 GCF_021869965.1 Rhincodon typus
GTTGTCTCGGATTCTCCAGCATCTGCAGTTCCTACTATCTCTGTAAACAATCGTTAATGAGAATCCACTTGTGCGCAAGTTAGTAAGTAAATGATAATTTTGTTCAAACAAATTACAAGGCATGCTGTTTCCTGACATAACTCACTTATAATTTTCAAGGTCATATTTAACTCCTGTTCGAGATGAAGAATCTGAGTCACAAAGAAAAGCCAGGTCGAGACAAGCTCGGCAGTCAAGAAGGTCAACACAGGTAAGTTTTAGTCTTTCCTTCCTTGGTTCAGAAAAACTTTTTTCTTGAATCGTCCATCTCCCATGTTGATGTTGCTTTTGTATGTGGCTGTAAGACCAGGTCAGAGGCTAGGAATTCTGCAGCAAGTAACTCAACTCTTGACTTCCAAAAGCCTCTAATACAACGCAGAAGCCCTGTGTGTGATCAAACCGTTTGCACTTGCCTAATGGGGTGTAGCTCCAGTGACACTCAAGAAACTTGCTAACTTGCAGGACAAGGCAGTCTGTTTGAATGGAATCCCATCCTCGACCTTGATGTTTATTGCCTGTCCCACTGATGCATTGTGACAGCAGTGTACCATGTGCAAGATTCACTGTTGTCAGGTGATGACCCTGCTGACAGTAGTTTCTCCGCATCTAGTCTTAGAGTTTTGAAACCCTGTATTAATTCTTTAAACTTTCTTGGCTCCAAGATGAATGCTCCCAGTTTCCATAGAAAACGGACAGTTCTTGTTCTGATCAATTTCCTTTGCACTCTCACTAAAGACTTGACATTCTGTCTAAGTGGGGTGGTCAGAGATGAACACAGTACTTCAGCTGAGGCCTCAGCAGTATTTTATAAAAGTAATATTCCTTTGGTTTAGGTACTGTTATGGCATGAGGGATGTATGATGAACCATGATGACTGAATATTGAAAAATACTGTCTTTCAGGGTGTAACACTAACAGACCTACAAGAAGCTGAGAAAACGATTGGGAGAAGTCGTTTAGACCGTCGAACTCGAGAACAGGAAGAAAAAGAAAAGGAGGAAAAGGAAAAGCAAGATAGAGAAAAGCAAGAGGATAAGAATCGAGTGGAAACTCAAGATGACGAGAGACAAAGGTTTAGTAAAAACACCGAAGAGGTATTTGGTCTTAATGAAAAGAAAATTACATGATTTAGTCAGTAAACACTATTTCAAGAATGCAATGCTTTAATTTTCATTAAATACGTCACACTGACTTTGTGTGAATTCTTTTGGTTTTGTTGAAGTGATGTGCTTCACTTGCACACAAGTCTTAGAATGCCGTTGTAGCTTGGTGGTATGCACAGTCTCCTGCACCTTATCCAGTCCTCAAGGTAACATTGTTGTACCAGTCTATCTATTCTAACTGAAAAGGTGATCCCCTCTTTCAAGTTGGTGTTACACTCCACCATTAAATGTGACATAAATGACAGAATCTTCTGTCTCTGTATTGCTGGGAAGATATTTGGAAGAGAGTTGG
Source organism: Rhincodon typus (assembly GCF_021869965.1). Taxonomy (NCBI): domain Eukaryota; kingdom Metazoa; phylum Chordata; class Chondrichthyes; order Orectolobiformes; family Rhincodontidae; genus Rhincodon; species Rhincodon typus. Next base: position 56,419,082 of record NC_063349.1, read on the forward strand.
CAAACTGTCAGCGCCAGGGGAAATGCAGAACAACAATTTGTTGATCAACCTAAATGCTGAGGAATTAGACATAAGGGCCTATGGAAAATTGTGGCAAAATTTAGCTGTCCAGGATCCTCTTCAGGATGGTACAACAATTCTACAATGCCTTTGTATGGCCTAAATGGTAGAGTCTTTTGCTGACTTAGCAGTTAGAAATGGAATGAAGTATGTCTATGATAAGACTTCCCCTCTTGAGCATGACATTTTCTGCTTTGTATTCTGAACCAATCTGTATTAAGTGCAGCAAATTTAAATTTGACTTTAAATTTATTTAAATTTAGTACATTTGACTTCATTGCTCAAACCTTTGAATACAGGACTTGGAACGTGATGTTGAGGTTGAACAGTATATTGGCAAGGCCTCTTCTGGAGTACTCTGTCCAGTTCTGGTCTCCCCGTTGTGGGAAGGATATTATTAAGCAGGAAAGGGTTCCGAAGAGATTTACCAGGATGTTTCCGGGTATGGAGGCTTTGAGTTATAAGGAGAGGCTGGGATTTGTTTCCACTAGAGCATAGGAGGTTGAGAGGGATATCGATGAGGTAAATGACAAGTCTCTTTTCCCTAGAGTGGGTGGTTTCAAGACTAGCAGGGCATTTTTTCAAGATGAGAGGAGAGAGATGTGAAAAAAGACAAGAGGGGCAATTTTTTTTACAGTGGTTCGGGTGTGGAATAAACTATAGAGGAAGTGTTGGATGCAGGTACAGTTGTTATGTTTAAAAGACATTTGAATAAATACATGATTAAGAAATGTTTGGAAGGATATGGGCCCAGCGCAGGAAGGTGGGGCCTGGTTTAGTTTGGGATTATGGTCAGCATAGACTGGTTGGACCAAAAAGTCTGTTACCGTGTTGTAAGACTCTAAATTTTGCACAGATGGAAAGGCCCTCAATTTGAGGAGACTGCAAACAATAAACAAAGGGTATGAAGCAGTGCCTTTGTAACTTTCTTTTCATCGATGGCTCTGTTTTCAATGCTTGTTCAGATTGATAAACGTAGCATATCATGGGTAGCTCATCGTCCATATGTGCTCACTGTCCATATGTGCATTACCAACCTGCATCACACAGACTCTGCAAAACTGACTATTGAAGTCAGTGATCAAAGGCTTGAGGCATTCCAAAATTTAGCTACCTTGGCAGCACCCAAACCAGAGCTGTTAACCATTGGTATCAAAGTCAAGACTGGCACGAATGAACCCAGCATTGCCTTTGGCACGTTTTGAAGATGTTTCTTCAAGCAAAGAAGAATTATTTTCTGAAGAAAAGTGAAGGGATGTTTGTCCTTCCTACTTAGGTGTTTGCTTGAAATATGGATTGTAACAAGGCTGCATGGATGCAAACATGCAACATCACTTAGAATGACTGACTTGCTGAGACTACTTGAGATCGGATAGCAAGGCAAGATTCCTAATAAGGAAGTTCTCTACCCGACTGACACATGCCACGTTGACTGGGTAGACTAAGTGTGAAAGGCATAGAGGGGATGGAATACTTGAATGCATCCAGGTGAGTTTTTTAAGCCACGTGGAAAGTCTTGGAAAGAGGCAGCAGTACTAGATCTAATTTTAGGCAACGAAACCCAGCAAGTGATAGAAATGTCACTAACATTATATTGATAATCCCCACAACTCAATAAGATTTAAGGTAATTATGGAAAAGGACAATAACAAACTGAGAGTAACTTCTGAATTGGTTGATTTTAGTAAAAGACAGGATCTGACTGTGGGCTGGAAGCAGCCACTTTTCATCAAAACGTATATCAGAACGGTAGGATTCATTCAGAAAGAAGAGTGAAAGTGCAGGGCCAACATATTCCCTTGACTGTAAAAGGTGGGACTAACAAGTCCAGGGAACCCGAGATAGCAAAGCTCAAGGGACAAACCAGGTTGGATGAGAGAGAAGAGGGCTGACATGAAGTGCTCAAAACAGCAAAAAATTCTCAACTTGTAGAATGTATACAAGGTTTTCAAAAATAAAAGCAGTGAAAAGGGAGCATGAGAAAACGCAACTGGTTAAAATGAAAGAAAATGCAAAGGCATTTGATAGTGCATTATTGGCAAGAGGAAGACTAGGGAAAAAGTAGGGCTGTGTAACCCCAATTCTCACACAAATTGGGTAAATCAAATTGACCAAGATAGCCACCAGGAAAAATTTGCAGTGTGCATTTTGGGCGGTTTCCTCGAACAATATGTTGTGGAACTGATCAGGCTATTTTGGATCTAATATTGTGTAATTAGGTTGCTTTAATAAATTATTTCAGTGTAAAAGATCCCTTGGAGAGCAATGAATGCAACATGGCAGAATCTAGCATTTAGTTTGCTTTCTACCCAAGGTTCTCATTCTCAATGTGCTAAACTTAAATGTTGTTATAAAGCAATGAGAGCAGAGTTGGCTGGACTGGACTAGGGAAGGTGTTTGTCAGCTAAGATGGTTGAGGAGCAATGTCATACATTTAAGAAAATAGCTTGTGACTCATAGCAAAGAGGTATCCCAGTGAGGAGAACGAATTCTAAATGGGATGAACAAACCATTGTTAACCACCAAAGTTGAGAATAGTATCAGATTTGAAGGCATAAACATGTACAGTGTGGCAGAGATTTTTGATAATTGAGAGAATTGGTAAAGTTTTAAAAGCAAACAAAAGATAATTTTAAGAGGGGAGAAAATAAACAGTAAACCTGCAAGTGATATCTAGACATCCAGCAAGGGTTTCCTTTAACTATAAAAGGGAAGAGAGAGCCAAAGTGAATCTAGGCCGCTTAGACAATGAGACAAGGGAAATAATGGGAAATCAAAAACTAGTGGAAGAGTTGAATAAATACTTTATCAGTCTTCATAGTGGAAGATACTATATCATTACAAAATAAAATAAATAATCAAGGTACTGAAAGGTGGGAAGTATAAGACCGATAGGTTTCCTCATCTTGATAGGTTGCATTCTATGGTTTTTTTTAAAAGTAGCTACAGAAAGTTGAAGCCTCTGTACAGTCAGGTACTGCAGGATTTGGTTTAGGTCCCTTGCTGTTTGTGTTGCACAAAAATAATCTAGACATGAATGTCAGAGCTATGATCAGTGAGTTTGCAGATCTCAGTAGTGAGGAGGAAAGCCTTGAACTATAAGGCATTTATTAGAAGAGCTGGTCAAGTGGACAGAACAGTGATAAATATTGTTTTATTGCCGAAAAGCATGGGGTGATTTTTTTTTTTTTGTTTTGGGAGGACTAACAACAAGGAAATAGAAGGACTTAGAGAACATTGCTGTTCATGTTCATTGATCATTGAAGGCAATAGTTAGATCTTGGTTAAGAAGGCATATGGGGTACTTGGCTTTATTAGCCAAGGCATTGCATACAAGAGCCAGGGATGTTATGATGGACTTGTATTGGGTCACAAGTGCAGTTTTGTTCTGGTCACCACACTATTGTTGATAGGGCATTTGTCCTATAATGTGGATTCCAAATCTGCACACAGTACTCTAGCTGAACAGTAAACATCAGTGTCGCAAGTCCAGAGCTGGCTCTTTGGTAATAATATGTCAAGATCCTGGAGCTCCTTCCAAACAGCACTGTGGTTATCCCTCACACCCAAGGACTGCAGCAGTTTATGAAGCCAGTGTTTGTGTTCTTGAGGGCAGTTAGGGATGAACAATAAATGTTGGCCTACCCAGCAATGACTACATTTGTGAAAAAAATAGAGATTTTCAAAAGAAGTGCCCAACAGGCAATAGATTTTTTTTTTCTGATTAGTCATATTTGAACACATTAAGCTTCAAATGCAATTTGTTGAATTCTTGTTCATGCATGGTATTCTTTAATTTCAAATGACTTGGGTTTTCTAGAAAGTTGTATGCTGAAGACCAGCACTGGAGCTGAGCTTTACACATTGTTTTAAGCATTTCTTTACGAAGACATGCAAGCAAACTCAGTACCCGATGATGATGCTCACCAGTGCACCTTCATTTGGATTGCTGCTGTTCTGTCCGTTGCCAGTGTAATGCCAACATTGGGAACCAGCCATTTGCTTTCACAGTTGGAGAGTATGTCAGCAATAACCTGTCAAGGTTTTTGAGTCTCATTCAACTAATTCGCCGTGAAATTCTTTGAGACCTCGATGCCTTGCTCAGTGTCTTTAGAATCTCCATGCTGCGCTATATGTGGATAAAACACTTAGTGATGAGCTTACACTTCCTTTGGTTTCTTTAAATGGTGCCATGTAAACCATTAGTCCCAAAATTAAGAATGAGTAAAAAGATTAGTGATCTCTATGAATGAAATATCATTTTGTGCATTCCACCCAGTGAAGGTGTACTCTAGCTGGTCAAAGGATTTGTGGGCCCCTATTGTTGTAGGTGGGTTATATCTAGATTTTAGTTGTACATGAAGTCTTTGGCAGCTCAACTGAACTGTTTTACATGGTCATCTTTCCTTCTTGCACCCTACCCACTCTACTGAAGGATGTTGAATGAAAGAGACTGCCTAGTGTCTAGGCTGGTTGTCATCATTGAAATTTTGCCATCCTTTTAAGCTTCAGGCCATTTTAGGGTGTTGGGAATTGCTGATTCATTTTAATTATCATTTAAAATGATTTGATGCAGAAGGTATCAGACTTTATTGGATGTAGGTTTAGGACAACGCATGCAGCTTATCTTTAAAAACAACCTGCAATCACCTACTCTGTGTGAAGCGAACTATTTCTCTGCAAACCGTGCTAGGTAGTTACTGCGCCTGAATGTTGCAGACAGTTTCCCAATGAAAGGGGCTCAGAAGGGTGAATAATTCATCAGTAATTTGCTGAAAACTCGTTACCTTTTTTAAAAAAAATAGCTTTCACTGTATGCATTGTAAATGTTTTTGGTGCAAGTTTCAACATTCTCAGCGTCGTTGTAAAATTTCCCAACTTTCTTTCAAAGCCTTATCAACGCATGAGGTCGAGTACCACGACAACTTCAACTGCCACCATCTCTGCCTTCAATAGTTCATATGTTGCATCCCAACAAAATCGACCGAACAGCCTTATTGGCATCACGTCTGCTTACTCTGTGTACAACCGAGGCTCTGGAGAAGTGGATAAAGGTAAAGTTGCGATGTTTGTGCAAGATCTTTGAGCACGAACTAAGTTCGAGTCTGTGACTCAATACTTGCTCTACTTGTGTGCTTCAAAATCAAATGATTTTGTTTAATTTCTTTTTGAAATGAGTTCACAGGCATCTTTTATGTTACGCCATGCGCATACAGAATCCAGTATATTTGTATACCTTGGCAAACTTTTTTTTTCTCTGATCTGGGGAACAATTTTATAGGGAACATGATCAGATCCAGTACTTTGGCACTCAGTGTACTAAGTGGATAGAATGAATTTTAGTAAAAGCTGGTTGACAGTGGATTATTGACCATTGGACAAAATCATACTCCAGCAGATAATTCAATATCACATTAAAAAAAAATCACTTCCCCTAAAGCATCCACAGACATTAGCTGTTTAACAGCTGGCATTGGACTCGATCGTTGAGGTGATCTGCACTACCCTCTAGGTGCAACAGCAAGTGCGAGATATTTTCTAATCAACCTATTCAGAGATTATTACATACCTCTGGAGTAGATGGGACTTGAACCTGGGCCTCCTGGCTCAGACGTGGGAACACTATAGTTGCGCCACCGGAGCCCCTGACAGCAAGCACTAGCCTCTTCATTGTTACTGTTTTTTTTAAAATTTACAACAGTGAGGCAGTTTAAAAGGGATGAATTGGATGTTCTGTTTTGCAACATCCTGAGGTCGTGAAAAGTGTGGTATGAATGCAAGGCACTGAAGTACATTGACTTCTGTCATTCTATAATATGTGCAGAGTCCTGTGACTCATTAGTTATTTTATATCCAGTATAGACATTGCACGTGCCCACTTTCTGGGGAATATGAGATGATTTGAGGGAGCAGAGCTTCAGAGTACATTTAAACATGCAGTTATGGCAGTGCTGAAGTCTGTCGTTGGACAGTCTAGGACCAGAGGGAATAGTCTCAGAATAAAGGGGTACCAATTTAAAATTGAGGCGAGGAGCAATTTCTTTTGAGGGTTGAGTGTCTTTGGAACTCCTTGCCACAGAGAGCTGTGGTGGCAAAGTATATGTGTATGTTTAAGGCTGAGATAGATGCTTCAGCAGTGCAGTGAACGAAGAACAGTAGGCCAGTTGGCCCACTAAGACTGTGCCTCCGCATGATGCCTTTCTAAACTAAAAATCTTTTGCTTCACTATTTGTATCCCTCTGTTACACTCCTATTCGTGTATCTGTCAAGATGCTTCTTAAACGTTGCTTTTGTATCCCCCTCCTCCTCCACCCCCAGCATTGCATTCCATTTCCTTGCCACTCTGTGCTTTTGGGAAAAAAAAAACTTGCGCCTCACATTTCCTTAGTAATTGACATTTCTACCCTGCAAAAAAGACTCCAGCTAAACATTCTATCCATGCCTTTCATAAATGTTTAAACATCTATCAGGTTGTTCCTCTCCATTGAAAGCATGTGGCAACCAGAACTGAGTAAAATTCCAAATGTGACCTAACTAAAGTTCTGTACAGCTGCAACATGACTTGTCAATTTTTATAGTCTCTGCCATGACCAATGAAGGCAAGCATGTCACATGCCACCTTGTCCACCTTATCCACTTCTGTTGCTACTTTGAGGGAAATGTGGACCTGTACGCTGAGATCCCTCTATGTTGATGATACCTAGGGTTTCTAGCATTACTGTACAATTCGCCTCTTGCATTAGATCTTCCAAAATGTTCCAACTTGCATTTTTCTGGATTAAATTCGATTTGCCATTTCTCCTCCCAAGTCTCCTGTATCCTGTTGTATCTTCTGGCAATCCTCCTCATGACTGCAGGTCCCTCAATCTTTGTGTCATACTAATTCGGCCACCTACATTCTCCGTCAAATCATTGACGTATGTTACAGATGACAGAAGTCCCACTGCTGATCCCTGTGCAAAACCGCTGGTTACAGATCTCCATTCAGGAAAATGCTGCTACTCTCTCTTCTATGATTAAGCAAGTTCAGCAACCTGCTCGCTGCGGAGCTAGTAACTTCACCTTTTGTATTAGCCTACCAAGAGGAACCTTGTGAAATGCCTTGCTAAAGTCCACACAGACAACATCTATTGCCCTGTCCTCATCAATCATCTTTGTCACTTCCTCAAAAAACTCAATCAGGTTTGAAAAGCATGACCTTCTGTGCGTAAAGCCATGTAGCCTATCTCTCATGTCCATATTTTTCCAAACTTGAGTAAATCCCATCCTGTTGAATGATGGGCAAAAACCTAGATATTCTAGTAGAGAATTATGTGGGAACATGTGTAGCTATGCAATATATTGTTCTTGGTTGAAGTGAGTTAATTGTTTTTAAGACAGAGGTAGATAAATTTTTGGAATGCAGGCAGTGAAGGGTTATTTTGATTAGATGGAATGTGGAATTTGAAATGCAAACCCATTGTGGTCTTACTGAATGGCGGAGCAGCCCTGAGGGGCTGAATGCTCTCCTTCCATCTTGTGTCTTTACGTTGGGCTCTTGCGATGTGGCAACCACCTCATCCAAGGAGCAATCTGGTGACTCTTCACTATACTGCCTCCAATACAAGTATATCCTGCTTTAAATATGGAAACCAAAACTGCACAGAATTCTGTGCCTGGACTTACCATAGTCCTGTACTGTTGTAGCTCCTACCACTGCCTCATTCTGCAAGCCAATCTCCTTAAATGAAAGTCCAGCATTCCTGATTGTTTGCATGCAAGTACACAGAGCATTATGAATTCCTCATGAACACCCAAACCTCTCTGAATATCAGACTGGGCATTTATCTCTTTCACTAAGAAGTGGAAATTACCTGCATGTGTAGTAACTCAAAACAGTGTTTGAGGAGAGATAAATATAGTTTGTCAAGGTATGTCTCTTAAGTGACCTTTCTAATTTTCCTTCTTTTTTTTATATCAGTTTCCACTCTAATTAAAGACAAAAACAATCAAACGTTTGTTTGTGGCTGTGAAATGAATTGTGCCAAGTTTCCCCAGTTGAGAGATTGTTCAAATGTGGATGATTTGACAACTCACTTGTGTACCTTTTTCACCAGGCCTTATTCAGTGTTCAAGATGCTCAACTAGCTCGGCATAAACCATATTTTACATTTGAGTCCTTCTGCATCAGTGTGATTCAATTCAGGAGTTTGTGAACCATATTGGTATAAATAAATATTCAAACCTCCATCAAATTAATTTGCAAAAGTAAGCTGGTTTAAGCTGTCTTAATGTAGAGACCTGAAATAGTCATGGCTATAGTGTAAATTTTCTATCGATAGATTAGGTAAACATTCAGTTCTGAAGAAGGTTCGCTGAACACAAAATGTTAACTCTGCTTTCTCTCCACAGATGCTGCCTGACCTGTTGAGTTTTTCCAGAAATTTCTGGTTTTGTTTTTGATTTCCATCAGCTTTCTTTGGTTTTTCGAGGTCTTTGGTTTTTTTGTTAGATGGGCATCTGTTTGTGTATGAAGTAAGATTTAAATATTTCTGTTACATTTAATTTCCAAGCTAAAAGCTGTAGAAGAACAATGTGTGCGATGGATGCGTTGCCTTAGTAAATTTGATGGGAGCATGGCTTCCTTGTTGGTTAAAGGAAGAAACTTTTTTTTTGATTTAACTAGAAATGGACAAAAGGGAGGATGAGAGAGATGGAGAAGAGAAATTAGATGACAAGTCACAAAATAAACCATCAATAAGAGAGCGTCGGCGGCCAAGGGAAAAGCGGAGATCAACAGGTGTTTCTTATTGGACGCAGGATGTAAGTCTAACTTCACCTTTTTTTTTAAAAATAATGCCGTTTTTAGTTCTTTTGGGGTAGTTCTTTCAGCAATCGGTTGTTAATCCTTTTGTCATATACAGTTTATTTAATCTCTACAAAGAACATGTCAGAAACTGTTTGGTTCCAGTGTTTCTTCTGGGGCTGTATCATTGCAAATAATCCACTAATTTGTTGGATAATTTGTGCTTGCTCTGTCCACAGTGTGATCTTATTAATTAATATTCACAAACATCAAACAGCAAAAGTAGGCTTCCGCGTAAATTCTTCAATGGCTGATGGAGGTGGGAAGAGGCTAGTGTCTGTAGAAGTCTGTAGAAACTCTGGAAGTGTGAGCAGTAAGGATGTACACTCCTCGGGCTATGTGAAGTTGTTTTAGGAATGCTCTATATTAAACAGTGGAAGCAACTAACATTCAGCAAGAGGGAGAAAGGGAAGATGGTTCTGCACTAAATCCTGCCTGCCTAGTGTCATTGCTCTGTTTAGTCGAGTCTATAGTTGCTCCTGCCCCATGACTTGAACATTTTGCATCTTGCAACATCCTGCACTGGCCCACAAAGTCTGATTTTTGAAGGAATTACTTTTTAAGTACCGTTTCATTGAAGTTAGCAGTTCTGTGGCCAGGAATTCACTTTCTACCTCTCCAATGTCTGTCACTGACTTGAAAGCACAAGTCAAGGATGTGATGGAATATTCTGCATTGCCTGGATGATTGCAGCTCCAATGTTATTTAAGAAGTTTGATACCATCCAGGACTAAGTAGCCGAATTAATTGGCACCACATCCACTGCATCACTCCCTTCATTCATACATTCCCTTCCTTCATGGCAGCAATGGGTTCCATCATAAGATGCACTGCAGAAAATTATCAAGACTCCTCCAACAGCCTCCTTCCAAACCTATGACTGTTGCCACCTAAAAGTGCAAAGGTAACAGATGCCTGGTAACATTGGCACCTATAAGCTCCCCTCTGAGCCATTCTGGAAACTTCAGAATGGCATGGTGGGCATCTGTACACCCCAGAGACCCCCCAAGGAATAAGGTCACTCATCACCAATGTCTTCAGGTCAATTAGCTATGAGCAATAAATGCTTGTCAACTGGTAACAATCGTATTAAGAACAAGTGGGGAACAAAAATTGTGACCTTGGTAATTTCAGGTCTGGAATTTCTTTCACAAGCTAGACATTGTCTCAAACTCTTTCCTTTCCGTTATGACTCTACCTGAGCCAAGCTCTTTCTGGCTCAGTATGTTTCCACTTTCCCTTTGGAAGTGCCCTGGGATCTTCTTTTTCTTTAAAGGCACTCGATACGTGTATGTTTTTAGTACATAAAATCTTTCTGAAATTTGTAAATTTTATTGGTAATATTTGTTTACAGCTTGCATTTCTCTGCTGAGGAGCTGTATCATTTCTCCCTGAAACATAATTTATTGAAGGTATTAATTAAAAGTTCTGTGCACAGTGTCCAGCATGAGCTTTCTTTTTTGTTTCTGAGAGATCAGAGGGGATGGTTTTTAAGACTGTTTTGAACATTATGACTGCTGTGGTCAGGCTAGACAAAAGCAAGCCATCACCACCTGTTGAACTTTGAATCTTAAACATATTGTACATGACACTTTGGGGAAGATTTTCTCCCATGAAACTAGTTTGTTGCATTCAAACAGATTTTATTTGTAGAGCATTGTACATGTGTGTTTGGAGCCCTGTATCTTCAGTAACATTGCCATTCTCTAAATCTAAGCCTTGAGTTACTCTAGTATTAATAGCTGTTTATTGCATGGGAGCAGGCTGACTGCAGGATATGCAACTGATCTGATTGTACCAATTGCAGAATAAGCCTTGGATTACCCATGACGAATTCCATGAAGCAAGTCACCAAGTAGTTTGAATTTACTTGATTTTTACCTGACAGCTGTAACTGTTATTTACAGAGTGATGAAAATGAACAGGAACAGCAGTCTGACACAGAAGATGGGACAAACAAAAAATGTCAGGTAATTACTTTCTCTAAGTACTCAATGTTGAAATGTTTCTCCTAGAATAGTGGCAGAAATTTATGCTCGAAAACTTAAGTTCATGCACTCCTGTGTGAGCTTGCATGTGCTTGAATTTCAGGCTCAGCTTTATTTGAGCCAAAATTGGTGGAAACACTTGAAAATGAATTACTTTTCAACTGAATGGATTTTGTTTGTTGTAATATTTGTGACATTTGCTATGTTCTGTTTATGAGAACATTGATGTTCCAAATTATGCTTGACGCAGATTTACGACAATGGGTTCTGCTGCATGTAATAATAAATCAGCATTGAACATGCACGTATTTGGACATTTGGTGCTACTTGGTAAAAGGACTTCTGAGGAATTCTTGGATCAAAATGTATTTTGAAGGAATGTTGTGTTTTCTGGAAATCTACGTGACGAATTTCAAGGCTCCTGATATTTTTTGTAATGTCTAATGTTTTAATTGGGCCGGCATTAAACCAATAGAGGGGGTCCTGATTCAACAAAAATGGTTTGTTCCTTTCACAAACTTAACGTGCTTAAGATGAATAAGTGTATTGTTTTCAGACAAGAACCAAGGTTGATCGGACAAAGTCTCTTAGATTTGGTTCAGACTTATTTGTACTTGCTCTTTTTTTTTCATATTATGTTAGAAACATTACTCCTTGCATGTTAAGATTTAGAGTGCTGCCTTCCATGTGGAGTTAAGAATTTCAATTGTCTTTTCCTGGTGTATTTTAAAAAAAGGTGTATGATTCCGTAACAGTTTACAGAAAGGCATTCTGTATCCCAGCAATCTTTAATAACAATGAAATTCTCCCTCTTTCTTTATTTTGTTGATAACTTCTCTTGTCATTAACAACTCAATCAGTAGAACTCATTTTCTCCCACTTTTACCTGTTATAATTTTGAACACTTCCATTGCACGTCCTTGTTACTTATTTCCATGAAAAGAGCTCTTCACCCCATTGCCTCATTAACTTCTCCAGTACATTCTTCATGCTCTTTTAATTGTTCCTAAAGAAAGATTCCCCCAAAACTTAACATGGCTGTCTAACTTCAACCTGCCTTATTTTTGTATAGGTGCATTCTTGTTTCTAATTCTGTACCTCGAATCCCCAAGGTCCCTTTAGTATTTAGGTTTTTGTCGACTTTTGTACTGTTAATATTTCTTGAAAATATTTACACGCCTGTGCTTTGAATCTTTCTGCTGCAATCCTTTTTCTTAATTTTCTCGAAGGGTATGTGGACTTGGTCAGAAATTAAGAAATTAATATCTTGTGCCTCGCTAATTGCCCTTGAAGATGGCGATGAGCCTCCGATAATCATTGAGACCATCCTGTTTGTGTAGAACCACGGCAGTGTTAGGGAAGGAGTTCCAAGATTTGGAGCCATTGACTGGAGGAATGGAAGTATGGTTCCACATCAGGCTGGTGTATGGCTTGTAGGGGAGACTTCAGGTGGTGGTGTTTGCATGCATGTGCTGCCCATGTCTGAGTTTGATAAATGTTGTGCATTTAAAAGATGCTATAGAAAACTTGAGTTGCAAAAGTGAATTTGTCTGTGCACAATTCAGCCATGTATATCCATAGTGGAAGAAAATGTTTCAGCTGGCAGGTGTTGATCTCGAGGGCTTTTTGATTCTGATGGTGCCAAGCTTCTTGAGTATTGGAGCTACACTGATCTAGGTATATGGACAGTTGGAAATGAATTACTAGATGTGAAATTCCCACCTTTGGCTTATTCTCATAGGCGAAGCATTTATGTCTGGTCCATTTCAGTATCTGCTAATTATAACCTCCAAAGATGATGATAGTGGGGAATTCAGCAGTGGTCATATTTTGAATGTCGTGGGGAGGTGGGTAATTTTTTTTGTTGGAGATGGTCATTGCCTTGCAGTTGTGCGACACTCATGTTTGCTAACACGGACTTCATCAAAATCTGAAGTTCCAAATGGAACTGGATACTGTATAGTCATCAGCAAATATCTCGATTTATCTAATGATGGAAGGAAGCTCAATGAAGTTGCTGAAGATGGTTGCCCTGAACAACTCTTGCAGCAATGTTCCAGGATTGCGATAAGTGGCCTCTTAATGACAACAAATGTTTCTTTATTCGGTATGACTCCAACCTGGAGAGAACTTCTTGCAATTCCCATTTGCTTAGAATTTATCTGGGCTCTTTGATGTGACTCTGAATCAAATTTAGAGTCTTAAAAGGAAATTGCCATCCTTTTTGGTCTAATTTAAAATCTGCTTCTGTCAATAATGCAGACTAAGCCTCCATCTGTCATATTGGTAGCTATATGGTACGTTTGAAATAATCTGTTGTATAATCAGCCTTTTAGACAATCATTAGTTGGGACTGCACTTTGTAAATTGCTAACACCTACATATTTGCTTGGCAAAAGTGAACCACTGTGCTGGGGGAATGAAGAAATGACAACTGATCAGGTTAATTGAGAAAATGCGTTGAGCAAGTGATGGACTTGCATTAAATTAATGTTTGAGAATAACTCACATCACTCTTTACCAGCAAAGGAAATATACTTTTAATGCTTGCAAATTGGTTGAAAATTGACTTGTATGCCATTGGCTTTATATTAGTGTAAGCCGATCTCTGTTACATATGGAAACTCTTTTTAGCAACAGAATGATTACTGTTCTGTGGTCACATCAACAGTTTCATGGTCTTTGTTTAGTAGGATATCATTTGGGAGAAGTTACTTTATATTTTTCAGAGTTTGTACAAATATTATGAAGGCAGGGTATGCAGCTGTTGGACCAATAGAGGATCATTAATAACCTCAGAATTTCCAAAAATCCTTCTCAGCTGAAGAAGCACTTTTGAAGCATAGCCATTGCAGCAATGTTTTAGTTCATCATTTGTAATCATAATTATGTTTGATCTTTTTAGTTTTGGTAGCATAGTTGTGCAATTTGATTGACATTTCCAAATTACTGTTTGATTTTGGTCATGACAAAGCTAGGGTGCGGATGTGGAAAGCAATTTCTCAGACTTGGATGGATGGAAAGCTGTCACTACTGGGCAGTGACTGAGTTTAATTTGAAAGCAAAACTGGAGTCGTTATTTGAAAAGGAAATGGAACCTAGATTGATTCGACATCAGCCTCCTGTGTTGTTTCTTTTCTGCATTCTTTGGTAGTCTTGAAAAGTTAGTTATGTTTAGACCCATTGGGATAGCAGCTGGGAGTTAGTCATTGCAGTTCCTGGCAAATGCTCAAGATTCTAAATCCTAAATCGAAGGCAAGGGTTTTAGTGATGGGATTTGAAACAAATATGTGACACACTTGAAAGGATCCAGTTTAAAATCCTTCAAGCCACAGTGAATCTCTGAATCTAGTTGACATTTACAGTCATAGTAAGCTTAGATGCTCCACCAACCATGCAGGTTGCAGTAGACGGGTCTGATTGAATGTAGGCCATCAGAAGAGCCTGTAAAGCTTTGCAATATTGAATTTGAAAGTTACAGTTCAGAAGGACCAAGCATGTAAGTAATAATTGCTGCTAAGGGTTAAATTATAAAAGTGGATTGTTATTTCATGACTGTTGCTTAATTGAAAATATCTCATGGCATAATATTTGACCTTTGCCAATTGGATTTATGGTTAGTAGCTTCAATGTGTAAATTAATCATCTTGTATTTGGATGAAATGTCAAATTATAACTGAATTCTTAACGCAAACTCCATTCTAGTGTTCCAGGCTTAACGTTGTAGTAAAAGGAGGAACATCTGTTCTTGATTAAAACATTGATTGCTACATGAAAATACTTAAAAGGAACATTGTGCTCATAAATGAATAACCTCAATTAATATTAGTGCAAGGAAGTGCTTATGGTTATTGCTATCATTGGGAGAGTGCTTTGTTTAATATGTGTGGCTTTAACTGGCACATATATAGTGGTAATTGTAAATTACCAACTTTGATACTGTTGGCCTTTGTTATTTTTATTCCATTTTCATACTTTTGAAAATTGGGTTCTCAATTGCTCATTACTGCATAATTGGGAGGCAGCTGTATTGATTTGTTTAAAATCAATAAGGGTAATATCCTGATAACAGAATATTTCATTAAGGGCACTAAATTGATCCCTAACCCTTGGTTTTAGCTCCATATATTTGGGTTTTATTGCCCGGTTTATGCCTGGAAATTTCAAAAGAATATTATCCCATATCAACCTGTTTCAACATGTTATGACACAACTGGACAAGTGGAACTTGAAGCAAGATCTTCTGGCCCAGAGGAAGGGCCACTACTACTGTGCCACAGAACCCCCTTGCTTGGGAGTTTGTTCCCATTTTTTATTTCTTCATGGGAAGTGGGCATTGTTGACTAAGCCAGCATTTATTGCATATCCTTAATAGCCCAGAGAAGGTCATAGTGAGCTGTCACCTTGAACCACTGCAGTCCTGGGGTGTAAGGATACCCACAGTGCTGTTTGGAAGAGAGTTCCAGGATTCTGACCCAGACATTGAAGGAACAACCAATATATTTCCAAAATATATTGCGAGTGGTTTGGAGAATTGTGGTGCAGGTTGTGGTGGTCCCATGCACCTGCTATCCGTATCCTCCTTGGTCATACAAGTTGCAGGTTTTGAAGATATTGTGAAGGGCTTTTGGTGACTTGTGTCCTGCCTTCTGACTTGCATTAGTTCACAGAAACTGTTAGCCTGTAAATATTGGTCATGATGAAGTCATTTGCTGAGCTCGGTGAGAAGAACGGGATTGTTTGTTTTCAGTTTTGAATTCTTGACTGTAGAATTAAAATTGGAATTAGCTTTATTGTTGCATGTACTCAAATGAGTGCAGTGAAAAGTTTAGAAATCATCACTGTGGTGATATCTCAGGTACAACAGTACCTAGCTACAGATTCTTAGGGGGGGAAAAGAATTGGAAAATAAAGAAATAAAAAGTTATGAATAACAGTCCTTTCAACCCAGTCCATGCCGCCCCTAGCAAACAGTCTGTACCAAGCCTTGTCTCCAGACTGCGCCAGGTTTCACGTCGAGGCTTTCGAGGTTATAGTATGTATTTGGTTTAGTTTTGCTGGTGGTTATGATAAGGATCTGTTGAGCGACAAAACAGCACACCATGTGACTGTCTATATGGGAATTGGATTTGGAAAGGGAAATAAACTGAAAATATCTGAATAGTTCTGCAGGTTAAAGCAGAGGGTTTATATAAATTGAATCAGAGATAGTAGGAACTGCAGATGCTGGA
>NC_063349.1:56440205-56477388 GCF_021869965.1 Rhincodon typus
TCTGCTCCTATGATGCTGCTTGGCCTGCTGTGTTCATCCAGCCCTGCAACCTTGTTGTCAATAGATTTGTGGAGTTCAGTTCAAGATTTCTAATAGTTAAATTGGAGAAAGGATTCCACTGTTACTTCAGGCAAGACCAGGAAGGAGGTAAAGGGGGGGGGGTGGTGGTGTCGCACTATTGATTAGGAATCAATTACCGTTATAAGGAGGGATGACATTTTGAAAGCTCCTCAAATGAAGCCATGTGGGTAGAACCTAATAATGAAAATGGACAATCACATTATTGAGAGTATAATGATTGGCCCCCCAGAACAATCCTGTGAAAAATAGAAGAGCAGATATGCAGGCAAATTTCTGAGAAGTGTACAAGTATTAGGTAGTGATAGGGGATTTTAACTTTGAATACCCCAGTTTATGTTGACATTGTATGAAAGATTTAGGGGAACAGAATTCTTAAAATGCATCCAGAAGAGCTTTATAAGCCAGTAGGTAGAAGGCCCTACAAGAGATGGGTCGCCCTTGACTTGATTTTAGGCATTGAAGCCAGGCAAGTGGTTGAAGTACCAGTGTTGGTAGCATCTTGTTGACAGTAATCAAACATTATTTAGCCAGAGTGAACTGGGCGCAGATGCTTCATGTAAATTTTTTCAGAGCTGTGGGTTGCTTTCATGGAGGAAATTGGGTGAGTACGTGGGCCAACATGTTCAATAAAGGGTGGGACCACTAAATCCTTTGAGTCATGGATACCAAGAGATGTATAGGATTGGATAAAGTAAAAAAACGGCTTATTGCAGATAGAGGGATTAAATTAGCAGAAGCCCTAGACGAGTACAGAATGTGCAAATGGGAACTTAAAAAGGGACATGAAAAGAATAATGGCAAATAAGGAAAGTCCCAAGTTATTTCAAAAGTAGTTGAAGGGTAAAAGGTTCACTAGAGAAAAAGTAAGGCCCATTAAGGATCATAGTGGTAATTTGCGCATGGAACCAGCGGATGTAGATAGGATTCTAAATGAATATTTTGTGTTAATGTCCCCAAGTGGGAGGAATGATGTGGATAGAAATCATCAGGCAAAAGGACTATAATACAATTGAAGAAATTAGCCAAGACTGATGGAAGCTTGAGTGGTCTGGATTAATCTCCAAGACCAGATGAAACATATCCCAGGCTGTTGAACAAGACAAGGGAGGAAATAGGGGCACTGGCAATGATTTTCAATTCGTCTCTAGCCACGGGAAAGTTCCACGAGGACTGGAGGGCAGCTGATGTGGCACCATTATTCAAGATTGGAGCAAGGGAAAAACCAAGAAACTACAGGCCAATCAAACTCAGCAGTGGAGAAACCATATTGGAAACAATTCTGAGGAACAGAGTTGATCTCCACTTGGAGAGGCAGGGATTAATCAAGACCAGTTAGCACATGGTTTATTAAGGGGATGGCATGTGTGTCCAACTTTGTTGAGTTTTTCAAAGTGGTGGCCAGGTGTATAGATGAGATCAATGCTTTTGATGTAGTCTGCTTGGACATCTGCAAGGCTTTTGATAAGGTCCCCCATGGCAGACCGATAACAAAGTTAAGAGCCCGTAGGATCCAAGGAAATTTGGCAAATTTGAATCCAGAATTGGCTGAGTGGCAGGAAGAAGAGGGTGATGGTCGAGGGGTGTTCTGACGACTGGGAGCGTGTGTCTGTCGGGATTCCACAGTGATCAGTGTTTCTGTTTGTGATGTACATAAATGATTTAGACCAGAATATAGGAAGGTTATTCAGTACGTTCATGAGTGATACGGAAATTGGTGGGGTGGCAAATAACCTTTAGATTACCGGAGGATGTAGACTGGCTGGTCAGATGGACTGATCTCTGGCAAATTGTAGAATCCTTAGTGTGGAAAGTGGCCATTTGACCCATCGAGACCACACTACCTGTCTGAAGAGCATCCCACCCAGCCCCCCATTTATCCCTGTAAGCCTGCATTTCCCGTAGCTAACCCACCCAACCTACACATCCCTGAACACAGGACAATTTTTAGCATGGTCAATCCAACTAACCTGCACATATTTGGACTGTGGGAGGAAACGAGAGCACCTGGCAGAAATCTACACAGATACAGGGAGAATGTGCAAACTCCACACAGTCACCAAAGTCTGGAATCAAACCTGGGTTCCTGGTGGCGTGAGGCAGCAGTGCTAACAACTGAGCCGCTGTGATGCTCAGATAATTCAATCTGGATATGTTTGAGGTGAGGCACTTGGGCAGAACAAACAAGGCAATCCTTTGAATGTGGCTTAATCAGAGCAGTTTTTAAAAGGTTCAATGTCCATTTCCGAAAGTGTTCTTTCCTCCTTGTTTATGAAGCCCAAGATCCAATTTACTTTAAATACTCTGTCAATAAATTCAACTGCCTCCATTGATCTACAGGTCTCATGTATTATAAAACCATAAACAGGTAATCCAAATAAATCTTTGATCTTTTTCTTGGATTGTCTTTTCTGATCTCTCTCGCCAATGTTATTTAGTCTTTATACTTAAAGTTCCATCACCATTAGTCTGCCACTCTGTTAGCCTGCCTTAGTCCTGTTGCAGTCAATTAGTATCATCCTCACTTTGCCTGAAAATTCAATATCATTGGCAAATTTTGAGCTTTTTACTGCATACCTTGGACTACCCTTAATTTTGGATATGGTGTTTTGCATTTTTGGTGGCTGCGTACTTCCAGCAGAAGAGTCAAAAGCTAAAATTGTTTACGTATAAAATCAAAGCTGTTTTCAGGCTATAATTAGAGTGAACAAGCTGTACTCTGCTTTCTGTGGTTTTTTTCTTTGCACCTTCAGGAAGGAGGAATGCCCTTGAGACTGGTAGCTTGCTGCAGCTCTATTTAATCTCTCATGAGTTTTTTAATTTTTTTTTTAAGTGGGATGACGGTGTTGCTGGCTAGGCAGTATTTATTGCCCATCTCTAATTGTCCAGAGGGCAGTAAAGAGTGAGTCACATTGCTGTGGGTCTGGAGTCACAAGTAGATCAGACTAGGTAAGGATGGCAGTTTCCTTCCCTAAAGGACATTAGTGAACCAAGTGGGTTTTTACCGACAATCTATAATGGATTCATGGTCGTCATTAGATTCTTAATTCCAGATATTTATTGAATTCAAATTCCACCATGTGCTGTGGTGGGATTCGAGCCCATGTCCCCAGAACATTATCTGGGTCTCTGGATTAACAACCAGCAATAATATCACAAGGTTATCATCTGCCCTAAAAATGAGCACGAATGAGGTGAAAATAAATGAATGCCTTTCTTCTTTCTTCCTTTGAACAAAAAAGGTCCACCACCTTTCTTTTTATTGAAACCAGTTTTGTCAGACTGTTGGGTTCTTAGTGGTGTAGCTGTGATCAAGGACAGAAGTTCTTTATTCAGCAAGTTGAGCTAGCTCTGCTAGTTTATTGCCTCTTCACTTGTTGTTTTACATGTTTTTCTCTGTTTTCCTTAATACCTAAGTGAGTAAACATTTTGGAATTATGTCTGCAGTTCTGGATTCTCTGTTAGAGAGAAGAATACTTGCAACATGTTTTAAAAGTTCCAAACTCTGGAATTTTACTCAAGGTGTCTTTTACTCTGCTCTAATATTGTCAGTTTTTCACATTTGCTAATTTTACATGAAGACTTTCAGGTGCTTATTCAGGAGGAGGTACTTGTTTCAGGGATGCCTTTGTCTCTCAAGTGGTCCAATTTTAACTGGCGTTTTGACAATTGAGATTTATTCTTTGTGGAATGGAATCCAAGAGGATGACCAAGGATTTATTGGATTTCTTGTTTATGATGTCACATGCTGAACCACTGCACTATTCGTGAAATGCATGTATCACTTAGTTCCAGAGCTTCAAATTGTCTCCACTTTTTGTTTTCAGTCTTTCCAGAACAGCGTGTAGTGAGCACCATTGCTTAGAGCTTAACTGGATGAATCATACCAATATCCAGAGCAAATTTAAGACATGAATGGCTTGTCTTATGAGGAGAGGTTGAGCAGTTTATTCAGTTGAACAAGAAAAAATCTAGTTGAGGTACACAAGATGCTAAAGTGGATTGATAAGGTTGATTGTACAGCGGATGGTTTGCCTTTGAAGAAATCCAGAGCAAGAGGTCATTGTTTTAGGGTGAGAAGTGGAAGATTCAAAACGAAGATTAACACAACTTATTTCTCAGTAAGTGTCATCAATCAGTCGAATGCTGAATTGCCTACTCCTGCTTTTAGTTCTTATGTTCTTCTATTGGCTAAAAGAACAGTGTGATGTCCTAGTATTTTAATATGTGAATTATCTTTCGACCCTTTGAAAACTTCTATATTATCCCTAATACTTGAGTCTGACATGTAACTTGTTCCTCCAGTAGCTGCACAGCCCTAAGTTGAATGACTTTCCTGCATCTTCGCAGTCTTTCTTTCCTGTATTTTCCTATCAAGCAGCCTCAACACAGGACAATAATGGTTTGAGCAGAAGGTCCATAACTGAGATGTTAACAGATGGTCCATTAGAGCATTAATTCATGTGGTTCCTGGAAGTTAGGCTCACTCTAGTCATGAGTAGCCCAGTAGTTACTCTGACACTGTTTATGCGTATTTTTATTGCACAGAAGTTGTAATTTGTCTATATCTGGTTCTGATAAAGTAAATCATTTCACCTGCTACTGGGAATCACCATTGGCACTTGTTCACCTATATTACCTGGCTGATAAACTAGGTGTGCATTGAAGCGTTGGGATATGCATCAACAGTGTGCTTTGTTTTCTCGTGGGGTTTTGGTCTAACTCATTTCCGAAGAGCATAGAATCGCTGCTTGCATTGATGTCGAACAACATTAACCTTCAATACAACAATTTCCTAAAGTGCTTCATGGGATTAAATGGTTGAGGATTATCAGATCAGCCACGATGTCATTGAATGACAGAGAAGACTTGATGAGCTGAATGGCCTACTTCTGCTCCTAAACTTTATTGGGCCGTCGTCAGATAAAATTTAACTTAGAGCTTCAAGGGAATTATTGGGACAGATAACCAAACAAATGACAAAAATAGTTTAAGGTGGTTTAAAAGGAGGGAGGTAGGGTTACAGAAAGGTTTAGGGAAAGAATTCCATAATTTAGACCTTAGGAACCTGAAGGCATGGTCAATGGTGGCATAGTGAAGTTGGAACTGCTTAAGAAGTCAGATTCTGAGGAGTACAGAGGTCGGGTTGGTATAGGGCTGAAAGAAGTTAGAGAAAGGGAAAGCAAGGCCGTTGTTGGATTTGAAAACAAGTAAAAAATATTTAAATTGAAGGCTGAAGGATTGATTTCAGACCGTAATGACTCCCTGAAACTGTTGTAGACATATGAAATGTGTGTGTGTGAGAGAGTTTATACGTAGTGATGTAGTGGTGATTTGGGTAGCCCTTTGCTGGCCTTTCTCCTCTCTCTCTTTCTCTTGTATTTTCCACCTTCCCCTGCCAACTGATAGTGATGTCCTCTTAAGCTGCATGTGTGGTTTGATGCCTTCTCATAATTGCATCCTAAAAAAATTGGTACCATGTATTCTGATTAATATTTCTTGGCAAGCAGGTGACATATTGTCATTTTCGTTAAAGTAATCAAAGCTTTTCTCTGTTGTCCAAACTGAAATTTCCAAATCCAGAATTGCATGGAGACCTTGTGCTATGTGTGTGATAATTTATATTGTATTAAAATTTATAATGAGTAACTGTTTGAAAATCTATTATTTTAATTCTTCAAAGTTGAGCTGCCTGACACTGGCTAAACCTTGAGAGGAGCTCCTGGTAGAGGTCTCTATCCCTGTGTCAAGTAAAAATGGGCACTGATTGTGATTTTATTAACTTTATTTTTCTTCTTTATGCCTGCTTTTCATTCTGCTTTCCAATTCTGTTTCTTCTCCTTGTGTTTTGATCCCCTGCAGAGCCTGCGTCAAGTAAAAGAGTTTCAGACTGTGAGGCAGTTAAATGAGCGGCTGCTGGCTGAGAATAGGGCTCTGACCAGAGTGATTACCAAGCTTTCTGAGTCTTGTAGGCTTTTCCAGGCTGCGGACTCGTAGCTCCTTCCCTTTTCTTCATTACTGCTTCCCTTCACAGCCAGGCAGGTGTTAAACTTCAGTTAACTTTCTAGTCCCACTTGTTTGCAATCGTTCTGAACAAGGACTGCTTCTGTTGGCTGCAGTGCTTCATCTAATTCTGTAGAATGCAAATGCCTTGCTGCTTTTGAGAGTTGGGCAAATCAATGTGACGTGTATATATCTGTGCTGCTGCTAATCTGGTTTGCCCTGTATCCCACTTTTGATTTTCAGTTTCTCAAGACCTACACTCTTTCGAGTTAAATGTGTGGTTGAACATAGTGCAGAAGCACTCCAAGAAGTTTATTTGCGTTGACCAGCAATAGGAGGTTGTTAAACATTGACATAATTGCATGGCTTGAAACTCCACTGGGGATTGTGGTGAACAAGAATCAAATTGATGTAGACTTTTGTGACTGTGTTCACGTTTGAGGTTAACATAAAAGTAACACTTAATTTGTCTGTGCTCTTGCTCCAGTGCAATTATAGTTAGGTGGGGGTCTCTTACACTTGCAGTAAAGATAAAGCTTCACATAAAGGGCTATCTCTTGTAGAACTTGGAAGAGAAAGTACGACTGAGGGTGAAATTTATTTTTGTAAAACACCTTTTAAGACTTCATGGCATCTCTAAGTGGTGAGCTAATGTCGCGCTTCTGAAATTTAGTTTCTGCTGTGATGTAGAAAATGTAGCAGCCAGTTTTCATGCAGGAACATCCAAGGGGCAGAGATAAAATTGATTGCATTTTATTTCTTTTTCGGTGACGTTGGTTGAGGGATAAATATTAGTGCTGGAATTTTCCAATCATCTTTGAAATAGTATCATGAGATGAGAGGGAGGAGCAGGCCTCTGTTCAGCATCTCAACAGAAAGATGGCACATCTGACAGTACAGGACTCCCTCAAGACTGCACTGAGCTAACACCCTAGGTTATGAGCCCAAATCTCCAGAGTCGAGCTTGAGTGGGAGCTTCTGACTCAGGTTTAATTGTTACCGTTTTGCCATGGCGGACATCAGGAAACGTTCACTCAGCGTGGGCCTTTTTATCGGTGTGACAAGATGGCTAGCTGTTTAGTAAGATTTGAGCTATGTTTATACCAGAATACTCTGGAATTGGATCAGGTCTCGACTCTGACTTCGCACTCCAATTTTCTGCCTATGTGAAGTAAGATGCTTTAAAGTTATGTCCATATTCCTTTGCCTGGTCAAATATTGAATTGATGGGTTTAGTATTTTGAGAGAAGTCAAGTTTGGAAGTGAATGAGGGTTTGCATCGTGAAGGATGGCGGTGGAGTAGGACTCCTGTGCTGGGGCTTGTCTGCTCGGACCGCAATTTTTTTTTTTAACTTTACACTTAGTTTCCTTTTACTACCATCACCAACAAGGAAGCCCACCATGGACATGAGTGGGCCCAGCACGAACCTAATTGTGGCAGAGAGTGGGCTCCTATTTATTGTTGCAGGGCAAGCATGGGACCTGGGATCGGAATCAGTGGAGGCAGTATCATGGCAAAAAAAATGGCACCTGAGGATCAGCAGCTTCGAGGTTGGTTGGGTCCGGCAGTGGCAAAGCAGTGGTAGAAGGGCATCATTGTGACATCGGTGAGGTGGGCCCATTGGCAAGAGATAAGACTCTGGGTCCGGGGCAGGCAGCGACCAGGCAGTCCTGGAGGAAAAGCGGCCCAGCAGCCAAAGATGGCACCGGAAGAGTGGCAACTTCAATGTTGTTTGGCTCCAGTGTAGACAGCGGCAAGATGGAGGAGGAGGAGGAATGGTGGTGCATGCGCGTCGATGATGAGCTGGCTCAGGACTCATGGACTCTCTTTTAGCTATATCTTTCCTTACTTTTCTTCTTCTTATAACTACTCAAAATGGCACTGAATTAGGGTAACAGTGGAAAAGTTTTTCACTGCATTTTACTGTCTCACTGTAAAATGCACATGACAATAAAATCATTCATTCATTACTTAGTTTGTTCTGAAAGTTGCTGTGGAGTTGTGGATGTAAAATTGCTAAAGTATCTGCATACATGAATGTTTTGATGATTAGCATGATTGAGGGTTAGAGGTGTATGGCATTAATTGTATCTTTATAGCAATGTGACTTATACAGATTTTAAATTTAGATTTTAGAACTGATTTTAAAATGAGCCCCTTTACCTACACTTGCAATTACAACAACAGATTGGGCTGCCCAATCATAGTTAGTTTTTATCCACCACAAAGGCATTCGTACTAGTCCCATTTGCCTACATATTTGCTTTATCCCCTCTCCTTTGGATATCTTTATCTAATTATTAATTGTTGGCATGTAGTCTCTGCTCTGATTGTGAACTCTTGCAATCACTATCGTTGAGAATTGCATCTTCCAGCATCTTGACAGCTGTAACAATGTAACTCTGCTTTCCTTGACTCTAAATCCCACACAATTCTTTTTGAGATATATCCTTTGTGGGACCATTGACTGTAAATATGGCTTTTTGTGATGACTGAACCCCAATAATCAGTTGGAAAATTGGGATTTTTTTCAAATCTGCCTGAATTAATTACAGGCTATGGACTTAACAGCATCATGTCTGTAAATAATTCCTGCTGTGATATTCAAGTTGAGAAAAAGTTTGTCCAGTTGAGTAAAGGGCTGTAACAATTTACTTGACATTAAAAGTTTACTTATTTGCCCTGCTTTATACACAATGGTAGGGAACTCTTAACTAGAACAATGTGATGTTGGCACTTGTAATTACAACTGAAACGATCAAATCATGGTCGTAGGCTAGTTTAGGATGATGTAGATGAGTGACCGTATTTTAGATAAGTTACGGCGAAACTCCTGATATTTCTTATGTTTTCAGTTCATTCACACTAAAACTTGGTACAAGTGGCTTACATTATTATATTATACAGTATCCCTTATTTTTCCCTTATCCTTGAACAGTCACTGAAGACCAGTGCCACATCCCTAAGATGTTGTATATAAGACCATGCAGCCAATGTCCATCTTTCGAGAGTCCCGAACTGTGACTGTGACAGTGGTTGAACGTGCGTTACAAAACACATCATTGCTACCCCACTCTGGCACATGAAACAGCACTGTGCCATTGCAGTTGAAACCTAACTCGTTCCCAAGGGAGAAATTCGACTTTAAGGTGTTTGAGAGAGGAAACAAAAACCTTGCATTTGTATCAAACTTTTCATGGCAATGAACATAGGACTTCACAGAATTGTAATGGTGCAACAGGAGATCTTTCTGTCCATTGTGTCTGCACCAACTCTGAGCATTTTAAGCTTGTGCCAGTCTCTTGCCTTTTCTCCATAGCCCTGCATATTGTTTTCATTGAAATAATCATACAATGCCCTCTTGAATGCCTGAATCGAATTGCCTCCAACACGCTTCCAGCAAGTGCTATTCAGACCCAAATCACTTGCTGTATGATAAGGTTTATCTGATCTAACATTTGGTTTGTTTTTGCAAAGCACTTGAAAACCCTGCTGTCTGGTGTTCTCTTCTTTTATTAATAGCAGTTTCTCCCTATCTGTCCGGATCGCTTATGGATTTTGAAAATATCTCTCTCGCTTTCTGTTCACCATTTTCTGTCCAAAGAAAACAGTCCCAACTTTTCCAATCTTTCCTCATGACTGGTCTCATCCTGAAACCATCCTGTAAACCTCTTCTGCACTCTCTCCAATGTGTTCACCTCTTTCTGATGAATGTAGAACATAGAACTGCACTCGATACTTGAGTGAAGGGCTAACCAGTGTCCAGATTAAGTTCACGGTAACTTTCCTGTTCCTCTTTATGCCTTTATTAATGAAGCCTTAAGGACTCGGGAGCAGTTGGAGACCTTTTGACCCTTCTGGCTTCATGCTATTTGATAAGATGATGGATGTCAAGTTGTGGTCTCAAACAACTGTTTACACCCTTGATTATCAAAAATCTATCTAACTCAGCCTTGAATAAATTTAGTGACCCAACCTCCCTGCTTCTGGAAAGAGAATTCCACAGACCAACTCCAAAAAAAGTTCTCTTTTTTTCCTTAGTCTTACAAGCAAGACCTGTTATTTTAAAACCATAACCCCTACTTTCTAAACTCCCCCCACAAGAGGAAGCATCTTCCTAGTAATCACCCTAAGTTCCCTGAGGATCTTGTCTGTTTCATTAATTTCTCCTCTTATTCTTGCAAATTTCAGTGGCTACAAGCTTAATCTGTTCAGCTTTGCTTCATAAAATAAACCCTTTGTCCCAGAAATGAGTCAAGTAAACTTCGCAGAACCTATTCTAACACTGTATGTTTTTCTCAAGTAGGATCAAAACTGTACGCAGTACTTCTGAGAAAATCTGATGAAGGGTCTAGGCCAGAAACATCAGCCTTCCTGCTCCTATGACGCTGCTTGGCCTGCTGTGTTCATCCAGCTCTACACCTTGTTATCTCAGATTCTCCAGCATCTGCAGTTCCTACTATCTCTGATGCAATTTTAACCTCCCCGCAGTACTTCTGATGTGGTCTCACTAAAGTTCTGCACAGCTGCAGGAAATCATCTTTGTTCTTGTACTGTATTTCCATTGCAATGAATCCCCAACCTACTGTTTGCCTTCCTGGTGACTCGTTGTATGTACATAGTATATGTTTTTATGATTCATGTACTTGGGTGTCCAGGTTCCCTGTCCTGTGAGGTTCTGTAATTGTTCTTGCACACGCGGTCTCTCTTTATTTGATAGTGTTCTGTTGTTCCCGCCAATGTGAGCAAGTTTCCCACATTGCACTCAAACAGTAACCTTTTTGCCCAGTCACTTATTCTATCTATATCCCTGTGTAACCTGTTGTCTCCTGTTGACCTGTAACTTCTCCTTGATGCCATTGGCAAATTTTGTTGTCATAAATTCAGTTCGTTCATCCTTACTAATGTCCTTTTTGGGAAGGAAACTGCCATTCTTACCTTGTCTGGCCTATGTGTGACTCTAGACCCACAGCAATGTGGTTGCCAGTTAGAGATGGGCAATAAATGCTGGCCTAGCCAACAGCACCCTCATCCTGTGAATTAATAAAGAAAAATATAATTTATTGACATAGATATTAAATAGTTGAAGCCACAACATTGATGCCTGTGACAAATATTTAGTTACCGCTTGCAAACTACAAAAAGACCTATTTTTCTGTTTGTTGCTCCCTATTAGTCATTGTCCTTTATCATTACGTTGCCCCTACACTGTGAGCTCTTTTGTGTTGTGCTAGTTCATGTGGCCCTTAATCAACCTCCTTTTGGAAATCCAGTATGCCACACTTAGAGATCCTTCTTTTAACCAACTTGCTTGTTACTTCCCCAAAGAACTCTAACCAGTTAATTAGACATTATTTCCTTTTGCAAAGTCATGTTGACTCTGCCAGATTGCATTGTGATTTTCAAAGTACCCTGTAACTTCCTTAATAATGAATTCTAGGCATTTGCCTACGACAAGTGCTAGGCTAATTGGCCTGTTGTTTCCTGCTTTGCCTATAGCCTTTCTTGTATAAATGTTTTACATTTGCTATTTTCCAAACCATTGACACCCTTCCAGATTCTTAAGTTATTTTGGCAAATAACAGCCAATACATCCATTGTCTCTGCAGTGACTTCTTTCAAGACTAGGGCACTTGACAGCCTTTAAATCTAATAATTTTCCTAGTACCTTTCCTTTTACTGGTTATGATGGTTTTAGGCACCCCTCTCTCTCTTGCATTTTGATTTCCAAGTCTCTTGGGAATTTTAAAAAACTTCGATGGACTAGACGCGCACCCACACACGTGCACACCATACCTGTTCTGCTATTTCAATTGACTTCTATGGTTAATTCCCCAGACTTTCTCCCTGGAAGACTGACTTCTTTTTAAACGCTGGTCCTACTGGTGTTTCTAGCTTGCTTTCTTCTCTTTCAATTGTTCAAATCTTCTGACTTGCAGTTATATCTTTGCAGGATTTTAGCTCTCCTTTCAGCTTGATACAATCCTAATTTTCCTCACTTAGCCGGAGATGATGCATTTGTCTCAAAGATTTATCAGAATGAACAAGAACTGAGAATTATTAAATATCTCCTTAGCTACTATATCTCTTCCCTATCTTTTAATCTTGTTTCCCAGTTTACTTTGACTGCATTCATACCCTTTATAATCACTTTTATTTAGATTTGAAATAGAAATTTCAAACCCACACTGCTCAGATTTCACATTTGTTTTGAGTTATCATGTGATGCTCTTACCGAGAGACTCCTTTACTGCAAGATTAATGATTAATCTTGCCGGTTTGCCTATTCCTAGGTCTAGAGTAACCGGCTCCCTGGTCAGCATTAGAATTCAAGAAATTACCCCAAATGCACAAGACAGACTCTCTTCAGGCTACAATTTGCTGAATAGAAAGTTATCCATGATTGCAGGATGTTTCTTAGATATCACTTTTATTTCTTCTTTTCTGATGTTGTATAGTATAACCACTGTTAAGGGGCTACTGAACTTATCTCACAAGTGACCTCTTATTTTATGCCTTATTTCTATCCAGGTTCTGTATCTCTAGTTCAGGTCATCTTTCAACACTGTCATAATATTGTCCTCAATTAACAGAATCACCCCATCCTGAGTTAATTTTGCAGTGCAATTGTAGTTTTAGTGTAGACGGAGCTGCAGCCAGTTTGTGTAGAGCAAACTCCAAGAAACTGTAACGTGATGACCAGATTTTCTGGTTACATTGTGTAAAGAATAATATTGGCCAGAATGTTAGGAAACCCTCTCCTGTTGCCCTTCGAATTAGATGTTGCATCTTAGCCAATTATACCTCACCCACCAGAATGTGTTAATATAAACTGTCTATTTAAGATGCTTGAACGTGGCTTCAAGAAATAACAGGTTTAAAGCTTCAAGACTGCAGTAATCCTTTGCAAGCACACATTGTAGTTGTCATGCTCTGCTCTTAAAAATTGTTCATGTTCCCATTTACAGATTCTGTCAGAAGATTTTGTTTAGAATCTTTGC
This sequence comes from Rhincodon typus, assembly GCF_021869965.1. Classification (NCBI taxonomy): domain Eukaryota; kingdom Metazoa; phylum Chordata; class Chondrichthyes; order Orectolobiformes; family Rhincodontidae; genus Rhincodon; species Rhincodon typus. The sequence goes on from NC_063349.1 coordinate 56,453,289, forward strand.
TATCAACATTGTGTGCAGGGTGAAGGTTAGTATTTAACAATCGCTTAATATAATCTTTGTTTCCACTGTAGATGCTACCAGACTTGAAAGCAGACAACCAGAGGCTGAAAGATGAAAATGGGGCTTTGATCAGAGTCATCAGCAAACTTTCCAAGTAAACCGGATTCTGATTGCTGTTGATGCCATTGTGTGAAAACTGATCCACTCTGAATTATATCACACTCATTTCAGCAAAGTGATCAAAAAGAGATGGAAGTGACCGACCAGGCTCCCACCTTGAAGAGCATCATCTTTTATGAACCTGTTTAATGTCTTTATATATGGATATATATATAAAAGATGTTGTGTGTATATATATAGCCATTTTAACAGATACTAAAACTGCTGAAGAAGTAGATGACTGAAAATCTTGTTTACAGTAATGAGGAAAGTGTTTAAAGGCAGAAGCGCCTCGATGTTAAACCAATAAGCCTTACTTGTATATAAAACACTTGCATCAACAAACTGCTTTCATTGTCACAATGAAGACAGTTAAGAATACAACTAAATGTTACTGTGCCACAGAATTATTTTCCTTTTTCACATACTTAAAAAATTGTTTAATATGTGCTTAACCACCTATGTGCCAGTTCAAGTTGGGACAGCATTCACAACCATCCCGTTTTGGAAAAGATTCAACTAAGGCCGAACAAGGAGGTAACTGCAAATCCTGATTTGTCCCCCCACAGTGATCAATACAGTTGGTGAAACGTTTGCTTTCACTGTTTGTGCAATATGCATTTCTTTATAAGATGCTTTAACAAATCTGTTGAAGTAGATTTATTTTACAAAATGTTTTCTTGACTTAAGTCTGTCACAATTTTTAAGCCAGTAGTGCAAGATCTTAAGGAATCTGTAACCTTCACATTCGTTTTAGCAGGTACTGTGTATGTATATTTTATGTTCATACAATATATGTACACAATTACTGTTTTAAGTTTCAATGCACCATGTAGGCATAATGGTTACACAAACGGATTATTCAAAGATGTGTCTTTTAAATGAGGTTTTATGGCTTAAAAAGTGCTTATATACATGATTTTTTTTTTTTTGAAAAGTGCGGTGTCTTGAATGGTAAGTGGTACATTTAATTTGGGATTCCAATGTTCACAGATGTAAAAATGTGCATCGAAGGTTAATGAGAGGTTTCTCACTCTATTACATTCTGTGAGTCACATCTCGACCATTTTATTCCCTGCTGAAGTAATATCATTGAAGTGGACGTTTATTGAGGGAAACTAATTTAATGGTCTTCACATGGGGCTGATGGGAAGAATCGTGGCAAGTTGGTAAAGCATTTTCATGTCGGTCCCCAGAAATTGAAATGCACTTATATTGTGGTGGTCTTTTTCAAAGAAAAATTGCAGTGAACACTCTTACCATTAGACCAATATTGTGCAACACCCCTAGTTTATTTTGAATATATATTTAAATGTCAATACAACTTCTTACGGCACATATTGTATGTTAAATAAAACCACTGAAGAGTTCCAACGTGCAGAGTCATTGTACATTAAGCTTGCAGTAGCTGTTGTATTATCCTTAAATATATTGTATTAAATGTGAATTTATACCCCTTCATACATAAACACGGTTCTTGTGTTACATCGCTTATTGTAGTCTTCTAGTAATTGGGGCGTAATGCCTCTTTCTTTTTGGGCGTGACATTTTCTGTTTATTGGTTTTCTGCAGGTGTGAATTCATACTCTTACTACTAATCTCAGGAGATTGATTTTATAAAGGTACCAAGAAAACTAGATTTTCACATTCAAATGGTATTTGGACTAAGTGATTGTTGGGTCGAAATTGCCAGAGATGTGTGACATCTTACTGTGGTTTGACGTTGACAGAAACAGTGATGACAGAGTTTGAACGTTAGTTCACCACAGTGCTCCGAGTGTTTGACTGACTGGCAAACAGATTGTGTTGAGTGCATGTGCAAAATTACCGTAGATGTTTCTAATATTTTAGTGTTTTATATTTAGGTTATTTATTCTTTATATCAGATTCCATGATGTAGCCAGTGTGCTGTTTCAGTTTTATTGGTAGTATTGAGCAGACAGTGCATCTGCAGAAACTGATTACAAAAGCTTCCAATTATTTTCTGAAAATTGTATTTTGACATATACAAATAAAATTTAAAACATTGACTTAGTGCCATATTTATTTGTCCACAAGCTGAATATTAAAATACAGTGTACCCTTAACTTTGAAATTACTACTACAGCCTTCAGTATTTAAGAATGTATCTTGGCTGGGAAGAGGATACGTTTTGATTGTACCCTGCAGAGAAATATGTCTAAGGTAAGATTTGTGAATGAGAAAATTAAGTGGTGTAGAAAACTTGAATGATTCTGCTTTTCTGTTACTGTGTCTGATCCAAAGGGTGTCAAAGTAGCATATCTTGGGATTCATGTCCTTCTCGTAAATCTGAAGAACTTAAGAAATGGCCTGATGAGTAGACCCAAGTTCCTTCACGTTATTTTCTCTGCTGCATGTACCCTTATGGTTCATGCGTGGCAGCAGTTTTTGAAACTGGAAGTCTGTGCTCAGAATTGCATCAGTAATACCGACCTGCTGTGTAGGAGGAGTGTAGGAATGAATCACAAGGACCCTCGACTATTCAGTTTGATCATTGTTGATCTTCTACCTCCCTCTTCTGCCTGTTATCCATTCTTTAAATCTATCACACCTTTCAATGTGTTCAACGTGTTCAACGTGTTACATTTATTAATTGCCAAGGCTCATAATCTTGTCTTGGTCCTAAATAGTCAACTGTTCTTCCTGAAAGTTGTTCCTACGTTCAAGATTCCCCATTGAAGAGCATGTGTCTGTCTTTTTCAGAACCTTTCATGTTTCAATGAGAGAACCCGCTGTCCTTGTGAAGGCCCTGATTGGGACGAGACTAGACCAATCAGCCCATGAATCTATTCTGCTAATCAATGACATGATGACTTGTGTGTATCTTAATTCCATGATGTAGATGCGGGAAATGTTGGCAGTTCAAGCAGCCTTTGTGTAAAGAAACTCAACTGATTCAGGTCAATGACATTTCCTCTTGGTGGTTCTGAGAACCTTTCAATTTAACACAGAGATGTTAATTCACCAGAGGCAACATTGCTGACAAACCGCTCCAAATATTGATGTTCGTTCATTAGAGTGTATCAAACCAGAGCAAGAAACAAATTAGTCTATGAACTGCACTTCAATATTACTTGACTAGTTGTAAAATGCTCAGGGATATACTGAGGTTGTCAAAGGTGGTACAGAAATGGAAGTTTCAACTTTTCTCTCTGATAAGAACATAATAGGATTGAAAGTAGGTCATTTAGCCTTTTGACCATTGTCCTTCATTCAATGTGGTCCATTCCACCTTACCCCTCACGGTGCATATCTTTCAGTCACCAAAGAAACTGTCAGTTGCTGTCTTGAATGGTTTAAATGACTGAGCATCCACAGCTTTGTTAAGGTAGACAATTGCAAATATTTGCATTCCTGTGAAGAAATTTCAGCTCATGTACGGCCTGAATGACTGACTCCTTTATCCTGAGACTTACATTGTTTTAAATTCTCTATGTCTAGGTGTAAAAATGTTCACACCCTGTACCCTTTCAAGCTGCTCAGAATTTTTTTTTGTTGTATCATGTCTCATTCTCCTAAACACGAGGGAATATGGTGTGTCTACTTCATCTTTCCTGAAAGAATGATCGCATTTTGCATCTCTTTCCCTGCTTTGCCTTCCCTGTTCTCTCTTTCTGCCGCCTTACTATCCTGTCTGATCTCCTTCCACCTTGCTCAACTTCTTTTTATAGGCTGAAAGGATGTGAAATCAAGATTGGAATTAAGATACAGACAAGTCATCATGTCATTGATTAGCAGAATAGATTCACGGGCTGATTGGTCTAGTCTCTATGAAGTGTGAACTTGATACTTGATTTTTTTTTCTCACCTAAGGTCTAAGTGGACACTGCCAGATTTTTCCAGTCATTTCTTAGTATCAACTAGGATCTGGAGCACTACTGCCATATAAAATCTGAAACCTGACCCTCCTCTCTCGGATCACTGTTCAGTTGCGCCCTGTTTGAATCCAGGCAATTATAGCAACTTAACAAGTTTTAAGCCCTAGGTCAATAACGCAGTGTCATCTTTAGCAACTTTTTAAAAATAGAGACATGGGGAGTGTTGATGAGTCAAGGGGACTTGGAGATGCTAGGGGAGTGGACAAGATTTGGCAGATGGAATACAATGTGGGGAAAGTGAGTGTTATGCACTTGAGTAGAAAGATAAGAGTTGTAGACTGTTTTGTAAAAGGGGAAAGGCTTTACAAATCTGAAGCCCAAAGGGACTTGGGAGCCCTAGTTCATGATTCTCTTAAAGTTAACATGCAGTTTAATTGGCAGTTAGGAAGGCAAATATTATATTAGCATTCAATTCAAGAGGACTAGAATACAAGAGCAGGTATGTACTACTGGGACAGTATAAGGCTCTGGTCAGAGTGCATTTGACGTACTGTGAGCAGTTTTGGGCCCCCTATCTAAGAAGGATGTGCAGGCCTTGGAGGGGGTCCACAGGAGGTTTCCAAGAATTATCCCTGGATTGAAGGGATTGTCATATTAGGAGAAGTTGATTCTGGTTCAGTACTTAATGGAGTTTAGAAGGATGAGGGGAGATCAATTTGAAACTTACTGAACATAGAGGTCTGGATAGATTGGATGTGGAGGAGATGTTTCCACTAGTAGGAGAGACTAGGACCCGAGGACAAAGCCTCAGAGTGAAGGGATGACTCTTTTTAGAACTAAAGTTAGAGGAAATTCTTCAGCCAGAAGGTGTGAATCTGTGGAACTCTTTGTCGCAAAAGGCTGTGGAAGCCAGGTCATTGAGTATATTAAGACAGAGATAATTGAATTTTTGACTTATTGTAGTCACATGTACCCAAGTACAGTGCAAAATTTTGTTTTGCGAGCAGTATAGGCTGATCATAACATAAAAGGGCGTACAGATCATAGGGTGATTACAGCAAGCTGTACAAGGTTACAATTGCACAGGAGGTGCACAAAGCAAGATAAACTCTCGATTTGAAATTCAAGAGGTCCGTTCAGCAGTCTAATAACAGCAGAGAAGAAGTTGTTCTGCGAGCTATGTTCTTGATTGCTAAGGGGATTAAGGGCTATGAGGAGAAGGCAGGAAAATGGGGTTGAGAAACATCAAAAAGTGGAGCAGACTAGATGGACCAAGTGGCCTAATTCTGCTCCTATATCTTAAGGACCTTACTTTGTGCCTAAGTGTAACCACTATTGATGCAATATTCTTAAAATAAAAAAAAAACTTGCACCTTTTATCTTTCAATTTAGTTTTATTAAAATTTAGGTTATAAATAGAAGAATGTAAAAGTAGATTGGATCAAAGTCCTTTCTGGGTTATTTGTCTCTGGTGTTAGCAATTGGACCCTTTGGATTTTCTAACCACCAAAACTCAACTGCAAAATCTGTTGTCTTTTTTTTTTTCACCCCAGGATTTATTAAAATCAACAATCAGGCCCACCTTCCATTCTGCTTTCTGAAATTTGTACAACAAAACCACATCAGCCTGTGATATCATGCCACCTAAATGAAACTTTCTAAATTTTATCCTGCAGATTTTCTTAAGTTGCACTAGATGAGAAAACGATGTTGATCGTGTTGTGTCCAAAACAAAAAATCAAGGCTAAAAACAATTTTAGATATCGTCTTTTTCTCCCCAGTTTCCTTTTAGCTGTTTTGTTTGATTTTGGGAGAAAAGATATCCATCATTTCATGGTGTAACAGAGAGCTGTGATGAATCACTATTGCAATTAATACCACAAATCCCATACAAGCAAGTGTCAGGGAAGCAGATGAGGTAAGTGTGTGCCATTTTGCATTGAATTCACACGAAATATTTGCCTCAATTTTCAGTTGAGCATGTGCCCCACAAACTAATTTTAGAGTTGCAAATATAATGCAGTAATGCAATAATCATGTGCTGTTTCTGTGGGCAGGAATGTTGTACTATGCAACAATGATATTTTGAAAGCTTGGGTGTGTCCCATAATGTTGAATTAAGTATGTTTGAGTGTAATGACATTTAATTGTTTGATAGAAGAGATTTGCAAAGTGCATGACTGAGTCAAAATCACCAACACTATGACTTTTGACATGGGAAGGACAACATCCTTAAGATATCTTCCATGCTACACACTGCTTGTGTTTAATTCGTTGTTGGCTGAATTCTAAATTGAGCATTAGAGTCTGGACTTGCTGTGTATCTGCTGTAAAATGTTGGCAGAAGTAGTGAGGCAAATTAGGGACCAAAAAGTAGTTTTTAGTGTGAAGACAGAAGTTGTGACAGAGTTACTAAATGGATTTGCCTTTTATCAAGGAAGTTGATGTTGGAATTCTAATCCCCAAACGGAAACGTGAATACAAATAGTGCAAACAGTCCTCAAATGAAAATAATTACCAAAACATTACAGCTTTTAGTTTAACATATAAATTGTCATTTCAACAATATTTATCGGTAAATAAGAATTTTAGACCTAATAAATTACCCATGGAATAGCTGGTGCAAAAAGACTACCTCTCCAGCTTGCAAGCATCTTATGATCTTTACGTCCTTATTATGATCTGTCTGTACTGCTCACAAAAGCTTTTCACTGTATTTAGGTACACATGACTACAATAAATCCAATCAAATCAAGTTTAAAGGAAGGGGCAAGAGGTTTAGAGGTAGTGTGAGGAAAATCTTTTTTCACCCCTAGAGTGATGGGAGTCTGGAACTCACTGCCTGTCAGGGTGGGCGGCACAGTGGCTCAGTGGTTAGCACTGCTGCCTCACAGCGCCAGGGACCCGGGTTCGATTCCACCCTTGGGAGACTGTCTGTGTGGAGTTTGCACGTTCTCCCTGTGGGTTTTCTCCGGGTGCTCTGGCTTCCTCCCACAGTCCAAAGATGTGCAGGCGAGGTGGACTGGCTATGCTAAATTTCCCCGTAGTGTTCAGGGAGGTGTAGATTCGGTGGGTTATAGGGGGATGGTTCTGGGTGGGATGCTCTGAGAGTCGGTGTGAACTTCTTGAGCCGAAGGACCTGTTTCTACACTGTAGGGTTTCTTTGATTCATTTTATTCCCTGCACAAATGTGGCACCAGATATAATCTCGTGGCCTTTCCCACCCAGCCTCTCGATCATAAGATCTCTCAAGGTCACTGGTAGCAGTAGCCCTATTTCAAGGTCCCTGTACATGGCTGTTACCTGAAAGGCATACAGCTGCAGAACATCCTTAGCTAAGCTCACAACTATCTTGAGGCACGTCGCTTTATCTCACTATAATAAATTATGTTAAAAGGGCTGGTTGGCTCTGACAACACGGAAACGTAGTTGTCATTGTTCAGTTCAGAATCTCTGTTGTACTCTTCAGCCTTAAGTTCTGTTTAACTATTCTGCATAGCTTTTTGTAAGTAGGTTTTGCCTGTTTTCCTCTCCTGTAGCTCCTCTTTGTGACTCTCCTTTGTGTATGGCAGACACATGGTTTCTGGTCTTAACTTCCTGTTAGTACTACTCTGAGGTCAAGGGTTGCCACTTCACATGATTTATTCAAGAAAATTGCACTTGATAACTTCATAATTGATGTGTATTGTTAAAAACCCCTTATGGATGTTGTTAAGAATTATAGGCTTCCTAGATGTTTGGAAGAAATTCTTTCTTCTCCTGTACTCCTAAGTCCAAGGTTATTATGTTGTATGAAGTCAGTGAAAGATGAGGTAGTTGAGATGTTGAGTGGGTTAGAAATTGATCAAGAAGTGTTATTTGAAACGTTGCAGTATTTCAAACTGAGAAGTCACGAGGCTGGTGCATCTAAAGACGTGGATAAGATGGAGGAAATTGAAGCTTCAATAGTCATAATGTTCCAATCCACCTTAAATATGGGGTAGGTCCAGAAGACTGAGAATTATAAATGTGTGGGTTTATTAAAGAAAGCCAGCTCTGTTTTGTTGAGGCAAATAACGCTTGACTAACTTTAGTTTATTTGGTGAGATAATTTGATGAGGAATTGCAGCTGCTGTTGCTGAAGTGTACGTGGACTTCAAAAAGTGCCATGGAGAAGGCTTGTTAACAGTGTTGACGTTCATGGAATAAAAGGGACAATGGCAGCATGGATGCAAGGTTTTCTGTGACAGAAAGAAGAATAGTGGTGAACAATTGATTTTCGGATTGTAACTCTGCTCGTACCAAAGAACTGTCTCACACAGAAACAGACCCTTCGTCCCACCATACACTTACACATGATGCCTTTTTAAGCTAAAAACCTTTTGCTTACATGGGTTCTGCATCCCTTTATCCATCTATTCCCTGCCTGTTGGTATGTCTGTCAAGATGCCTCTTGAACATTGCTATTGTATCCAGCACATTCCAGGCACTTGCCTCTCACATTTAAATTTACCCCCTTTTACCTTAAACCTATGTTCCCTAGTATTTGACATTTCTACCCTGGGGGAAAAGACTCCAATTTGCATTATCCATGCTTCTTATAATTTTGTTAACCTCTATCAGAGTGCCCCTCATCCTTGGACATTGTAGTGAAAACAAGCTAGGTTTGTCAAATCACTCCTTGTAGCTAATATCATCCAAATGAGGCAACATCCTGGTAAATCTTTTCTGTACCCTCTCCAAAGCCTCCACATCCTTCTAGTAGTGTGGCAACCAGAACTGTACATAATATTCCAAATGTGGCCTAATTTAAGTTCCATACAGCTGCAACAGTACTTTTCCAATTTTTATACTCTGCTCCAACTGATGAAATCAAGCATGCCATATGCCTTCTTGACCACCTTATCCACTTATGTTGCCACATTCAGGGAACTGTGGACCTGAACACCTGGATCCCTCTATGTTGATGTTACTAAGGGTTCTGTTATTTGCTGTGTACGTCTCTCCCACATTAGATCTTCCAAAATGCATCACCTCACATTTGTCCAGATTAAACCCCATCTGCCATTTTTCTGTCAAAGTCTCCAGCCTATCTGTATCTTGCTGAATCCTCTGGCAAACCTCACCAGCTTCTGCTTCCCCAATCTTTGTGTTGCCCAGAAACTTACTAATCAGGCCATCTCCATGCTCCTCCAAATCATTTACATACACTTCAAACAACAGGGGTTCCAACACTGGTCCCTGTGGAACACCACTGGTCACAGATCTCCAGTCAGGAAAACACCCTTCCACTGCTCTGTCTTCTATGACTGAGCCAGTTCTGTATCCCTGTTACCAGCTCATTGGAACCCATGTGACTTCACCTTTGGTATCTGCCTGCCATGTGGGATCTTGTCAAAGGCCTTGCTAAGTCCATACAGACGACAACTACTGCCCTGCCATCTTCAATCACTTTTGTCACTTCCTCAAATGATATTCAAGTTTGTGAGTCATGACCCTCCCTATGCAAAGCCATGCTGCCTATTACCGATAAGTTCATATTTTTCCAAATGTGAGTAAATCCTATCCTGAAGAGAATCTTCTTTGATAATTTCCCTACCACTGACATAAGGTCCACTGGCCTATAATTTCCTGGGTTAGCCCTGTTGCCCTCCTTAAACAAAGGAACAACATTGGCTATTCCCCAGTAATCTGGAACCTTTCCCGTGGCTAAAGAGAATAAAAGACTTCATATAAGGCCCCAGCGATTTCCTCACCATTCTGGGATAGATCGAAGCCAACTTCTTGGGAATTGCCTTCCTAAATGTTTTTCAAAGCTCCCGACACCACTACCTTATCGATATTGACATGCCTGAGAATGTCAACATTTGGCCCTCCTGATGCTCACCGTCCAACATGTCCTTTTCTTTTGAGTACTGATGTAATATGTTCATTAAGGATCTCATCCACTTTCTCCTCTCAATTCTCTTTTTTGTCCTTGAGTGGACTTACAGTCTTCCTAGTTACCCGTTTGCTCCTTATGTATAAAATGCCTTGGGATTTTCCTTTATCCTGTTTGCCAAAGACATTTCATTATCCTTCTTGCCCTCCTAATTCCTTGTTTGAGGGATCTCTGTCTTCAGTTTCCCAAACCTTTTTTATTTTTTTTTATTTTTGACTAAGTTTTCAATTTCTCCTGTTTCTTCATTTTGGTTATCCATATAACCTTAAACACATTTTCATGATTTTGATATGAATGTGTGGGAAATATTTTCAAATTTTTACAGAGAATACATAACTTGTGAGGATAGCGATAACCATCTGGAGGGCACAGTCAGTCTGGTGGAATGGGTAGGCACGTGTTAGGTGAAATTTGATGCAGAGGAATGTGAAATGATTAATTTTAGATGAAAGAATGAGGAGAGGAAATCAAATGTATATTTCTAATGGTCATCCAGGAGCAGATTGAGAGAATAATTAGAGTCTATAAGCAAGGATGTTATGGTGAACCTTGTATAAAAGCTCTTGTTCTGCCTTAATGGGAGTATTGTCTGTAATTCTGGCACCACATTTTCAGAAGGATGTGAAGACATTGGATAGGAACTGAAAAAAAAAAGTTTGCATGTCATGTTCTTGGGATGGGGATTTCCTACTTTTTTTTAAACCATCGTAGAATCCCTACAGTATGGAAACAGGCCCTTCGGCCCAAAAAGTCCACACCGACCATTGGAGCATCCCACCCAGACCCATCCCCCTATAACCCACACAGCCCTGAACACTATGGGCAATTTAGCATAGCCAATCCACCTAGCCTGCGCATGTTTGGACTGTGGGAGGAAACCGGAGCACCCGGAGGAAAACCACGCAAACACGGGGAGAATGTGCAAACTGCACACATAGTCGCCCAAGGTTGGAATCGAACCCCAGTCCCTGACGCTGTGAGGCTGCAATGCTAACCACTGAGCCACCGTGAAGAAACAGGAAAAATTGAAAACTTAGTCAAAAATAAAAAAGGCATACAGAAGGTTTGGGAAGCTGAAGGCAGAAATCCCTCAGACAACTCTATAGAGTTGTACAGAGTTAACGCCTTGGGTCCAGTGATCCTTCCTCAGAAAAGCTTCAAACTGGTTTTGAAACCGAAGACTGATCACCTGAGCTCATTGAACCTTGAAACGTATGGTTGGCTAAGCTGTTTGATCTTTTGTGCACTTAGGAATGTTCAAATGTACCAGTTTCACTGTCATGGAAGTACAGCAAGCATAGATCTGCTTTTCTCATGGATGAAGGGTGTTTGAATATTGAGTGCCAATTCCTGCTTGGCACGCAATCAGCTGTAAGTTTCGATCCCGCCTGAAGTCTGTCTTTGTCTTTGTTTCCCCCCCCACCCCGTTCATGTCCATAGGAGATTAAGGGAGTTTTTTTGGACTGTTTGATTTCTGGTAGCTGTACTAAAATTTAAGAAATGTTATTGCTTTCCTTTAAAACCAGCAGGTGGTGCTGACTGCTGCTAGCTTTAGTGAATTAAAGCTATCTTTTGTACTGTGTTCTCTCACTGTTGGGTAATTTAACAAACTAATCACCTGGCTGCATTCGCATCGACCATTTTGTATGCACATGGTTTTTATTCTCTTCACATTGCATGTTTTCTCCAAATGTGTAAAAAAAAACTCTTGCCATCCAAATTTTTAGTTAAAACAAACAATCTGTTCTGAGGAAAAACACTATCATTTTATTGGTTATTGTTTATTTCCAGTAAACTATAAAAATTAATACAACAAAATGCATTTTAAAATACTGCCAATGTGGATTACTTAACGTGTGTGTGCGCGGGCGCATGTTTAGATTTCATATATGAAAATATGCAACTCTAGAACAAAAGTTGCGTCTTCCACAGAACCAGAAGAGCAGCGTTGTTATAGTTATACAGCATGCAAACAGACCCTTCGGTCCAACTCATCTGTGCCAACCAGATATCATAAACTGATCTCGTCTCATTTGTCAGCATTTGGTCCATATCCCTCTAGATCCTTTTTTGTGTATCCATCCAGATGCATTTTAAATGCTGCAGTTGTACCCCACAGCAAGGCAGTGATTAATCATTACACCAGTGTGGGGCTGGGAAGATTTCAAACTGGAGAGGAGCAGGATCAATAATGGAGTAGAAACAGAAATTTATTCTGCTCTATCAATGTGCCACTCTGGTGAAGCGCAGCAGAAAATGTCTTTTTCTGAACCAATTATCAATAGATCCCAAGCGTCAATGCAATTCCTGCGAAATAAAAGGTAAGTTTCTTGTTTTGGCTGTGCCCCCACTGTGTTCACTGATACAGAACTGAGGTTGGTAAACCTCATTTCACACAACATGCCCACAGCCAAGAGATTAAAACCAGGTTTCACTTCTGAAGAGCAGGTAAATTGAGCTTGAAACAGTACCTCTGTTTCTTACAGATGCTGTCAGCACCATGGAGTTTCTATGACATTTGTTTGTATTTCTGATCTGCATTTGGTCTGGGCTGGATTTGAAGTTGGGTCTTTGGCGATAAAGCTGCCTTTTTTAGTCAGGCTGCTGTACAGAGCCAATGTCATGTTTAACAGTCGCCAGAGCCAAGGTACTGTGAATGTCCATAGATGGAGATTTTATTTACCTTGGGGAGTGCACACCTGCCAGATCCATGAAATTGTGGGACATGTAGTGCTAAACAATGCCAGTTAGTCCATTGTGCCTTTGCTGGCTTTTTTCGTCCCCTGCATTTTCCCATCAGTCCATAGATATTCCCTTCAAGTACTAGTACTGTTATTTTATGATTTGTTGAGTCCTCTTCTGTCACTCTTTCAGGCAGTGCATTCTAGCTCACAACTTGCTATGAGAGAGAATCTTTTGTCAGTCACCTGTTCCTGATATGGCTGCAGCTAGAAACGTATCTTTCCTATCTACTTGATTTTAAACCATTTGTGGTTTGGAACATGATTAAAAATCATTTTAACCTTCTTTATTTTCAGGAGATCAAACCCACCTTCTCCAAACTCTTCACTTTACAAAGTGCCTTGTCCCTGATACTGCTGTGATGAATCTCCAAGACTTTAATATCCTTCCAAAATACAGTGCCTAGAATTGAATGCAATCTTCCATCTGAGACTGGGTCAGTGTATTTCTTAAGGTTCAACAAACATAACATTGCTTTTACACTGTCTCCCTCTCCTCATAAAGCCAAGGGCCCATGTTCTACTTCTGAACTATCTGCTGAATGTGCCTAGCCGCATTCTGTGTTTATCGACCCTCTGGGGTATCATTTCCTGCACTGTGTTGTAAAATTGGTTATTTTTGCACTATAATACCCTTTCAGCCAAGCCCAGACAGTTTGGTTGCAATTTGGCAAGGACTCCTGATTTGTGTAGAAGTTCTGCTGGATTTCAATGAGTTGATGATCATGTAACCGATGGTAAGTGCTGGTGTTGGTCCTGCCAGGGCAATCTTTCTGCTAAGGCATTAAGTTATCTGCAACTGATTTTGGAGGAACCCCAGTCTGCCCTGCAAGCTTCCATGGATGAGTCATGGGAGTGTGTGGGTTTGTATGGATTTGGTTACAGTCAAAAGTGGTACGAAGACTGACTTGTTCTCGGTCTGTTTCCCTTGGATCTGCTTTCAACATGCTGGAATGCTGCCAGTGCACTGGAACTTTTGCCTGCATCGAACAATCAAGTCAAATAGGTCGTATGCTTGCTGCAAATTCTGTAAGAAGTTGCAACCATCGTAAGTAGGAAAAGGCTGATGCAGCACAAAACAAAACTTGGTTATATTTTAACCTAGCATTTAAACCAAGTTAGCACCTTTTTATAATTGCACTTTCTTCAAACAGGGTTTCTTCATGTTTTTGTAACAAGTAATCTGTGAGTCATCATGATATGGTATTCTTACAGGGCAAGTTTGGAATTGCTTAGACCAAACCTTTCTTTGCTCTCCACAAAAGCTCAGTCTCTACCACCTAGAAGGACTAGGGTGGCAAATACATTGAAACTCTATCATTTGCACGTTTTCCTCCAAGCTACAGATCATCCTGACTTGGAGCAATATTGCTGTGCTGCCCCAAGAAGGCAGCTTCGCACCACCACCTCTGCCGCAATTAAGGATATGGAGTCAGCAACCTAGCCCAGGAAGGCACTCCTCTCATGAATGAATGAAAAAGAATGGCTTCGTACTCAAGCCTGCATGCCCAAAGCCTCTGTGCTATCAGTGCTGCTCACCTTCCATGAATGACTGAAGAAAACACAAGGTCCCACATCTGTACGGGGAAAAGTAAATCAAATATGCTTATTGTTTATAATGCACTTGTGATTGTCTTATTCATGAAAATTTTTAAAATTCATTCATGGGATGAGGGACATCGCTGGTTAGGCAGCATTTATTGTCCATCCCTAATCGCGCAGAGGGCGGTTCAGAGTTAACCACGTTGCTGTGGGTCTGGAGTCACATGTAGGCCAGACCCAGTTAAGGATGGCAGCTTCCTTCCCTAAAGGACCTTAGTGAACCAGATGGGTTTTTCCAACAATCGACAATGGATTAGCAGTCATCATTCAATTCTTAATTCCAGATATTTATTGAATTCAAATTCCACCATCTGCCGTGGCAGGATTCGAACCTGGGTCCCCAGAATACTATCTGGGTCTCTGGATTTACAGTCCAGAGAAGATGCTACTTGACCATTGCCTCCCCAGGAGGTGTGTCATTGTTTTGTATTAGATGATGCTGATCTGTATTGGAGCTGTGTTTGTCTAGCTAAGTGAACTTACTATTGTCACTTACCAAAATACAGTGAAGGGCATTGCATGCTAACCAGCCAAATCATACCATGTGTAAGTACGCCAGGTAATAGAACAGAATGCAATATATAATATTATAGCCAAAGAGAAGATGCAGAGCAAGATCAACTCTAATATGAAAAGTCTGTTCATAAATCTGATAACTGCCAGGAAGGAGCTGTTTTTAAATCTCTTGGCATGTGTATTCAAACTTTTTTATATCTTTTGCACAATGGAAGAGAGTATAACTGGGGTGGGAGGGGTCTTTGATTGTGTTGGGTGCTTTCCCAATGCAGCGGGAGGTGTAGATGGAAGGCTGGTTTTCGTGATGGACTAGGTTGCATTCACAATTCTGAGATTTTTTGCGGTCTTGGGAAGAGCAGTTGTGATGCCAAACTGTGATGCATCTGGATAGGATGGTTTCTCTGATGCATCGATAAAAATTAAGAGTCATTATGCTCTTAACTTTCTTGACTGTAGTGTCAATGTGGATGGACGAGGACAGATTGTTGATGATATTCACTCCCAGGAATTTGAAACTCCTGACCACCTCAGCACCATGGATACAGAGGGGCGTGTCCTCCACTCCGCTTCCTGAAGTCAATGACCAGCTCCTTTGTTTTGCAGACATTGATGGAGAGATTGTTGTCTTTACATCATGTCACTAAACTCTCGGTCCTTTTCCTGTATTCTGTCTTGATGTTGCTTGAGATCCAACCCACTACAGTGGTGTCGTCATCAAATTTGTAAATGGGAGTTGGGGCCGGAATGTGGCCACATGGTTGAGTGTCTAAGGAGTACGGTAGGCGGCTGAGTACACAGCCTTGCAGGGCACCGATGTTGTGATTATTGTGGAGGAGATATTATCGCTTATCCTCACTGACCGTGGTCTTTGGGTCAGGAAGTCGAGGATCCAGTTGCAGAGCAGGGAGCAGAGTCCTGTGTCTCGGAGTTTGGAGATGGGTTTAGTTGGAATCATGGTGTTGAAGGTGGAGCTAAAGTCAATAAATAGGAGTCTGATGTAGGTGTCCTTGTTATCCAGATGTTCCAGGGATGAGTGTAGGGCCAGGGTGATGGTGTCTGCTGTGGACCTGTTGGAAGAGTTAGTGAATTACAGTGGATGAAGGCAGCCTGGGAGGCTGGAATTGATATGGGGCATTACTCACCTCTCGAAGTACTTCCTAATAATGGACATCAGAGCCACTGGGAGGTAGTCATTAAGGCATGTTGCCTGATTTTTCTTTGGTACCGGGGTGAAAGTGACCTTATTGAAGCTAGTGGGAACCTCGTATCGTAGTAAGGAGAGGTTGAAGGTGTTTGAGAATACTCCCAATAACTGGTCTGTGCAGGATCTGAGTACACAGCTAGGGACTCCATCCGGGCCAGCCACATTCCATGGGTTCACTCTGAAGAAGGCGGATCTAATGTCTGTAGCGTTTAGGGAAGGCGATAGCCTAGCGGTATTATCGCTGGACTGTTAATCCAGAGACCCAGATGTTCTGGGGACCTGAGTTTGCATCCTGCCACGGCAGGTGGAATTTGAATTCAATAAAAACTAATGAAGACTGAGAATCCATTGTTGTAAAATCCCATCTGGTTCACTAATGTCCTTTAGGGAAGGAAACTGCCTTCCTTACCTGGTCTGGCCTACATGTGACTGTAGACCCACAGTAATGTGGTTGACTCTTAACTGCCCTCTGGGCAATTAGGGTTGGGCAATAAATGCTGCCTGGCCAGTGACATCCTCATCCCATGAATGAATAAAGAAAATTAAAGACTGGGTACAGATGTACCAGAGGCTGTCAGGACAAGTGACATCATTTCACTGACCATAAAATACGCTGAACTCATTGGAGAGGGATCATTGTTGTTACTGATTCTACTTAACTTTGCTTTTGAGCCCATTGTCTAGTGTAAGCCTTGCCACAGCCAATGTGTGTTTGTGTGGTAAGTCTGGGACTGTAGTTTCATCTGGTATTGTCTCTTGGTGCCCCAATTGCTGCTTATGAAACTACACCTGCATGTTGTCCAGCTCTTGATGTATGTGGACAGGGATTGTTTTGGTATATCTGAGGAGTCACAAATAGAACTAAATACTGTGAACATCTCCACTTGTGCCATTTATGTTAGAGGTAAGGTTGTCGATGGAGCAGCTGAACATGTTTGGGCCCAGAAACAACAATGGCGACTTCTGAAAAAAAAAAACAAAATACCTGAGAAACCTAGCGTTTTGGCAGTGCCTGTGGAGAGAAAAACAGTTATTAGAATTTGAAGAAGGGTCACTGGCTGTGAAATATTAACTGTTTCTTTCTCCATAAATGCTACCAGATCTGAATTTCTCCAGCAACTTGTGTTTTGGTTTCAGATCTCCAGCACCTGCAGTATTTTGGTCAACCTGTATTGATGTCCTGGGAACAGAGGTGATTGACCAACAACTACCTTCTGTTGTCCCAGGTATGACTCCAACCAATTGAGAAATTTCCTGCTGACTTGCTATTGACTTGAGTTTTACTTCTGCTTCCCCATGCCACAGCAGTCAAATGCTGTAAAACTGTCAAGGGTGCTTGCCTCCAGAAATTCATTCTTTTCTTCCAATTTTCAATCAAAACCATAACGGGGACTGGAACTTTAGTCCTGCAAAACTGGGTGAGTTTGATATGTTTGTCATGTAATTTTCTATTGGAAAATGCCAATTGTGCTTTGTGACTCTAACTAGGATTATAAATGCGTGAGCCTTTTTCTGGAATTACTTGTGAAATTTCAAATTGGAACACTTGGAGACATTGATCAAGAATGACCCTTCATGAGAAGGTCAGCAATTGAAGAACCAAATTTATTGTGCATTCAGTTTCTTTCTTTTCAACATAAATAGCTATAGTGTTGTGTTTTCCTTTTAAGTTCTTGTATTCTATTGTTAATCACGTGTGAAGATGGAAGTTTCTGTTCGCAGAACTTAATCCTCGTGATTTTTGTGTCAACTGTTCGCAGAACATAATCCTCATCGTGATGTTTGATCACCCTTGTGCCAACATTTCCCATTCACTTTTACTCACTGCAGTCATAAGCACCTACCAACACGTCACACTCTCTAGTGAGATTTTCCTCAACTCTTCATCCATCTTTAATGTATAACATTATATTAATGCACTGGACTATTTATTGTTGTTTGAATATCAATTTAACCTTTACTTAGTTGACAATGATATTGCCTAGCACTCCTTCACTTTTCTTGGCATCTTATCCTCATTAGTTGAATTCAAGCACAGAGATACGGTATGTAGTTCCTTCGCTGATCTTGTTCCAGTTAGCCCCTCTATCTTACGTGTAGCATCCTCTGTATTCCATCTCTTTACACTGCACTTTCTGTCAACATGCCATTTTCAGAACATTCCCTGAAGCCACTCTTCTTCCTGTTCTTGTTGCAAAAGTTCCCTCTGCACCTTCCACTTTGTTCTGAGGAAGGGTCACTGGACCCAAAACGTTAACTCTGTTTCTTCACAGATGTTGCCAGACCTGCTGAGCTTTTCCAGCAACTTGTGTTTTTTTTGTTTTGGGCCATTGTTCTTAATTTTTTTTCTTGATTATTTTTTGATATCTCACATGGAAAGCATTTTACAAAAGGCAATATGCTGATGTAAGAACTTGATATTAGTTTGCTTCTGCAGGACAGATTTTAAGATCATTTGATTTTCACATTTCTATCCACTAAACCAAGGAGTCAATCTGAAACGTGAGCAAAACTCAATTTTCTGTCTTGGCAGGTTCTGACTGACCAGCTGAGTTTCACCAGCATTTTCAATTTTTTTTTTCAGATTTCCAGCGTCTGGGAGTAGTTTGCTTTTACTTGGAAAAGGGCATTCTGTTTTGAAAAAGAGAGTGTAAATAGCTGTGGATAGCTATCGTTCAGATGGAGTGTTGATCCCGATCAGCTCCTCGCAATGGCGATTAAGTATCAGTTGCCCACATCCCATCTGAAAAGTAATGCGATTAACTTCATGCCTAAGAGATGAGCAAACAATTGGTCATCGTTGCAGCATTTAAGGAGAGTCGTAAAGGAGGAGAGAGAGGTATAAGGAGACAATTCCAGGACTTGAGGGGGTCTAATTAGGTGAGATGTTGAATTTTCAATCATGTAGGAAGTGACACACACTACAGCTGCATTTGTTTCCACACAACTGAATCAATTTTGATTTTCTTCCTGGAAGAAGAAATGACTGCAGATGCTGGAATCTGTACTGTAAACAACAAATGCTGGAGATCACAGCGGGTCACACTGCAGCCATGGAGAGAGAGCAAGCTAACTTTGAGTGAAGATGACTCTACAGAGCTGAAGTGAGTCATCTAGACGCCATGTTAGCAGGGTAGGGCCAGTCAGACTGAGAAAATACCTTTGTATGTTGGTATATATCTTGAAATGTATGGGTCATTGTGTTTGTTTTTGCTTTATTCTTGTCACATGTACTGGGTTACAGTGCAAGTGTTGTTTTGCGTTGTTAAGTGTTGTTAAGCAGGCAGATGGTGCCATATGAAGTGTATCAGGGTAGCAGAACAGTGCAGAATACAGTGT
This sequence comes from Rhincodon typus, assembly GCF_021869965.1. NCBI lineage: Eukaryota > Metazoa > Chordata > Chondrichthyes > Orectolobiformes > Rhincodontidae > Rhincodon > Rhincodon typus. The sequence continues at coordinate 56,472,609 of NC_063349.1, forward strand.
TACAGCCGCAGGGAAGGTGCAGAGAGAAAGATCAGAATTAAAATTTGAATGGTCCATTCAAAAGTCTGATAGCAGTGGGGAGGGACCTGCTCTTTTATGTATATTCAAATTTGTATATCTTCTGCCCAATGGAAGACTGTATAACCAGGGTGGGAGGGGTCTTTGATTATATTGGCTGCTTTCCTGAGAAATATAGACAGAGTCAATGGAGGGAAGGCTGGTTTGTGTGATGGACTGGGCTGTGTACATAACTCTGTGGTTTCTTACAGATCTGGGCAGAGCAGTTGCCATACCAAGCTGTGATGCATCCAGGTACAATGCTTTCTATGGTGCATAAAACTCGCTAAGAGTCTTTGTAGACATGCTGAATTTCCGTAGCCTCCTGAGGAAGTAGAGTTGTTGTTGTGCTTTCATGACTGCTTCGATGTGGATGGACCAGGACAGATTTTGGGTGATGGTCACTCTGAGGAACTTGACCCTTTCAATCACTTTCATCTCCGCACTGCTGATGCAAGCAGGGGCGTGTCCTCCACTCCGCTTCAGAAAGTTAATGACTAGCAGCTTCATTTGCTGACGTTGGAGAGATCGTTGTCTTTACAACATGCTGCTAAGCACTCAAACTCTTTCCTGTGCTCTGTCTCGTCATTGTCTGAGATCCAACCTACAAAGGTGCTGTCATTAGCAAACTTGTAAATGGATTGGGGTGGAATTTGGCCACACAGTCATGTGTATAAGGAGTACACAGGAAGGGGGCTGAGTACACAACCTTGCAGGCCACCAGTATTGGAGAGTGGGTTGACACCTACTCTTAGTGACTGCGGTCTATGGGTCAGAAAGTCGAGGATCCGGTTACAGAATGGAGGGGGTGGAGAGCCGAGACCTATGTATAATCTTGTGTGAGATATTTTAAAGTAAATAATTGCCCTCAACTCTTCCCGTCTGGAAAATAATCTTTCTTCCCTCCCACCCCAGCCCATCTCTTGGTCTTGTGCAGAATTCTAAAACAGCAAATAATTCAATGAAAATTCAAATGGGCCTGATCACTTGGAAGGCTAAGATGAATGGCAATGTCACATACCAACCGGCCTTGGAATTAGATATCTGATCCTTCGTTGTTGCTGGGTCAAAATTCTGAAATTAATCTTTAACTGCCCTGTGGGTGTCCCTACAGCATACAGGCTGCAGCAGTTTGAGACTATCATCACCCCCACATCAAGGGCAGTTACAAATGGACAATAAATGCTGTCCTCGATAGTGTTACCTATGTCCTATGAATAAATAACTATAAGGGGAAGAGATGTTGCCAAACCTGTGACAGCCACTGCTGTTAACTGTTTAATGGGAGTTGGAATAAGCACATCAAAGATTGCTTGTTCCTTATTAATTCATGTCAACTGCATCTGTACCTGAATATCGTTGCCCATATCAAGTCAAGATAAAAATGCTTGGACAACTTTTCCTTCTATTTTGTTTGCTGTGATTTTGCAGGCACTAATGTCTTAAGTTGTTTCTGTTTGTAGCAAAATTTCATGGTAAAATTGGCATCGGAGCTTTTTGACTATGTTCAGTAACTGAGATGAAAAGCCAGGTGAGTGCCTTGTATTTCTGGCACTTTCTAGCGATCAAAACTGTCATCTTATGTATGCATTTCTCTTTGTTCCCCAGCAATGTACAAAATTTCTCAGGTATATCCTGTGTGCAAAATTGGAACAAATCCAACCTAGCCAATTACAACTCCATCAGTCTACACTCTACTGTCAGTAAAGTATGGAAGGGGTCCTTAACAGTAATCCAAGTTGAATCCCCCACTATCAACATCCAGGAGGTTAGAATTGACCAGAATCTCAACTGAACTTGCCATATAAATACAATGGCTACAAGAATGGGTCAGAACCCAGGCATCCTGCAACGGGGAACTTACTACCTGTGCCCCCCAAGGCACTAGTCTGGAGTGTGATGGAGTACTCCCCACCTGTCTGGATGAGTACAGCTCCAACACACTCGAAGGTTGACATTATTCAGGACAAGGCAGCCCGCTTCATTAGCACCGCAAGCATCCAGTCCCTTCACCAACGCTCAGCAGCCGGTGTTTACTGTCCATAGGTTGAATACAATATACAAAACTTCCTAGACCCACAATCAAGGGCAGCGGATACAGGTGGTAGTGTTCCCATGTAGATTTCCCCTCCATGCCACTCACCATCCTGATATAGAAATATATTACTATTCCTTGAGTGTTGCTCAGTCACAATCCCGGAATTCCCTCAATAATGACATTATTGTTCATGATATATCAATGATAGAAGAGAATGCGATTGGGATAATAATTATGTTTTCTGTTGCTATGAAGATTGACCAGTGGTGGTTGGTGAAGAGGTAAGTCTTGGGTTACAGGAGGATATAGACCGATTAATCAAGTGGGCAGGTGGAATTTTACCCTGATAAATGTGAAATGATGCACCTTGGAAGAAGGAACAAGGCAAGGGTGTGCCCTACAGCAGACTGTCGGAAGCTCAGAGGGATCTTGAGGTACTTGTCCACAGATCCCTGAGGTTGGTGGGTCAGGTTAATCGGGTAGCTAAGCCATACAGAACACTTGCCTGTATCAGTTGTGACATAATGAGGGGGTATAATTTTAAGGTGATTGGAGGAAGGTAGGTTCTTCACACAGAGTCGTGGGCGTGTGGAATGCGCTGCCGGTAGTGGTAGTGGAATCAGATACTTTAGAGACATTTAAGCAACTCTTGGGTAGGCACATGGAGGATAGCATAATATAGGGTATGCAGGGTAGATTGGTCTTAGTAGGATAATAGGTCAGCACAACGTCGTGGGCCGAAGGGCCTGTCCTGTGTTGTACTGTTCTTTGTATGTTCTATGTTCTATGTTCTATAATCTCCTTGCTCTTAAGTCTATGTTGAAGCCGTAGTACCATGTGCAGTCCCAGTCACTGCACTATAGGAAGGATGTGATTGTACTGGAGCGGGTGCAGAGGAGATTCACCAGGATGCTGCCTATGATGGAGCTGTTTTGCGATGAAGGGAGCCTGGATAAGCTCAAGTTTTCTTTCCGGCAGAGAAGATAAGGTAGAAGTGTATAAGATTATGAGCGGCATGGACTGGGTGAATAGAAAGTGGATGTTCCCATTAGTTAAAGTGTCATTAAGAAGGGGGGCATAATTTTTGAAAGATGGTTTAAAGAGGATTTGAGGGAAAACAACTTCCACCAGAAGGTGATGGAAGTCTGGAATGAGGGTAGTTGAGGCAGGAAACCTCACAATGTTTAAAATGTACTTGGATAAGCACTTGAAGTGTCTTACCATTTGAGGCCATGGGCCAAGTGCTGGAGTGTGGGACTGGAATAGATTTTTGACCAGTTTTTGCTGGTGTAGACTTGGTGGGCTGAAGGTCCTCTTCTGGACTGTATAATTGTAGAACACTGTGTTGGTCAACTTGCTGGATGTCCTAAGAATACTGGGAAATTTAAGTATCTCTCCAAAGTATTGATTTCTGTCAGCTGGTTCTTTGGAACCTCCAGTTTGAGAACACTACTTTGGAATCAAGCTGAAAAGAAAAGCATGATATTTTTCAGCATTGAAGAATGATACAGAGCAGCAACATTCTAACGTTAGTCTAGAAGATGTGCCCCAACAATTTTCTTCAGGATTCTTATGTAATGAAAGTACATCCTTTAGCTGATGTGCGAAAACCAAGGGTAAGTCATGAAAGGTTTGAGTTTTCTAACCTAAACAATCTAACCTCTTGTCAAATTGAAATGCACATCATTCCCCTGGGAATGATCCTGATAATGGTAGATCAGTTTTACTAAAACAAAAAAGAAATTATTGCGCAAGATGACAGCATTGCTGAGAAGGCCAGCTAATTTTTTTTTTCCCCCTGATCCCTAATTGACCTTGAACTGAGTGATCTGGGCCATTTCACAGGACAGTTCAGAGCTGTCCTCATTACTGTGGTCTGGAGTCGCATTTAGGCCAGACAGGGTAAGGAGGACAGATTTCCTCCCCGAAAGGGAATTAATGAACCAGAAAGGTTATTATAACTGTTCATAATGGTCTCCTGGTTGCAATGAGATTAGCTTTTAATTCCAGACATTTCTTGAATTCAAATTTAGCCATTTGCCATGGTGAGATTTGCACTCCTACCCAGAACATTGACCTCAGTGTTGGATTACTAGCTTAGTAACATAGTGAGCACCAGGCCACCACCTCCATAATAATAGGTATCAATTACACTCAATTCTAGCAGATATTGCACGATCAGAGAGGATCATCTTGAGGATTTCTCAGTGTAAAGAAGTAGATACCTAATGGTTGATGCTGGATGACCCGAAGGGACTTTTTTTTTCTCCTCTCCCTTATGGGAGGATTCCAGGTGCTACTTTCTGCCATTGTTTGTCTACTTTGTGAATGGGCCAAATAATCTGAATTTGCCTTCCACGCTTGATGTTCCCAATTTTGTAAAAATGAATAAACAGTTTGATAGCAACATGCTGAGATGGTATACCAGTGTGTTAGTTGCCACCCACAGACTGGAAGATTCTATTCAAGCAAAGATAATTTTCCTCGAGTGACCAACCCAGCCCGTGAAAGGAGCAATCGACAAAGATGTTTGTTACAACCAGTCTCTTGTCTCTTCTCTCATCTCATCTCTATCTCTTACCTCTCTTCTCATCTCTCCCTTCCTTTCCCCCCCTCTCTCTCTCCCCCTCTCTCTCTCCTTTGCCCTCTCTCCTCTCCCCCCCATATCTCTCCCCCACCCCCCAT
>NC_063349.1:56507388-56579497 GCF_021869965.1 Rhincodon typus
CAGATTCTCCAGCATCTGCAGTTCCTACTATCTCTGAAACAATTTTAACCCCATTCATTCATGAGATGTGGGTTTTGCCAGCTGGGTCATCTCTAAATTCAGAATCAACCACATTGCTGTGCGTCTTGAGTCAGTATAGGCCAGACCAGGTAGGAATGGCAGTTTCTGCATCCAAAGGACATTAGTGCACCCTATAGGTTTTTGGGCATTCAGCAGTGGTCACATGGTTGATATTGGGCTAGCATTTTATTTCAGATTTTTAATGGATTCAAATTTCACCACCTGCTGCTGTGGTGGGATTTTTGTCCCCACAACATTGGCCTGGGATTCTGGATTACTCACCCAGAGACATTACTACTTCACAACTCCCTTCTCTCATAGTTCCGGAGAATGTGATGGTGAACAGTGTTTGGCATGTAGCTCAATGCCCTTGGGGAGGAAATTCCAGGATTATGACCCAGCGACACTGATGGATATACTTCCAAGTCAGGATGGTGAGTGGCTTGGAGGGGAATTTGCAGGGGTTGGGTGTTCCCATGCATCTGCTGCCCTTGTCCTTCTAGATGGAAGTGGTCGTGGGTTTGGAAGATGCTGTTTGAGGATCTTTGGTGAATTTCTGCAGTGCATCTTGTAGATAGTACACACTGCTGTGACTGAGTGTTGGTGGTGGAGGGAGTGGATGGTTGTGGATGTGGTGCTGCATTTCCTGAATAGTGTCAAGTTTCTTGAGTGTTGTTGGAGCTGCACCCAATATTTTCTGGGCGTTACAGGTACAGTTCAGTCTCTGGTCAGTGGTTACCTCCAGGATATTAGTAGCTGGGAATTCGATGATAATAATGGCATTAAATATCAAGGTGGGATATTTCGGTTGTCTTTAACAAGATATTGGCGTTGGTGTGAATGATGCTCGGCACTTAACTGGCTATTTCCATGTTAGGCCAGATGCAAGCACAGTTATAACCTTTAAAAGACACTCCGATATAAGACATGAGTAGGAAAGGTTTGGAGGAATATGGGCCAGGAGCAGGTAGGTGAGACTAGTTCGGTTTGAGGTTATGGTCTGCATGGACTGGTTGGACCGAAGGGTCTGTTTCTGAGCTCTATGACTATTGAAAAATTGATTTCTCAACTCCGCCTTCCCCCCACCCCCAAAAAAAAACCTCAAAAACCACTGCTTCACCATCGCATGGCCTGGTGACACTGGGGAAATGTTGGAATTTACAAACTGACAAACTGAGATCAGCGCATTTTTACTGGGTGACTGTGCTAGGAAAGACAATCAAGGAATGTAGAGATGAAATGGTTCAATAGGCTTGATGTCCAATTTTGCCATGATCTTATTGAACATTCGGGCAGGCTTGAGGGACTGAATGGCCTCCTATTGCTGTGTTACTTTCTCAAAGGTATAGTGTCAAACAAGAAAGGCCTGTGTTTTCATCAGAATTTGGCAACTACAGACTTGGAGCTGAGCCTCTGATACTCTGTGTAGGGCATATATTTTTAAACAAAAGAAAAACATGATTTGTTGAACTTGCTACAGACTTGATTACCCTGCCTCACTTCCAAATGGGCTGTTCTCCAAGTTCATTCTGTTCAATTGTTCCCAGTTGATTTATTCCATTGTACAGAGCCAGTAAAGAGAACTCTGCAATCATCTGCTGCTCCTAAAATCTAATTTTCACCAAATGCAAAATCTCCTCAGAATTCAGTGGAGTTTTGTCTTGGTGAATGTTCTTTGCCCAGATGCCCATCCAGTACAGATTCACTCCCTTGGATTGAATGTTAACCAGACCCTGGCACCCTACCTGTGAAGTGCAGGTCAGACAGCAGTGTCGGTCTTGATTCAGTGGGTGTAAGAGGATTCTGAATTTCATTGCAAAGATTTGAATGTGTGATCCTGTTGACAATCCCATTGCACGACTGAGGACTGCTGCACTGTCTGAGGTACCGTGGTTTTTAATAAAACATGTCACCGTTGCTTCTTCTGCCAGTCTTTAAACCTGTGCCACCTCATTCTTGATCCTGCCAACAAAATGAACCATTTCCCTCTCTCTACTTTGACCTCATGGTCTTTAGTTCAGTTGAAGTTCAGTCATAAAGCTCAAAGGGAGGCCATTTGATCCATTATATTGTTGCTAGCAATTTAAGAAAACTGTTCAATAAGTTTCATTCCCCCATAGCCCTGCGGATTCTTCCCTTCAATAGTTTATCCAGTTCCCTTTTCAAAGTTGTTTTCTCTTGCCCTTTCAGGCAGCATGTTCCACGTTGCAACTCATTGTATAAAACTAAAATCCTCCTCCGCTCCCCCTCTTTTGCTAAAGACGTTAAAACTGTATGACAGCACAATCAGAGCTGATCCCTGCTGCTCTTAGCACTGTAGGGATGAGCGTTGCAGGGGTTAATGATTAGGACAGCCAGCCAACCCCTCAGATTATGTAGGTTTAAGTCATGGCAGTGTAGCCTTGCATCTGCAGATGTTTCTTTTGCAGGTGTTCAGTCACATCCCCTTTTGAAGAGGTTGATTTGTGCTGTTAAAGATCCCTGAATTAGGTTCAAAACATGAAATCCAGCTTTGTCGTGTGGAAACGTTTCTGTTGTTCCTTGCTGTGATGTGAGCACTGCTGACAAGGCACTTATTGCCCCTCTCTAATTGCATTTGAATTGAGTGACTTTCTTTGGTCCAAGTGTTGACAACATTGTTTTGGGTCTGGCGTCACATGTAGGCCAGACCAGGTAAGGATGGCAGTTTCCTTCCTTAAAGGACATTCGTGAACCTGATGGGTTTTTATAACAATTGACGTTAGATGCAGAATCACCATCACTGGGACTTGCTTTCACTTCCAGATTTATTAATTGGACCTAAACTCCATCAGCTGTTGTGGGATTTGAACCCACGTCTCCAGAGCATTAGTCCTGGCCTTTGGATTATGAGTGACATTACCACTATTGCCACTGCCTCTCTCAGAAAACACTCCGAGATCCTGGTAGGATTCCTTTGTGGGTCGAAGATGTCGCTGACTGGGCCAGCGCTTAGTGTCCATCTCTAATTGCCCAGGGGACAGTTAAGAGTTATATAATACAATACAGCACAGGAGCAGGCCCTTCGGCCCACTGAGCCACATCATGTCACTGTGGTTCTGAAGTCCCATGTCGTTCAGACCAGGTAAGGATGGCAGATTACTCTCCCTAATGGACGTCAGTGAATCAGATAAGTCTTTACAACAGTCGACATTGGTTGCATGCTCACCATTTGGCTAGTTTTATTCCAGGATTTTTCAGTTTAGATTTCACCATCTCCCTTGGCAGGATTCAAAGCTGTCTCACAGAAATGTAGCCTTGGGTTCTGGGTTACTAACCAAGTGATATTACCACTAAGCCACTGTCTTCCCTGTGTAAAGAACACATTCTGTATGTGACCAGCATCTTTAGAGGAATGAATCATTCTTTAAACAGCAGCTAATAGGTTGTATTGAATCAAGTGGATCTAAAGTCTTTTGAAGAATTGCTACTTTGGTATTTTGGCTGAAAGGAATGTTCAGCAATTGAGGGAAATGAGAAATGCAAAAAATCAAATCCTCATTTGTGCTCGACCTTTTTTTTTCATAACTTGGATTTTTCTCTGAGCATAATATTTTCATCAGTGTGAAGGAGAGGGAAGAAGCTAACTTTGTTGTCAAATGCCTTCTGTTGTAAGTTCTCAGTTTCAATTTGTAGTTCGACTGGCCTTTACATTTTGGGCGTGTCCTGATTCATTATCTGCCCTCGAATGCGGAAATGAAATCTCCCATTCACTGCCTTTTGCAATTCTTGTGTTCCTTGTTATTGAAACTCTTAGGATGGTTTCATTTTGCTGCAACTTTCTAATAGTAACTGTGTTCCCCTACAAAACTGCCAAATTTTAACATTTCAACTCTGGCTGTTTAAAACTCCTCTTGGAGATTTACATGTAGGATTCCAAACTTCCGGATTTGACCAGAGGCAGGTTAGCATGTAAAATCAAACAGAGGAATTTGAATTCAGCAAATCGGATAATCCTGGTCCTTGCTTACCCGTATCTTCGGAAGTCTCCCAGCACTCAGTAACTTGTACCCCAGTCTCTGATTCAAGTTCCCCCTGTCCAGGTACCTGCAAATTTTAATTTCAGTTTTGACACAGAATGAGTGATTAAAGCCAGCAGTTTCTCACATCCAGGTTTTAAAGGGATTGTATGGTGGTAGTTCTTATCTGGCATTGTGTATTTCTGAGCACCCTATACAAAGCTGCATTAACTGAGTTCTGGGAGCAACAAATTGTCGATGTTCAAATTGTTTGATAGGCAGATATCTGTGTGCTGAGTCAGGCAAGAGCAGAGATTTACAACTGTTTTATTGTTAGTGCATAGTTCGGTGTAAGCATCAGGTTGTACCTTTCCCCTCTTGATTCTTTACATTTCCAGAAGCCAATTCGTTGACTCATTGGGGTGGGATCCTAGCTCTTTAAACCCACCACCAACTCACCCCATTCACTAATGAACAAATGAGGCACTGCCCAGTGGGGGCCTTTCTTCTTAAAATTCACCTGGATGGGGAGATAATGCACTCCAGCCCCTGGAAAACTCCAGCTCTTAAGCACAAACTCCAGTGAACATTATCTGCTCTCAATTAACTGCCCTGGCTCACCCTGAGAGGGGTCTACATTTTGAACTGTGATAGTGATGGGACTGGCACCAACCATTACATTTCATTTCAAGTGCATGGTGATCTGTGTAAGTGTGTAGCCCTTCTGGCTCTTTTGTCTGGGAGTTGTGCATTGTCTGCGCACAGTCAGGGTATTGTGAGACCGTACAGCTGGGGGCTACAGACACTCAGTCATCCCGAGGAGGAACTGTGATTCTTCATTCGCTTTCTCCTCCTCTTCTGACCAACAATGTCTCCTTACCACCATTTCCCTGCCCCTGGACAGTCTGCTGTGAGGTGACAATAAAACAGGTGACACATGAACTGGACAAAGAAATAGTCATGTTGTGCTGAGCAAACTCCTTAAAAACAAAAAAAAATGCAGTGGTGAGCAGATAATCTGTTCTTGTGGGATTATTTGAGGATAAGTATTGGCAGGAAAATGGAAGACCCTCCCATCCAGTCCCCGCTGAAACCATTCCATGGAATCTTTATCTTAAGGTGATATTAGTGGGCTTAATGCTCCCCTGTTTGTTACTTTCGTCACCTCATCAAAGTGTTTATTTCTATCATCTGATGTTGTTCTGCTTCCAAGCAATATTGGTTCACCAATGCCCTTTGGGGAAGTATATCTGCTGTCCTTGGCTTGATCTGGCCTCCATCTAACCACAGCAAGTTGATTAACTCTTAACTGCCCTTTTCACAAACACTAAGTTGAAGGGCAGTTGGGGATGGTGATGAATGCTGACCTTAGCAGGAAAGTCCATTTCCTATGCTTGGATAAAGAATAAGATTTTAGAAGCAAGAGTAGGCCATTTGGCCCATCAAGCGTGCTCATGCTATTCAAAAGATCATGACTGATCTCACCTCCACTTTCCTGCATTATTCACATATCTCTCAATTTGCTTAGTTTCTGAACGTGCATAGAGATTTGCCTTGAATAAGCTCGAGGACTGGACATGACCAGCTCTCTGAGGCAGAAATTCCAAAGTTTCGCAGCATTGAGTGAAGGTATTTCTCCTTATCACAGTCCCGAATGGTTTTATCTTGAGACTGTGTGACCCAATGTTCAAGATTTCTCCAGCATCCATCCTGTTGAGCTTTCTCACCATCGGTCGTGAGTCTGGGAGGAGGTGAACATGGGAGAGGTGAGGTCAGCAAGGTTAAATGCAATATATTTTAATGCAGGGAGCCCGAAGAATAAATCAGACGAGCTGAGGGCCTGGATAGTCATGTGGGACTATGGTATCATAGCTATGATCAATTGAAAACTGGGCAGGACTAGTCGTTTGTCAGTCCTGGTTATGGAGTATTCAGATGCGATAGAGAGGAATGAAAGAATGGGGCCTGAAATATTATAGCAGCAAGGAGAGAAGATAACTTTGAAACATGTACAAATAGAAATCAGAAACACAAAAGGGGCAAACACGCTGTGGGTGACAGATTCCCAAACAGTCAGGGAGATCCAGGTGATCAAATATCTTTTTAAATTCACTTACAGGATGTGGGCATCACTGGCCAGGCCAGCATTTATTGCCCATCTCTAATTGCCCAGAGGGCAGTCAAGAGTCAACCACATTCCCTAAATATGGAATCAAATTTCAGACAATAATAAAACAGTAGAAGCCTGTGCATTTAGCTACCCAAATATTAACTGGGATACTTTTGGTGTGTAAGTTAAGGAGGAAACAATGTTCTTAAATTGCATCCAGGAGAGCTTTTAATCAGAAAGCCCGATAAGGGAAGGGGCAGTTATGAATCTAACATTCAGAAATGAGCACGGGCAGCTCGAAAGCATATCAGGAGAGGTGCCTTCTGGAGATAGTGGCAATAACTCTGTCCCATTTTGGATCCTTATAGGAAAGGGTGACGATGGAGTGGGAACCAACTGTCTAAACTGGGGAAAGGCTAATGTGACTAAGATAAAATGATTTGACTGAAGTAGACTGGGAGCAGCTACTTGCGGATAAAACTGTGTCAGAGCAGGGAGAGGCATTCCAGGAGGAAATACCAAGAGTACAGGGCAAAGGGTGAGACCAAAAGCGCAGAACCCAGGTGCCAAGGGGCATAAAAGTTAGGAATAATTAAAGAAAAGCTTCTGGCAGATACGGAGGGCTCAGTGCAGCAGAGTCCCAAGAGGAGTATAAAAGTGTAGGGGAAATACTAGAAAGGAAAGAGGGCAGGAGAAAGCATCCATGGATAGAATCAAGAAAAACCCAAAGGGGTATTTTAAATATATAAAGAGTAAGACAATGATGAGAGAGAGATTCTCTGTGGTCCCTAATGGACCATACTCTGTATGGACCTGGAAGATGTGGGCACAGCCCTCAATGAATACTGTGTTGGAGTCTTCAGAGTGGACACAGGGATAGTAATGAGGAAGGAGGACTGAGAGAGATTAGAAGAAATGAACATGGAGAGAGCGAGGAGATACGAGTGGGATAAACCCATAGGCCCAGATGTGATGTATCCCAGGCTGTTGAGGGATTCAACAGAGAAGATACAAGGGAACCAGGCAATAATTTTGAGATCCACTCTGGCCATAGATGTGCCAGTGGACTGGAAACTGCTCACATCATCTCATAATTCAAAAAAGGGAGATAAGAATAGACCAGCAAATTACAGACCAATCATTCTAACCTTGGTGGTGGGTAAGTTATTAGAATTCTGAGGGATAGACTATGTCAGAAGTTGGAGGAAAACACATTAATCATGGAAATTCAGCATGGACTTGGTAAGGGAAGGTAGTGTTTCAAGAATTTGAACAACTATTCTGAAGAGGTAACAGGCGTGTGGATGAGGGTAATGTACTTAATGTGGTCTATATGGAATTCAGTCAGAAGTCACACGACACCAGGTTCTAGTCCAAAAGGTTTATTTGAAATCACTAGCTTTCTAAGTGCTGCTCCTTTGTCAGATGAAGTGACTACATGGAATTCAGCAAAACTTTTTATAAGATCCCTTCTGGTAAACTGGTCAAGAAAGTAAGAGCCCGTGGGATCCAAGACAAAAGTGAGAGGCAATGCACTTGAGAGAGCTAACAAGGCAAAGGATCACAATGTGGGATAACACCGTGTGGAGCTGGAGGAACACAGCAGGCCAGGCAGCATCAGAGGAGCAGAAAAGCTGACGTTTCGTGTTGGGTCCCTCCTTCAGATGAAGGATTATAGTGTGACTGGTACAACACTAGGAAGTACTGCAGATGAAAAGGACCTTGGTGTTGCATATCAACAGATCCCTGAAGCTCATAGGGCAGGTAGATAAGGTGGTTAAGAAGGAAAACAGGATACTTGTCTTGATTGGATGAGTCATAGAATATAATAGCGAGGAGTTTATGATGGTGCTGTACATAACATTAGTTCATCAACAGCTGGAGTACTGTGTGCAGTTCTGGTCACCACATTATAGAAAGGGTGTGTTTGCTCTGGAGGGGGTTCAAAGGAAGTTTACCAGGATGTAGCATGGGCTGAAGGGTCTGAGGGTGTGAGGAAATAGCAGATAGGCTGGGGTTGTTTCCCTTGGAGCAGTGAAGGTTGAAGGCAGACCTGAGAGATGTGAGAGATTACAAGGGGCATGGACAGGGTGATAGTAAGGCCCTTCTCTTCATTAGGAAAGGGATCAGTAACCAGGGGGCATTGACTGAGGATAAGAGATGGAGACTAAGAAGAGCTGACAATTTTGTTCACCTAGAGGGTGGTGGGAATATGGAACGCACTGCGTGAAAAGGTGATTGAGTCAGAAACTCTTGTAACATTTCAGCAGATGTTTAGTTGCCTTGCCACAGCCTCCAGGGCTAAGGGCCAAGAACTGGAAAATGGGATTACTGTGGTCAAATCTTTGTTGACCAGCATTGACAAGATGGGTCAAATGGTCTCCTTTTTTGCCGCAAATATCTTGAGTCTGATATGTTTCAATAAGATCACATCTTATTCTTCTAAACTGCAAGAAATATAGGCGTGGACTCGATTAATCTCCACTGGGGCAATCTCGTCAGTCCAGGAATTTGTCTCATAAAACCTGGTTGTACTCCTTTGATGGCAAGTTCATTCTTCCTTGGGTAAGGAGGCCAAAACTGTACCTAGTCCATAGAACATGGAAATGAGAGCAGAAGGCCATTCAGCCCTTTGACCAGCTCTACCTTCAGACAGATCATGGCTGGTCATAAATCTCTGCAACAGTTTGTCCCTCTGACCATTTTCCAATATTCCTCCTTCATTTGTCTCCAGAAAGCTATCCCTGCCTTGAACCCCTCAATGATCGAGCTTCCAGAACCTTCTCGGGTAGAGAATTCTAAAAGTTCAGTATCTTCCGAGTGGGAGAAAAAAAATCCCTCCTCATCTCAGTCTTAAATGGCCAGCCCTGTTTCCTGGGACTGTCCCTTGGTTCTAGAGTTGCCATCCAAGGAACACATTCAACCTATAATTTTTTGAAACTCCTCCTTAGTCTCTCCCTGATGAAATAGTTGCACTGTTTTTATAATTCATTCCCGGGATGCGGGTGTCACTGGCTAGGTCAGTTTTTGTTGCCCATCCCTAATTGCCCAGAGGGTGAGAGTCTGGAGTCACATATAGGCCAGACCAGGTAAAGATGGCAGTTTCCTTCCCTAAAGGATATTGGTGACCCAGATGGGATTTTCCTGACAATGGACAATAGATTCATGGTCATCAATAGATTATTAATTACAGATGTTCTATTGATTCAAATTCCACCATCTGCCGTGGAGGGATTCGAACCCAGGTTCCCAGAATGTTATCTGTGTCTCTGGATTAACAGTCCAGTGATAATACCACTGGGCTATCACCTCTTCCCCCCCCCCACCCCCCAAACTGTTATTCATACTGGAGTGTGATTGATTCTGTCAGCTCCAGTCCCTCTCCCAAAGGGTCAAAGGTTACTATTTCTGCGTGCAGCTTGATGTAAAAGTCACCATTACCCCATCCTGTCAACTGGTTGACACAACTGGTTGTGGTTTAATCTGAGGGTCGCCATGCCTCGGGCAAAGGGAGAGGTTGAGAAGGAGAGTCCTTCATGGTAACCTCAGCTGGTGCAGGAATTGAACCCATGCTCTTGGCTTCACTCTCCATCCCAAATGGTTGTCCAGCCAATTGAAATAACCGAGCCCCCACTTCCCCAACACCCCCCCTCCCCCATCCACCACCACTGTTATGGAAAAAGCAGAATTGGCTGGATAGACTCTGCAAGTCTAGCAGCTTGTGTGGAGAGAAAAGCAGAGTTGATGTTTTGAGTCTGATGACCCTCCAGAGAGTGTACCTGAGACATTAGCACTCTGTTCTCTCCAAAGATGCTGTCAGGCCTGCTGAGTTTCTCCAGAAATTAGGTTTTATCTCAGATTTCCAGCATCCTCAGTTACACTATCATCGAAACTGCTGTCACATCATTCCCTGTGTTAGGACGGCATGTTAACGCGGAAATACTGAGAATCTTTTTACTGCCTTATGTTTCTTTGGATTGAGTTATTGGATCGTTAAGCAACTATATCTGTTACAACCTTGGACATAAAGTGCCAGTTCTTCTGATGTTGTGACATGCACTGAAGGAAGTTGTTTAAATTTTTATTCTGCACTTCAGCCACAGTCCTCAGCTTTGGAATTCTCTCCCTAAAGCTCTCCTGCTGTGCTCCTCTCCACTCTGCCCTCCTGTCCCACCCTCTACGTTTCATCCACCCCCATTCTCTTCTGAAGTGAGTATAAAGTGCCAGGTTTCCCTGGGAGCTCTGCCTTGTTACTGTGGGAGGGATTTGGAATGGAAGAGCACTGGGACCTGCTGGTACTGCAAGGAACTTGATGCTTTTCACCTTTGAAGTGTGTCTGGATTAATGTGGCGTCTAGCAGAAATGTAATCACCAGATACAGAAACAGTGCAACCGAAGCAGTCTCCTGTGCTGATAATATGGTTTACAGTCACCACCCTCTCCTTAAACTATTTGCAGAGTCACCGCCCTTAGCAATAAAAGGTAACCTGAGGAGTGATGTGATGTTAGCGAGTTGGTTATTCTGTTGTGTTGTTGAAAAAGCGCCATATTTGCTTAACTAAACGTTGCTGAGATGCCAGTGTGACCCGCTGTGGCCTGGATGCAATTTGTGTAATATTGTGTTTGTTCACCAGAACTGTCGCTTCTGGGATAAGATGATTGTTCAGTTAGAGCAGGATCTGCTGCTTTAAAGGTTCTGTGAAGCCAAGCAAGAGATTTTCCCAAAGGATGCTGTTGGAGGATTTTAGCAAAAGCCTGTTTTAATCATTTGGCTCAGGAATAAAGGATCCACTAATTGACAAGGGAATATAGTTGAGCACAAATTGAAGATATACTGAGAGAAAGTAGTGTCAGTCGACAGTGGACCATTTTTATGGACATTGTATGTATTGACTAGCATGAGCTGAGTAAGTGTATGGAGGATGTGCTGACACAACTCGCGTGCATTCCTTCACCACCTTTCACAAGTGAGGGCGTTATTTTGACATTGTTAACAATTTATTCAGGTTATCGGAATGTCTTTGCACATCCCTTGAGAAGGTGGTGGTGAGCTGCCTTCTTGAACCACTGCAGTCCACCTGCTGTAGGTTGACCCACAATGCCCTTGGAGGGGATTCCAGGATTTTGACCCAGTGACACTGAAGGAATGGCAATATATTTCCAAGTCAGGAAGGTGAGGGGCTTGGGGAATTTGCAGGGGTGGCGTTCTCATGTATCTGCTGCCCTTATCCTTCTAGATGGAAGTGGACATGGGTTTAGAAAGTGCTGTCTGAGGAACTTAGGAAATTCTAAAAGGTTGACAGACTAGTTGCAGGGAAGATGTTTTCCCTGCATGGGGAGTCTAGAATCAAGGGACAGAGCCTCAGGATATGGGGTTGATGTTTTTTCTTGGTTCACTTGTGTGTTTATGGGTGTTCCTGGCTAGATCTGCATGTATTGACGAATTAGGACTGGGATGAAAGATTCCTTCACTTGGAAGGTAGGAACCTGTAGAGTTCTTTACCACAGAAGGCTGTGGAGGCCAACTTGATGAACATTCAACAAAGAGAGGGATACATTTTTAGATTTTTCGATACATCAAACACTATGGGGAGAAAGTGGGAGTGTGGTGTTGAGAGATCAGCCAAGAATGGTAGAGGCAGTTCACTGCTGCCCCTATTTTCTATGTATCTATGTTTCAATGAGTTGTTTCAGTGTACAGTAGCAGCATTCTGTACTGAGTGTCGGTGGTGGAGGGAGTGGGATGTTTGTGCATGTAGTGCCAATCAAGCGGCTGCTTTGTCCTGGATGGTGTCGAGCTTCTTGAGTGTTGTTGGGGCTGCCCCCATCCAGGCAAGTGGGGAGTATTCCATCACACTCCTCACATATGCCTTGTAGATGGTGGACAGGCTTTGGGGAGTCAGGAGATGAATTACTCACTGAAAGATTCCTAGCCTTTTACTTGCTGTTGTAACCACTATATTTGTTTGACCAGTTGAGTTGAGTTTCTGGTCAATGGTAACTGCTAGGATGTTGATAGCAGGGGTTTCAATGATGGTACTGTCATAAAATGTGAAAGAATGATAGTTAGATTCTCTGTTGCTTGGCATTTGTGTAGCGCGAATGTTACTTGCCACTTGTTAGCCCAAGTCTGGATATTGTCCAGATCTTATTGCATTGAACACCAACTGCTTCAGTATCTGAGGAGTTGTGAATGGTGCTGAACATTGTGCAATCATCGGTGAACATCCCCACTTCTGACCTTATGATGGAGGGAAGGTCATTGATTAAGCAGCTGAAGATGGTTGGGCCTAGGACACTACCCTGAGCAACTCCTGCAGAGCTGTCACGGAGCTTGTCTATGTGAGATAGGGATCTGAAGGGGTGAGAATTGAATCAGCAGCTGGTTTTACATTTCTCTCAACTGACTTCAAATGTATTAATAATGAGCTGTTAACTGAGCCGCTGGCTATTTAATAGTATCTCACAAAGTCAAGATCTAATTCTGGGACCAAGTGTGGTTTTCTGGTTATGGTCAGGCTGCAGACTGAGGAACAATTGGGCCATGTGGATCTAAACAGTCCCCATTTTGGACTCATACATTCTGCCCCTGCTTTTAAATTTGGATTCTAAATATTGGTAACCTCATTTAATAAAAGTGACTGAAAAATTTTGTGTAACATCTTCCCACTAACAGTCAGGCTGATGGTGGGAAAGAGTTATATTACCCGTGCCATAGATTTACAGGAGCAGTTTCTTTTCTGAATGCAGTGTTGGATAATTGAAATGACAAATGTCACTGGAAAGTTAACATACATTTATCTCTTCAATCCTAATAAAATCGTGACTGATCTGTTGCCTCAACTCCACTCTCCCAAAATTCTCATTTCCCTCGTACCCAAAAATTTATAGGAATTCTTTGTTGAATAACTGAACATTTGAGCATCTGCAGTTCTGTAGGGCAGAAAATTCTAAAGATTCACAGCCCTCTGAGTGAAGGTTATAACTCGCACAGAGATAGTAGGAACTGCAGATGCTGGAGAATCCGAGATAACAAGGTGTAGAGCTGGATGAACACAGCAGGCCAAGCAGCATCAGAGGAGCAGGAAGGCTGACTTTTCGGGTCTGGACCCTCCTCTGATGCTGCTTGGCCTGCTGTGTACCTCCAGCTCCACGCCTTGTTACCTCTGAGTGAAGGTATGTCTCCTCATCTCAATCTTAAATTGTTGACTCTTTGCTCTGAGACTGAGATGCCATTTCTGTGCTCCCAGCTGAGGTCAGCTCCATTGGCTGGATGGCTGGTTTGTGATGCAGTGATGCTAACAAAGTGGATTCAATTCCTGCACCAGCTGAGGTTACTCTCCTCAACCTCTTTCCCCTTGCCGGAGCTTTGGTGACCCACTGGTTAAACCATCACCAGCCATCTTTCTCTAATGAGAGAGCAGCCCGATGATCTGGTAGGACCATGATGACTTTGCCTGTTATTCAGATCAGATCTGCTTCACTCTCTAGTTTTCCTGACCCTTTGCCATGTGGCATGTGGCTCAGTAAACAATCCACATGTAATTATCTTTAATATTCTGCATTTTCATTTGGGTGCTGACTCTTCAAATACTTTTAGCAGAGAATGCTCCTCATCATATCGTTGTATCTTCCATGGAGCTAAGGTATGGGGAGAAGGTGGGAATATGGTACTGAGATAGAGGATCAGCCATGATCAGACTGAATGGTGGAACAGGCTTGAAGGGCCAAATGGCTACCTCCTAACACTGACTTTGTGTTTTTCTGACAGTTTGATCCTCCCTTCTCACTGCACAACCCGACCCCTCAGCCTGGCACCAGGAGGGCAGAGCAAATCTTTGGAGTTCCCAGACACTGCTGCAAGGTCTAGCCCCTCATGCTTATATTGTCTCATATCACATCACATTCCTCTTCACACTCTCTGCTTGAATACCATCCTGCACCAAGGATACTCTGCGCGTCCATCTGACAGTCCATTTCCTTACTCGCACAGTAACAAGCACCCTGTTAGTCAGAGTCAGGGGCTGCAGCTCGTTCACTGCTACATCCTGCTTTCCCATTCCTGCCTGCCTGACGGTCTGTCACATTCTCCTGTTCCTCAGCATTGACTAAGGCTAAAGTTTAACCTGTTTCTTAGCTGTGACTGCCTCCTGGAACAAACTGTCTGAAGAACTGAACCACCCTCCCCAACTGACGCTGTAGCTCAGGCACTCTGCCCTGAAGTTGCTCAAGCTGCAAGCGTTTATCACAGATCTGCTTGTCTAGGACTGCACTGCACTGCATTGCATGGATTCCCACATTTTTTAGTCTTGGTATGCCACCATCCATGCAGTGCCATTTGATTCATTTGTCAATTAGTCACTAATTTGCACAGCTAAAGTAACAGCAAGCTTCCTGGCTTGGAGACAAAACAACATTCAACAACGAAAACAAAAAAAACACCAACTCCTGGGGACTGTAAAAGGTTACATAAAGCAGCCCCTCTCACTGGAATTCCCACCTGGACCAAGCAGCTGTGTTAGCCCTGGTTTCCATTCATTTCCTCCTTGCTTTGTCTCCATGCTGTGCTCCTACTCTGTGATGAATTGGAAAACTCCTACCAAGAGTCTGAGAGAGTTGATTCTGATTGCAGCGTGCATTACGATTCTGTATGTTTTGATGTTGATTTATCACTACAATTACTGCACTTGGTTAGAATGTATAATGTTTAACACAAATATGCCTCAAAATTTTGACACATTGATCCCAGAGTAGTCTTCTATCTATTCTGCTTGTATTTTTTGAGGTGGGCAGTAGGACAAGGCTTTTATTTGAGTAGTTTCATTGACTCACTGATGAATGAAACTGTAAACTTCAGGATCACTTCTGCTTGAGGTAGATGAGATTATTGGAAGTGTTGAATCGACCCTGAATCTTGCCTGGTAGGCCCCTATGACTGGTAAGGATAGCAGGCCTCAGCTAAAGAAAGCAACTTGCATGTAATTCATGGCCAGCTCCAATTGGAATTCGGTGTTCTAATGGTCGTAGTCTCCTCCAGACCTGTTGGCTTCCATTTTTGGCTTCGATCTCGGCCCCTGTTATTCAGATCAGTGGCTTCAGTTGCCTAGGACTTAAACTCTGGAATTACATCAATTCTTTTAGCAAAAGTTTTGGTCACCTGTCTGCAAGTCACCTCCTTTAATTCACTTTTCTTTAATCTGTGCAGTACTATTGGGATGTTTCCCAAGTTTACGGTGCAGTGGAAATGGATCTGTTGTACTGTAATTGAAGCAATTCTTTGCGCGTAAGGTTGTGAAAATCTGGAGTTCTCTCTCTCTGAGAAATGTTGACACTGGGGATCAATCGAAAATTTCAAAACTGAGTTTGATTGCTTTTCGTTGAAGGAGTTTTTAAGGATTACAGATTCAAATCAGTGTGGATGGAGTTCACAGAGCTAATTGAGTGGCCCTCTGGTTATTATAACTTAGTGGGTTCATGGTAGCCATGAGTTTAGCTATTGAATTAAATTAGAGCATCAACCAGGATCCTATTGAATGGCAGTGCAGCCTCCTATGGAAGAATGGCCTACTCTGGCTGTCTGTGTTTCTTTAACGGTTTGATCCTCCCTTCCTTCTGACTCCATGACCCTAATCCTCACCCTGGCACCAGGAGGGCAGTGCAAGCCTTCGGAACTCCCAGATACAGCTCCAGGGTCCAGTTCCTAACGCCCTGCTGTTATTAGCTTCTATAACGTCACTTCCTCTTGACACGTTCTTCCTGAATGTCCATTTTCACCATGCACCAAGGTGGCACTGAACCCGTGTCCCCAGAGCATTGCCCCGGGTTTCTGGATTACTCGCCCAGTTACATTACTAACTACTTGCCACCACCTCCCATGTGACATGCGGACTGAAAAATTGTACGGATTCCCATTTCCCATCTGGAAAACGGACCTGCACTAAGCCAATGCATTTGTGAGCGTGACTTTGCGCTCTGTCTCTGATTCAGAAAGACACTTGAACCTGCTCTTTCACTTCCGAGACAATAATTGGGGATGTCGAGGGAGTGGTTTAATTTAGTGATTTTGGCCAGGTGTGTCTGTGCGTGTGGTCCGTTTTCTGACCATGATCCTGGAGTTTAAAGTCCAGTGCAGCTGCACCTCTTATTTTGAAGAGCTGGGGTTATCAGGGGTGGGGGAGGGGGGGGAGGCGAGCGGTTGGTGGTGGAGGAATTTGGTTTGAATTTGCTGTCTCCTTCCCCACCCCCCTGTGAAGTTTCTCAGCAGAGCCCTACTGCAGGTGAGATGTCTGAAAGCGTTGCTGCTACTGTGTGCCCCTATAGCGGCAGCTGGGAGAAGGCTGGCTCTGTGCTGTGATCCTGAGACAGCTGGAGCCACTTAGTGCTGTTTTTATCATCCTTAACCTCTGAAGGTTGTGTGGATGCTTGGTCACATGGCACCGAACAGAGCTTCAAGCTGTCCGACTGATTACAGGATAGCATAACCATGTGAATTTTTCTGAATCCTTCCCATAAATACACAGATTAAAAAAATGATAACTGCTCAATCTGTCTCACTTTTTTGCTTAGTTTTAAATTAAGAAAGGCTTCCATCCAAATGATGCATCTCGCAAACCTTTTCTCAATGTCCCCAAGCACTTCACGGGTTTCAAAATGTTGTCACCAGTGTAAATTAGGAACTGCCCCATCTATGTTTGTGTACATGTTCAGCTGTGATTTATAACAGTGAAAATTGTGTTTGGCGAGATTGGACAGTGTATCTGTAAATCTAATACTGCCAATGCTTGTATTCAAAGCACAAGCATTGTAAATTTAGTTAAAGTCATGTGAATATTTAAAAACAATGAGATTCTAATAACTCTTGCAGCGTATTTTGCAGACCGTAGAGTTCCAGAATATTCAGATGGATCTGGGAACTTTTCCTCTCACTTGGAGGCTCCAACCTCTCTGCTTCACAGAAATAGTTGTTTAGCGAAAAGCAAAGAATTCTCCTCATGTTTTCTTTTCTTTCATGGATGCTATAATTAGCTAGGCCAGTGTTTATGCCCATCCTTAATTACTCAGAGCATAATTAAGAGTCAACTACATTGCTGTGGGTCTGGAGTCACGTGTCGGCCAGACCAGATGAGGATGGCAGATTTGCTTCCCTAAAGGACATGAGTGACCCAGATGGGGTTTAATGACAATCATGATGTGGAGGTGCTGGTGTTGGATTGGGTTGCCATGTGACTCTTATACCTATCATCTTATTCCAGCCATTTGCTTTAGCTTTGGCACCATCTTTTTTTTTTTGTAATTTTCTCTCTGCTTTAATTAATCAGATCATAGGTCATCCCCTCTCTTGCTATCCAGCTGTCAATACTTTAATGACAACGCTGACACTTTTGATCCCCTGCCAAGAGTTGGTATTCAGCCTGTGACACTCCACTCTCACTATTTGTACTTATCTGTTGACACTCTTCATTATCTTGCCATTCTCTCTCTGCATATAAATTCTGTGCCTGTGCACTTCCCTCCACTTCACCTGACGACGGAGAAGTGCTCCGAAAGCTTGTAATTTCAAATAAGAGATAGTAGGAACTGCAGATGCTGGTGAATCCGAGACAACAAGGTGCAGGGCTGGATGAACACAGCAGGCCAAGCAGCATCATAGGAGCAGGAAGGCTGACGTTTCGGGCCCAGACCCTGCATCAGAAAAGGGGGAGGGGAAGGGGGTTCTGAAATAAATAGGGAGAGAGGGGGAGGCGGATAGAAGATGGATAGAGGAGAGGATAGGTGGAGAGGAAACAAACAGGTGCCACCCGAAGGTTGCAGGAACAGCAACTCATATTCCGCTTGGGAACCCTGCAGCCCAATGATATCAATGTGGATTTCACAAGTTTCAAAATCTCCCCTCCCCCTACCGCATCCCAAAACCAGTCCAGCTCGTCCCTGCCTCCCTAACCTGTTCTTCCTCCCACCTATCCCCTCCTCCCACCTCAAGCCGCACCTCCATCTCCTACCGACTAACCTCATCCCGCCCCCTTGACCTGTCCGTCCTCCCTGGACTGACCTATCCCCTCCCTAACTCCCCACCTACACTCACCTTTACTGGCCCCATCCCCGCCTCTTCGACCTGTCTGTTTCCTCTCCACCTATCCTCTCTTCTATCCATCTTCTATCCGCCTTGCACTCTCTCCCTATTTATTTCAGAACCCCCTTCCCCTCCCCCTTTTCTGATGAAGGGTCTAGGCCCGAAACGTCAGCCTCTCTGCTATGATGCTGCTTAACCTGCTGTGTTCATCCAGCCCTGCACCTTGTTGTCTCTAATTTCAAATAAGCCTGTTTGACACAACCTGCTGTTGTGACTTCTGACTTTGTGACAGTATTGGTTACTGTTAGATGAGCTTTTTATTCCAGAATTCTATTGAATTAGAATCTAGTCATCAGTCGTGGTAGGATTTGAACCCACGTCTGCAGAGCATTAACCTGGAATTCTGCATTGCTGGTGCGGTGAGTTACTGCTTTCCTACTGCGAACACGTTTTCTCCTGATATTTTCAATCAGCGTCACTGAAACATTTAACTGATTAACACTGGAAATGGAGACATGCTGCTGAAACGGTTCATTCGGCCAAGTGTAGGAACGCCAGCTTTCAGACCTTCACAACAATTTATAGTGCATGAGAAAATGCTGCTCCTTGGCTGGCAAGTCCATTGAGATTGGCCAGAACTATACCATGGAGAAAGCATTGGGGAACTTGCTAAACTCCTGAGTTAAAAAGGTGCAAGTTTTGAGCATATTCCTTTTCACAGAGAATAGTCCCCAAGTATGAGAGTATGGGGTTGACTGATTATTTTCAATCAGTTGTTAACATAGCTGTGTGCACAATTGGGATTGTTCGGTAAGTGTTCCACATCTAAAAGCAGACCACTCGTTTTTGGCCTTGGATCAATTGTTATAAACAAATGGTTTACCTGATTGATGTACTTTTGTGTGTGCAGCATTACTGTGGCATCATTTCGGGAAGTGGTTTCCTGAAAGGGTAAAAAAAAAGGGTTTTCAGAATCAAAATCAAAGGAGATAATTCCTTGCAGTTTTGAGCATTAGCATCTTGAGTCTGTCAGTACTGGGATCTGGTAATGAGGTATGTACTGAATGTGCATGTGGCTTCCAAATTGCAAAGAACATCCAGTATTAAAATAGTTAAAGAGCCCAGTCTGTGAAATTATTTCCTTATTAGGACTGTTGTGTTCCTTGGCAAGTTCTTATGATCTATGCCAAAGCCATTGATAGGAAGTTGGAATTATTTCACATTATTTAGTTATGTGTAACTTATGTTTTGAAATCACCGTTCTTCCAAAAAATTTCAATTTGCATTGAGCAAGAAGCAAATATGTTCCTGTTTTACTGTGTTAGATTATTCCAAACAAAGAAAGCAAACTTGTTCCCCAATGTTAAAATGACAGGAAAAGGCGCCTTAATCAGAATTCCTGTAGCCATCTTTTTCTTTTCTCTCTCTCCACTGTTCGAGATATGTAGGCTAGTGCTTGATTGCTTCTGTTCCTAACCTGTTTTATCTTGTAGTATTCCATCTCATTGTGTCCAGCCACTCCAGCCATTTATCCTGTTTGTTCCTATTTTTCTCTGAGGTATAGGAGGACATATATTAATAGAGCATCTTTCGTGATCTCAGGATGTTTCAAAGGGCTTCAGAGTTCAAATGTGTTTCAAAAAGTAGTTACCATTTTGCAAAAGATGTATGGCTGCTAATTTGCATGCTGTGAGATCCCATTAATAAAGTGCGATGATAACCAACAGTCTGTTTTTGTGATGTTGGTTGAGAAGTAGACATTGGCCTGGACACCAGAACGATGCCCCCCCACCCCCAACTTGTCTGTGAAATGGTGCCATAGGACGCACTCTGAATCCACCTGAGGGAGGTCAGATGGGCCTCAGTTTAACATCTCGTCCAAAAGACAGCACATGTTGACATTGCAGCAGTCCCTAAGGTTTCTGTTAATGAGCTTTTTGATATATCTTCTTGAGCAATCTTGTCTTGACTCAGTCTCTCCGAGGTGTTGAATCTTGCTTCATTTGAACTTCCTGTGCCATAAAGCAAACTCACCACCAGCAGCGTCACAAACCGGATTCAGTGGAACGGATGAGTATAAATATGGTTAAAAAAAATTCGAAAGAGCTTTTTTCAAATTGAAAAACTCAGTGCTTCCATGGGAAGAGTGTAGGATTCAGAAAGCTATACTTGTACAATCATACAGTGAGCTAGGAGAGCGTTCACCTGCCCTGCCTGCCTGTAGGGTTATCAATTTCCCCCTACTGCCTTGCTGTTTTCCAAAGAGGTCTTTGGTTCATTGGCTTTATGTAAGTGTGGGGATGGATACAGTCAGAAACCTGTAATTTGGTCCTTGAATGGTTTCCTGGTGATCCAGTCAGAATCTTGTGTGTATGTTTTGTGAAACCTGTGACTGAGAAACTCTGGTCATTTCTTCTGATCGGAAATTGATTTGTACCGAACTGTCTGTTAACTGCCACATCAAATTTCTCCACCACTCCATTGCAAAAATGTACAAAGGTACAGAGAGATCTAGCTGCGACTCCATCCCTGTTTGAGTTCAGCTCCAACAACACTCAAGAAGCTTGACACCATCCAGGAAACAATAGCCTGCTTGATTGGCACCGCATCCACTTCCAACACCATCGACGCTCAATAGCCATCCACAAGATGCACTCCAGAAATTCATCAAAGATCCTTAAAAAGCACCTTCCATACCCACAACCACTTCCATCTCGAAGGACAAGGGCAGCAGATACGTGGGACCACTACCCCCTGCAAGTTCCCCTCCAGGCCAGTCACCATCCTGACTTGGAAATATTTTACTGTTCCTTTGGTATTGCTGGATCAACATCTTGGAATTCCCTCCCTAAGGGGCATTATGGGTCTACTCAACACCCATGGTTATACTGCAGTAGTTCAAGAAAGCAGAGAAGGGCATCTAGGATTGGACAGTAAATGCTGGCCCAGCCATTGACACCCAAATCTCATGAGTGAATAAAAAAAAATCCTATTTTTGTCCCCATGCCCCTTATGTCTTTAAAAGCCAAAAATTTATCTCGTCTCTTTCTCAAATATAATCAGTGACACGGCCTCCACATCCTACTGTAGTAGAGAATTTCGTGTTTTTTTTTTCTTTATTCATTCACGGGATGAAAACGTCGCTGGCTAGGCAGCATTTATTGCCCATCCCTAATTGCCCAGAGGGCAGTTAAGAGTCAACCACACTGCAGTGGGTCTGGAGTCACGTGTAGGCCAGACCAGCTAAGTATGGTAGTTTCCTTCCACAACGGGTATTACTGAACCAGATGGGTTTTTCCAATAATCGACAATGGATTCATGGTCATCATTAGAGTCTTAATTCCAGATATTTATTGAATTCAAATTCAATCATCTGCCGTGGCAGGATTCAAACCTGGGTCCCCAGAACATTATCTTGGTATCTGGATTAACAGTCCAGTGATAATACCACTAGGCCATTGCCTCCCCTCAGTTTGCTATCCATTAAGTGATAATCTTTCCGTATCTCAGTCTTAAAACGCTCCCCCCCCCCTCCCCCCAATATCCTGAGACTGTCATAACATGTCTGAACAGGTTGATTACACATTTATAGATCATGCATGTTGTTCAGTATTTCCTGCTGTTATGTATTTGTTAACGTGCTGGGTCATCTCAACTCAAAACTGACTGTTCAGGCAGTAACTCTAACTGCAGAATGATACCAGGTTGACAGGGCAACTAGTGGAGGAGGAAATAGTCCATTAAAACTTTTTTTTAAAAGCCTGCTAAAGAATTTTGAGCAGACTTCGGAGTGTTTTGCTCAGTATGTAAAGAAATGGTCAAATGTCCCTAACTTTCCCCATCGTGCAGAAGACCAGAACCTTGGAGTTCTACAGCGTCCACTTACAGCACTAGTCTAATTATCTAAAATGATGCATGTTGTTCCAGCTGTGAGAAGTGATTAGAAGTATTTATAGAATCAGAGGTTACTTAATTTATTAACATGGGGCTGGTTTCCAGCTAAAACCCCCTCTTAATGTGTCTCACCTGGAAAATGTAAAATGATACGAGGTTTACATCATAACTTGGTCATTACAGCTGTACGTGTTTCAAAACACCATATCGTGGAAAAAAAAGTTTCTTTTTAAAATCTTGAAGATTTGTTCCTGTACAGCATTGTTCCTACACAGTGTTATACATTGGTTTATTCCAAATATGTCTTCCATTGCCTTGGAATATATGCGTGCCAAATTCTCAAATTGCGCCAGAGCTGTTCACTGGGTAAGGATCTTGACTGAAAATCATGTCTTGTGGTTTCTCCCTCCAAAACCGGTGAACTTGCAAGACTTGCATCTCGGCAGCACCTTTCACACCATTAACAAAACACTTTGCTGCAAAGTGATTTTGGAAGTGTCATCGTTGTTGTCATGTCAGAAATTTGTGCGTAGACTCCCCTAAATAGCTATGTTATAATGACTCAATAATCTGTTTTAGTCATATTGGTTGAGGGAGAAATATTGGCCAGGAACTCCTCCCTATTCTGCAAAATAATACCATGAGATCCTTAACATCCATCTGAGAGCAGATGGGCATGTGTTTAGTGTCCCATCCAACTGAGGCTCCTGCAGCATTGGAAATATATCAAGCCAGAATGGAAGTAAGTTTATTCTTTATCCTGAAGGACTGCTTAAGAGGAGAATACTGTGAGTGTCAGCTTTGATTTTGTTCTCAAATAATTGGAGTGAGACTTGAAACTTCAGGGCTGGAGCGCTGCTCATGGAATCTGACGTGTTTATATAAACACCGACCTGAACATGTTGCTCAGTGATGCATGGATGTAATATTGCAGATGTTGAACATTGCTACAGATGAGCAGCATGAAGAAAGCATGTGAATGCATGAGAAAGGATGCAGAAGCGATAGATCAGAATGTTATCTGAGGTGATTCGACTGTGAAGAGAGAGACTAGATGGGTTTGGGCTGTTTTGCATAGAACAGAGAAGGCTGAGGGAGGTCTGATTCAGGTATGCAAGGCTCTGAGGGGCATAGGCAGGGAGAAACCTTTCGCTTTTAGTAGAGGAATCTATAAGTAGGGGGCATGGTTTGAAGGTAAATAGCAGGCGGTTTAGAAGAGATTTGAGGAAAAGTTTCACGCAGAGGGTGGTGGATATCTGGAATTGACTGCCTGAAAGTGTGGCAGATTTGGAAACCCTCCAGACATTTAAAAAGCATTCAGATGAGCACTTTAAATGCCATAGCATACAGGGCCACAGGCCAAGTGCTGGGAAATGTGGATGGAGTAGGTGGATGTTTTTAATGACCACATGACGAATCTAGGAATTCCTTTCAATGTTGTCAACCTGTGGAGTTGGTGCTGATGGATAGTTGAATCAAACCAATGCAGTGATTGAAGAACATTTTCCAGTCCTGGTTTGGATTAAGGTCGTATGACCTGTTAGAATTTGAACAGTAACCACCATAAACAAACACGTCCCAAAGTCAGAGAGCATTTACTTTCTGTTCACTTGTGCAGATTGGGACACTTTTTTTTTGAATGTGAGTTTTAAGCCTGCAGCTCACTATTGGCCCAGACTTGTCTTTCTAATTTGAAAACCTCTATATGATGAACTTTAATTTTTAGTGGATTATAATTGAGGAAGAACTGTGGCATCATTTTACCATAAAGTTGCTAAAAAGTGTTTAAAATCCAAAGCTTGTTGCACGAGTGCATTTACTGAAACATGGATAACATTATTGTTAATCTGAGAACTTGCATTGATATCAAAGGTTGAAGTATTGAATGACACATACATCTTCTTAAGGCCAGTGGTTCAGTAAAGCTTAGATGATTTGGTTCCTGAATTGCAGCAAGCAAAAAAAAATAGGGTGTCTCCACACTCGTTATGGTTAAAATAGGATAAATGTCTTGGTGGTCAGGTGAAGGATGGTGCTCCCAATTCAATCATAGCATTGTACACCATTGAGCAGGTTTTCACAACCTGGGCTGCGACCCTCAGTGAGGTAGGTGAATGAAATTTGGGGTGAGTGGGTGTTGGGGTTCATGAAGCCTGTGTCATTGTGACTGTAGTCTGCAGCAGGCCTCAGACGAATGGCTGCAACATGCTAAACATCAGGCTCTTTTGGCCAATTCTCCTCAATCTAGCTGCTCTGGATAGTAACTGTTCTACCTCGAGTGGGCCTTCCCCATTGACAGGCCAAGCAGCTGCTGATTTACTGTGGTTCTGAACAATAGCCATCACTAGCCCATTAGTTTTTTCCAAAATCTGTGACGTTCCTCTGTTCGTCTCATGCTTTGCCTGTCTCGTGTCTTGGGCTGTTTTGTGGAGTGTACTGGAGCCGTTGTACTCTTGACAGTTTAATGTGACTGCAAATAGGTCTACAATTCCAGTCCCCTACTCCTAAACCCCACCATCTGACCCTGCCAATGTCCACTCCCTGTCACAGTCTGGCTGCAAATAGTTGCTTGCCCCTGTGAGTGAGAGAATGAGTATATAAGTGCGCGAGAATAAATGAGTGTGTGTGAGTGAGTATCTCTGATGTGTGTGTGTGTATGTATGTATGTGAAAGTGTGTTTGTAACAGAGTAACTGCGTGTGAGTGAATGGGCATGGACGGTGTGATTAATTGAGTGACAAATGGTGAGTGAGAGAATTTGAGTCAGCAGATATGTACGAAAGAGACTAGAGAGAGGGGAGTATGGGTGACACTGAATAAGTGAGAGATTGTGAGGAAGTGAGTTTGTGTGTGTATGTGTGATACTGTGTGAGAGAGTGAGAGGCAGAATGACTAAGAATGCATTATACTTCATCAGTCCCTGCTCACATATTGAAACCGACCCCTGCCCAACTTGGAGCTGGGATTCCAACAACTTTCACCCTTCCAAACGGGGTCCCAATGGAAATGGGAAGTTCTGACATAGAAGGAGGACCTTCAGTGCATTGTGCCTGTGTCAGCTCTTTCCAAGAGCTCAGTTAGTCCTGGCCCATTTAGTTTTGTTCCTTTGGGACTTCTTATGTAACTGAGTGTCATTTGACAGTTTTAGAGGACAGTCAGACTTCTCTTTTTTCTGCCTTGCCTCTTGTTCTTTTGCTACTTACTTCAGTCTCATTCTTCATCTTCTAATGCCCCTTCACCTTATTTCCTGAAAGTATTTTCCTTGAAGCTGCATTCAGTTTATTAAGTTATAGAGTTATTCCTTGCCACGTTTCTGCTTCTGTCACTTGGGTTGTCTTAAGTTGTGGTTTGAATTTTAAATTTCAGATCCCTCCAGACTTCAGACTTCATTTTTCTCTACCTCTGTAACTTCCTCAAATAGGATGTTTCCCCTTGTGGGAAAGACTAGACCCAGGGAACGCAGTTTAAATAGAAGACGATGGTAACATATGTTTTCTGTCAGTGTATTGATAGTCTCTGGAGCACTGTCACCCCGAGAGCAATGGAGGCTGGCTCATCAAGTATTTTTAATGCCAAGTTCGATACGTTTTTGAATGAAAAGCACCAGGGACAGGCAACAAAGTGGAGTTGAGACTACAGTCAGATCAACTATGAACTCACTAAATGGTGGAGCAGGCTCTAGGGGTCGAACAGCCTCTGCCTTCTCCTGATTTGTATGTCAGTATGACCTTCTGAGATCTGAACCCACCCTCCTAAGTTTACTTTATTTTCCCCATGGCAGCCATGTCTTCAGCTGCTGGAAGCTCTGGGTTTCACTCACTAAACATTTAATAGCAAGGAATAGTCAGCATGTTTTATTAACACCTCTCCACCTCGCTTTGTTCATTGGACTTGGACGTCACTGGCTGGGCCCAGCATTTATTACCTGTCCCTAGTTGCCCCTTGAGAAGGTAGGGGTGAGCTGCCGCCTTGAACCACTGCAGTCCATGTGCTGGAGATGGACCCACCATGCCCTTAAGGAGAAAATTCCAGGATTTTGACCCAGCAACAGTGAAGGAATGGCGATATATTTCCAAATCAGGATGGTGAGTGGCCTGGAGGGGAACTTGCGAGATGGTTCTCCCATTGCTGCTTTCAAAATGCTTTTTACAGTGTATGGCTTTGACAAACCTTTGGTTACTACCCTATTATCTTTAATGAGGACTCTGCATCGGTATTCACCGAGGAGAGGGACATGACGGATGTTGAGGTTAGGGATAGATGTTTGATTACTCTAGGTCAAGTCGGTATAAGGAGGGGGGAAGTGTTGGGTATTCTAAAAGGCATTAGGGTGGACAAATCCCGAGGTCCGGATGGGATCTATCCCAGATTACTGAGGGAAGCGAGAGAGGAAATAGCTGGGGCCTTAACAGATATCTTTGCAGCATCCTTGAGCACGGGTGAGGTCCTGGGGGACTGGAGAATTGCTAATGTTGTCCCCTTGTTTAAGAAGGGTAGCAAGGATAATCCAAGTAATTATAGACCGGTGAGCCTGACGTCAGTGGTGGGGAAGCTGCTGGAGAAGATACTGAGGGATAGGATCTATTTACGTTCGGAAGAAAATGGGCTTATTAGTGATAGGCAGCATGGTTTTGTGCAGGGAAGGTCATGTCTTACCAACTTGATAGAATTCTTTGAGGAAGTGACAAAGTTGATAGATGAAGGAAGGGCTGTAGATGTCATATACATGGACTTCAGTAAGGCATTTTGATAATGTTCCCCATGGTAGGCTGATGGAGAAAGTGATGTCGCCTGGGGTCCAGGGTGTACTAGCTAGATGGATAGAGAACTGGCTGGGCAACAGGAGACACAGTTGTAGTGGAAGGGAGTTTCTCAAAACAGAACTGTGACCAGTGGTGTTCCACAGGGATCCGTGTCGGGACCACTGTTGTTTGTGATATACATAAATGATCTGGAGGAAGGTATAGATGGTCTGATTAGCAAGTTTGCAGACGACACTAAGATTGGTGGAGTAGCAGATAGTGAAGGGGATTGTCGGAGAATGCAGCAGAATATAGATAGATTGGAGAGCTGGGTGGAGAAATGGCAGATGGAGTTCAATCCAGGCAAATGCGAGGTGATGCATTTTGGAAGATCCAATTCAAGAGCGAACTATATGGTAAATGGAAAAGCCCTGGGGAAAATTGATGCACAGAGAGATCTGGGTGTTCAGGTCCATTGTACCCTGAAGGTGGCAACACAGGTCGATAGAGTGGTCAAGAAGGCATACGGCATGCTTTCATTCATCAGACGGGGTATTGAGTACAAGAGTTGGCAGGTCATGTTACAGTTGTATAGAACTTTGGTTCGACCACGTTTGGAATACTGCGTACAGTTCTGGTCACCACATTACCAAAAGGATGTGGATGCTTTGGAGAGGGTGCAGAGGAGGTTCACCAGGATGTTGCCTGGAATGGAGGGTGCTAGCTATGAAGAGAGGTTGAGTAGATTAGGATTATTTATATTAGAATGACGGAGGTTGAGGGGGGAACCTGATTGAGGTCTACAAAATCATGAGAGGTGTAGACAGGGTGGATAACAAGAAGCTTTTTCCCCCAGAGTGGGGGACTCGTGACCCCTAGTAATCGAACTCAAGGTGAGAGGAGAAAAGTTGAAGTGAGATATGCATGGAAAGTTCTTTATGCAGAGGGTGGTAGGTGCCTGGAATGCGTTGCCAGCGGAGGTGGTAGAGGCGAGCACGATAGTGTCATTTGAGATGTATCTAGACAGATGCATGAATGGGCAGGGAGCAGAGAGATACAGATCCTTGGAAAATAGGCGACAGGTTTAGATAGAGGATCTGGATCGGCGCAGGCTTGGAGGGCCGAAGGGCCTGTTCCTGTGCTGTAATTTTCTTTGTTCTTTGCCTTTCGGAAAGAACCTTGTGATACACATTACCAGGTAAAAGGTGTAAAATAATTGCAGAGATTGCATTAACTCTTTTATCATTTATCTTCTCCCACTGTTCAGGAGGTGAATAGACCTGTGCTTACTCATTGTTTATGAAAATCTTTTGCATCAGTTAGTGCACAGAAGAAAAAGATAATTGCGTCATTTCTAGAATAGCTGTATTCCAGGCTGCTGTGAGGCAAGAGAAGAGATTGCGGGGACCTTGGCCACAGGAGGACTGCCAGAGGACTGGAGGTCAGCTGATGTGACACAGCTACTCAAGCAGGGGAATGTACACCAGCAAACGATGGGTCAGTGAGTCTGACATCAGTGGGAGGGAACCTTTTAGAAAAACCTCTGAGGGAGGAAATGAGTCTCCACTTGGAGAGGCAAGGAATAGCTAGCATGTCTTTGTAAGGAGGAGGATCATGTCAAAACAGATTTGATTGAATTTTTGAGGGGGTGCCTGGCTGTGTGGATGAGGGTAGTGCAATGCATGTGTTCTACATGGACTTCACGAAGACTTTTGGCAAGATTTGACAAGGCAGACTGCTGGAAGAGCTAATGGGATCGAAGGAAATATGACAAATGGGATTCAAAATCGGCCTAATGGCAAGAAGTGGAGGGTGATGGTCGAAGAAGGTTTTTGTCTGTGGAGTGCTATGTCTTGTGGTGTACCACCGGGTTTGGTGCTGGCCCCCATGCTGTTTGCCGTGTACATGAATAGAGGAGGTTTGATCGGTCAGTTCGCAGGTGACGCAAACATCAGGCTGTGGGAAACAGCAAGCGGGAAAGCTATCGACTACAGGGTGATGTATTTGGGCCAGTCATGTGGGGTGAACAGTGACAAATGGAATTTAATTCAGAGAAGTGAGAGGTGATGGGAGTACTGACATAACGAATGGCATGATGCTTGGAAGTACAGGTGATCAGAGAGACCTTTTGTATGCTGTATGCATGCCAACACATCTTTTGAAAGCACCTGGACAGGTAAATAAAGTGGTTAAGAAAGCATGTGGGATACTTGCCTTTATTAATCAAAGCATTGAATACGAGACTAGGGAGGTTATGATGGAGCTGTATATAACATTAGTTGGGCCACAGCTAGAGTACTGTGTGCAGTCTGGTCACCACATTACAATAAGGTTGTGATTGCAATAGAGAGGGTTCATAGGGTTTCCTTGGAGAGAAGGCTGAGGGAGACCTGATTGAGGTGTGCAAAGTTCTGAGTGGCATTGACATGAGAGTTAGGGAGAAATCTTTCCCATTGGTCGAGGGGTCTGTAACCAGGTCGACAGTTTTCAGATAAAGGGCAGGAAGGCTAGAGGGGACTTGAAGAAAAATGTTTTCACTCGGAGGGAGTGGGTATCTGGAACTCGCTGCTGGAAACGGTGGAAGAGGCAGGAGCCATCATATTTAAGACAGAAATTACTGGAGAGACTCAGGAGGTTTAGCAGCGTCTGTGGAGAAAAAGCAGAGTTAACATTTCGCGCCCAGTGACCTTTCTTAGAACTCTCCGCTCTCAACCTTCGAGTATTTAGATGAGCACTTGTAACATCATCGCATACAGGGTATCGCTGAGCATCCAGAAGCTGGAAAATGGGATTGGGATGAATCGAAGCTGGATGACTGGATACACAATGGACTGAAGAGCTTCCTTCAGTTATGTAAAAACCCTCAACTCTCTCAATTCATTTATAGGGCTGGATTCTACTATCCTCCTGATGTCAGTTTTGAAAAAATTTGTGGCCAGTCCATGAAAGTCAGTGACCATTAAAACCCCCACAATGCCCAAATTTAATTGTTAGGTTGGGTGTGTGGTAAAGATGGTTTTCCACATAAAGCTGGACAAATTGGTGTGTTGGTTTCACAACGTCTGCTATTTATCCAGAGTCAAAGTTCCCTGTCCTTTGAGAATACATACACTGTTTTCCTCTAAATTGGAATATATTCTGTTAGAAGTGACCCATGAGTCCACATGAACAATACTTTAATGGAAAAATGAATCAGAAATGCTGTGTATTTGCAGCATATGCAGTAAATTGTAATTCTAATCTTGCATTTGCATTAAATTGTAATTTTATTCACCAGTGAAATTGCTGAGAATAGCCTGTTGTAGACCAAGACCATTGATTTGGGGCTATCTCTAGACAGCTCGATAATCCTCATCTGTGTCTCATCATTCACATTTACCCTGCTAAACTCTGACCCTCATTCATAACTTCATTACCTTTTCATATGATGATTCTAGTCTCCTGTATTCTGTTCTCCAAATCAGTCGAATTTCTCCATGTCCATAACTTAATTCTCGGCATCACCCTGCCCATCACGAGGTCTGAGGTGAAGATGTTCTCTGATGATTGCACAATGTTAACAAAACCAGTGTTGAAGCAGCCTACATCCATCTGCGACAAGACTTGGACAACAACTGCGTTTGGGCTGACAAGTGGAAAGTAACATTTGTACCACAAAAAATGCCAGGCAATTACCATCTCCAACAAGAGAGCAACTAACAATCTCCCCTTGACATTTAGTGGCGTCACCATCACTGAATACCCCTCTATCAATATCCTGTAGTTACCATTGACCAGAAACTGAACTGGGCTATTTGTATAAATGGAGTGGCTATAAGGGCAGGTTAGAGTTTTCAGTTTGTTTTTATTTATTCATACAATGTGGGCATCACTGACTGCATCAGTATTTATTGTCCATGTCCATTTTCCCTTGAGAAGCCTGTGATAAGCTGACCTCATGCGATCCATTTGGTGTACGTAGGCCCAGAGGGATTGAGGAGGGACGTCTGTGGTGAGTAACTCACCTCCTGACTCCCCAAAGCCTGTCCACTGATACAAGGCACAAATCAGGAGTGTGATGGGATGCCCCTCACTTGCCTGGATGGGTGCAGCTCCAACCCACTCTAAGCTCTACACCATCGAGGACAAAGCAGCCGCTTGATTAGCATCAATTCCATGAACATTCACTGTCTTCACATTGGGCACTGTGTTCCATCTACAAGACGGATTGCAGAAATTTACCAAGGCTCCTTAGCACCTTCTTAAACTCGTGACCACTTCCATCTAGAAGGACAAGGCTGCAGATACATGGGAACACCACACCCTTCAAATTCCCGGTAGGACTTTGCGAAGCATTGAAGATCAGAGGGACTTTGGTATGTATGTATACTGGTCCCTTAAGTTATCAGGAGAGGTGGATAAAGTGGTTAAGAAGACATATGGTACACTTGCTTTTACTAGCTGAGAGAGAGAGAGCTTAAGAGCCAGGAGGTGATGCTGGAACTGTATAAAATGTTGGTTAGGCCACAGCTGGAGTATTGTGTGCAGTTCTGGAGTCCACGTAATAACAGGGATGTGATAGCGGTGCAGAGGAGATCTACCAGGATCTTTGCCTGGGCTGGAGAGTTTCAGTGATGAAGGGAAATTGGACAGACTGGCGTTGTTTTCCTTGGCAGGGAATGTGATGGGATGTATAAAATTGAGCAGCACAGATAGGAAGAAACTTTTACCCCTTTGGGTAGGGAGTCAGTGACTCGGGGCAGAAGGTTTTGAGGAATGTAAGGAAAAACCTCTTTACCCAGAGGGTGGTGGGAATCTAGAACTCACTGGTGGGAGAGGCAAAAAGCCTTATCACATTTTAAGAAGTATTTAGATGTGCGCTTGCAATGCCAGGGCACACCAGGCTCTGGGCCAAGTCCTGAGAAATGGGATTAGAATAGTGAGGTGATTGTTTTTGATCAGTGTGGATGCAATGGGCCAAAGGCCTTTATCTGTACTGTAGATCTCAATGACACAGCCTGAAGACAACATCGAACTAAAGCTCAACTCTACTCTGTCGTCCCTGAGTGCAGCCCTGCTTTCTGGCATCTGCCTATAAAGCTGAATCAGACTCACTCTCACCTTGCTATTGCTTACACTGATTGCTTACAACCATAGCCCTGTCCTCCGTTAAGGCCTGCTTGCACCATTGTAACATACATAACTTTCAGCTCATCTGAAATCCTCATCCGTGCCATTGTTTCCATTGGATTATTCCGAGCAATCTTCGCCAGCATCCCACATTCTCCCCTCCCTGAAAACTCCTGGTCATCCAGAACCGTGCTGCCTGTTTCTCAAACTCTCACTGAATCCTGTGTGTGTGTGTCTTTGTTGCCAGTTAAATAACTTCTCTCTGTGGTTTTTAATTCCCTCATTCCTCCCTGCCTCTGTAATTGCCTCCAGCCCTTACCACCCTTGGAGATATGTAATCCTCTGATTCCTGCTCTGTGAGCTCCTGAATTTTAATGGCTGCAACATTTGGATTCTGTCTTCAGTGACCTGGGCCCTGAGCTCTGGGATCTCTTACCCTCTAACCTCTCTGCCTCGGATGTACTTTAAAATCCATTGCTTTTTACCACGCTTCTGCTCACCTGGCCTAATATCATCCTGTGTGGTTCTGCATTCTATTTAGTTTACAGTGTTGGTTGTGATTCAGTTGGCAGAACTTTTGCATCTGAATCATGAGACTGTTCAATCACAGCTTGAGGTTGGCAGCCGTGGAGTACCGCGGAAGCCCTGCACTTGCTGCGGTGCCATCCCTTCTCCTTCTGTGGCTGGGTATAAGCAATCACATGATATTTCGAAGAAGAGTTAGCAGAGTTCTCTCTGGTGTCGTGTCCAATGTGAATCCTTTCCTTAACGTCCAAAAAACATTATCACGTTGCTGTTGGTGGGAGCTTGCTATGTACAATGTGGCTGCTGCATTTCCAACATTGCAACCTTCCCAAAGTCGCATGCATTGGCTGCAGAGTGCTTGGAGACATTAAGTAGTTAAGAAACCGAAACCATCCTGTTTTATAATGACTGATATGCTGGGAGACATTATATCATTTTTGAAGTGGCAATATAAATTGTTGCATGATGCAGTCTCATTCTTTTACTTTCAAGGTGAGTGATAAGTTGCCATCATCTTGCGAGAACTTGGGAGGTTTCTCTGTCATTAGAGAGAGGCCACATGCCTCATAAGAGAAGAGATTGAGAAGGAGGGTCCTTCATGGTAACCTCAGCCAGTGTGGGACTTGAACCCACATTGTTAGCATCGCTCTGCATCACAAAAAGGCCGTCCAGCCACCTGAGCTAGGAGATTTCCTCCAACCTCAGTTGTCAATGCAAATGAACATTTGCTTTTGTTTGTTGGTGTTTGATCAAAGTTTTCACTTGTTAGATACCAGAAAAATCCTTCCCTTTCTCGGCAGATGCTTAAAATAGCCTCGTTCACAATTCAATAGTGATTTGTGTTGAAGCTAAACTGTTGTTACCTGCTGTGTGGAGGTGTATGGCTGCCTGAAACTTGCACTCGGCTGAAGGACATTGGACGCATGGGGAGCCTCATTGCAATTAATTACTGCAAGCTTGCTCGCTGCCTCCTTGTCTGATTACACACTTTGTTCTGCAATGACCTTTCATTACAAGCTGCTGATTCGTTACATAAATTAAGTCTGTTCATAAATTAGCATCACCTCATATCTCAAATAACTTTGTGTTTTGGGGAATTTCAAACTTAGTTCTTGGTCGGAAATTGTTCTTGTGAGATAATTCTGATTATGTGGAGAGCAGCAGATCCCAGTGGGGGAGGGGAGTTTAAGTCTCTGAATCCCTCCAAGAATAGCGTTTTCATTAAGGATCACAATTTTGCTGTTGATGACTAGGTCAGAAGTCAGACAACACCAGGTTCTAATCCAACAGGTTTATTTGAAATTACAAGCTTGTGATTTCAAATAAACCTGTTGGACTAGAACCTGAGATAACAAGGTTTAGAGCTGGATGAACACAGCAGGCCAAGCAGCATCATAGGAGCAGGAAGGCTGACGTTTCGAGCCTAGACCCTTCATCAGCTGACCTTTTCCACACCAGTCCAACATTAGCGTGTCCACATCGTAGATAACAAGTACAAAGGCAGAATTTCTGTAACAACGATGGGCTGAGTCCAACATGATATTTAACCTTGGGAGTGCAAGGCTAAATCTGAAAATTGACGCAAGAATTTCAGTTTTCTCAAAATAAAAACTTCCACCACCAAAATATTTTTGAATGTTGCAGAATCATTGGCTTAGACTAATGTGTCTGCATTTCTGATAGGTGGGAGTGCATTTCTTGACACCTCGGCATTAATCCATGTCAGAAAATGATTTGAAGATGTGTTCTCTGAAGTCCGTTCCAGTGTAAATGGAATGTCAGCAACCACATCTCTATGTATGGTATTAAATGTATTTGGACTGAACAGAAACATATGATTGCATGCAACTCAAAGCAAAATACTTTGGAAATACGAAATCAAAACAGAACTCTGGAGAAACTCAGTAAGTCTGGCAACATCTGTGGAGAGAGAAAGAGAGACAAACGGAGAGAGCGTGAGCAAGTGAGATAGAGTTCATGTCTCAAGTTCAGTACAAAACTGGTACCGAAGAGGAGTAACCAGACTTATCAGTTGACTGGTGTGCAATAGAGTGATGCCAACAGTGTGGGTTTAATTGCCAAATTGGCTGAGGTTATCATGAAGGACTCTCTCTCTGAACCGCTCCCTTCACCCGAGACATAGTGACCCTCAGATTAAACCTCCATTGATTGTGTCTCTCCCTAATGAGAGAGCAGGACTACGGTCTGGTAGGACAGTAGGGACTTTATCTTTAATTGGGCATGAACTCTGTTTCTCCCCAGATGCTGCCAGACCTGCTGAGTTTCTCCAGCACTTGGTTTTGATTTCTGCCGTTGACCATTTTTTGCCACAAAGGGAACAACTTCTGTCTCTCCTGTGCCTTTCTCCTAATGGAAACAAAGCAGCATATGAATAAAAATACTAGGAGCAGGAGAAGATCATTCAGCCCCTCTAGCCTTCTCCACCATTCAATATGCTGATCGATACCTCGGCCTCAACACCACTTTCCTGCCCACTCTTTCTAATCCTCCAACCCATCTCCTCCTCAAATTTACTCAATGTCCCCCCCCTTTGAGGGGAGTGAATTCCACAGACTCATGACTCTTTGAGAGAAGTAATTCCTCCCCATCTCTAATTTATATCAACCACCCTTCAGCCTAAATGTATGACCCGTAATTGTAGAGAGCAGTTTTGAGTGTTTTGGTGGACTCCTGGAACTTTATTTTCTTAATGTGTAATACTTCTGGTTCTGAACAGTCAGGTTTATCCTTGCCATGGGGAAGCCATGTTCCTATTAGCTGGGAGCTGAGCTAAGCTTGATGGGTCAAATTTGAAATCAGTCCCTGCCTGACTCTGTGACTCACATTCTCTTGTATTTTAGTCAGAAAACAGGGGTTTAACTCCCCCCGGAGATCAGTGTTTGTCAACCAGGCTAACTCTCCTCGTGCAATGACTGAGGGAGGAGTGATCCACTTGGCCACACCCATGTGATCGAGGGTGACTTGCTTCCTCCTCCAGAGCGAGGGTGATTCACTCCCACTCCAGTGTGAGGGGTCCTTGCCTCCTGCTCCAATGTGAGGGGCTCTGAGATGATGAGTCTAATGGACAATCATAGACCCATAGAATCATAGAATCCCTACAGTGTGGAAACAGGCCCTTCGGCCCAACAAGTCCACACCGAACCACAGAGCATCCCACCCAGACCCATCCCCCTATAACCCACCTAATCTACACATCCCTGTACACTACGGGCAATTTAGCATGGCCAGTCCACCTAACCTGCACATCTTTGGACTATGGAAGTAAACCGGAGCACCCGGAGGAAACCCACGCAGACATGGGGAGGATGTGCAACCTCCACACAGACAGTCACCCGAGGGTGGAATCGAACCCGGGTCCCTGGTACTGTGAGGCAGCAGTGCCAACCACTGTGCCACCGTGCTGCCCCCAATTTCTTTTTCCTTTTTTTTTTACAAATGACACTACTTTTACAAATGACACTACTTTTACAAATGACAAGCTGCAGACTGTGTTACAAATGGGGCAGCTGGTGCTGGCCATATCAGGTGGGTGAGTTATCTGGAGGTTTGAGTGTTCCCTCTGCTATCTCAGCTTCTCCTTTGCGTGTCACTGATAAAGTCCCTCAACATGTTCAGTGCCTTTCTGAATTAACATCTCTGTTGTGGTTGGACACACACCAGTGCTTCCCACTGTATTCAATGTTTAATACTCTGCTTCTACCCCGTTTTCAGGAAAAGACTTCCAAAGACTCATGACCCTCAGAGAGAGAAATTCACCTCCCCTTCGTTTTAATTGAGTGATTCTGACTTTTAAGCAGTGGCCCTCGTGTTGATATTATTTCATTGACTTGTTTAGCTCTTCGCCAAGTCACGCACAAGTTCTGACACCCAACAGCGGGATACCAGAGTGCGGTGTGACCCCTCAGGAGTGTTGGACAGAATGATCCATTTCCACTTGGTATCACTGATTCAATTTGCTTGCTCTTCAGCAGAAACTGCTGAGCTGAGTCTTCAGGGAGAGGCCTGATGGATCTTCCTCCTGTCAGATCTTTCCTCTGAAATCCATTCATTGAGGTGGGGAGGAATGACCCCCAATTCAGCCAAACCCCCACCACCCCCAACAGCAGCTCCTGACCAATCAGATGCTGACAGCTCTCGCACTCCGCAGTGCCACCTGGAGGGCCTTTGTTTCAGTACAGATGGGTGGGAGTGGGTATCTGTGGGGTTGGGTGAGCGCAGGATCGTCGAGTTTGTTGGCGGTGGGGGGGGGGGGGGGGGGGGAGACGAGTGAATGTAGAAGGGCTGGATAGAATGAGGGCTACCTCACCCAGAGCTGACCTGAGGGGATGATGGCTTGTTTTGGGGTGGGAGGGAAGGGGGGCTCACTTCACCCCGGTGACTGGGGAGTCCATAACCAGGGGTCACAGTCTCAGGATGTGACATAGGCCATTTAGGACTGAGATGAGGAGAAATGCCTTCACCCAGAGAGTGGGAACCCTGTGGAATTCTCTGTCACAGAAAGTAGTTGAGGGCAAAACATTGAATGTTATCAAGGAGTTAGATATTGTTCTTGGGGATATAGGGATCAAAGGGTATGGGGGAGAAAGCAGGAACAGGGGTCTGAGTTGGGACGATCAGCCACAATCAAATTGAATGGTGGAGCAGACTCGAAGGGCCTAATGGCCTACTCTTTCTCTTTGCTGTTTCAATGCAAGTTGTCCCCTGCCTCATGGGCCACCATCCCCCAGGACTGAAACATTGTGCCTACAGCAAGGAGTGCCTTAGTATCCGACTTTGTCCAGCAATGAGGAAACCCCAGCAGGAACAGGGGAGTCGGTAGAACATTGAGCATAAAAGACATAAGACATAGGAGCAGAAGTTAGGTCATTCGGCCTATCGAGTCTGCTCCGCCATTCAATCATGGCTGATAAGTTCCTCAACTCCATTCTCCCGCTTTCTCCCTGTAACCCTTGATCCCCTTGACAATCAAGAACCTATCTATCTTGGTCTTAAATGTACTCAATGACCTGGCCTCCACAGCCTTCTGTGGCAGTGAATTCAGAGCCTCAGTAGTACATTCCTGCTTTTATATTCAAGTCCCCTCAAAATAAATGCCAACATTGCATTTGCTTTCCTGACTACTGACTCAACCTGCAAGTTTACCTTGAGAGAATCCTGGACTAGAACTCCCAAGTCTCTTTGCACTTCAGATTTCTGAATTTTTACTCCATTTAGAAAATAGTCCATGCTTTTATTCTTCTTACCAAAGTGTATGACCTCACTTTCCCACATTGTACTCCATCTGCCACTTCTTTGCCCAATCTTCTAACCTGTCCAAACCCTTCTGCACCCTCCCCACCTCCTCAATACTACCTGTCCCTCCACCTATCTTTGCATCATCTGCAAACCAGGGTGGAAGGCAAGTGCACCCATAGAGATCTTTCAAGGAAGGGATGGGGCTACCTCAGTGCAAGGTTCCAGCAGATAGATGTGGCAACTGAAGGAGCAGGGACCAACATGGGGAGAGGGAAATAAGTTCTGTTGAAACAGGAGGGGTATTGGTGATAGGATAAAGCAGCCATTGCTGTGAGCTAAAATAACATCTTCACCCAGAATACAAACCGCTGCTTGACATACATGCAACTCAATGAGGGCCGGTCGAAGTTGGGCTCGTTCCAAGAGGTATGAAACTGCTGTGTAAATCAGACCAAGGAAAGCAGTGGTTGTGGTTTTATTTTGAATTCCTTTCCCACTGACCCTCCCCACTCATAC
The DNA here is from genome assembly GCF_021869965.1 of Rhincodon typus. Lineage (NCBI taxonomy): Eukaryota > Metazoa > Chordata > Chondrichthyes > Orectolobiformes > Rhincodontidae > Rhincodon > Rhincodon typus. The sequence goes on from NC_063349.1 coordinate 56,545,647, forward strand.
TTTACCTGAAATGGTACAAATTTGAGGAGTCCATCCTTGTGCTCTAATCTATCCCTGACCTTGCCAATTTCCAAACCTGTTTACCTTGTTCAGCCCTACAACCTTTCCAGATCTCTGCCCTTCTCTTATTTTGGACTGCCCAGTCATCCTTTCTTCATTGGAGGCCATATTTCCAGCTGCCAGTGTCCTCGGTTCTGGACTACTCTCCTTAATTTTCTACCCCTCTCTACCTCTCCCCCTCTCGTGCTGTCTCTCTCTCTTTCTCTCTCTCTGTGTCAACCTCTCTCTCTTCCCCTGTCTACCTCTCACTATCTACCTTTCTCTCTACCCATCTCTCTCTGCCTTTCTCTCTTCCACCTCGCTACCTCTCTCTATTCCTCTCACTCCCTTCTCTATTCCTCTCACTCCCTTCTCTTCTCACTCTCTCTCTTTTATCATTTTTTTTAATATCTTTCTTAAAACTGACTTCTTTCTCCATCACCTGTCCTGATACCACCTTATATGGCTTCATATTAAACTTTGGTAATTTTTGCTGTGAAATGCATTGGAATATTTGGCTTGGTCGGAGGTGCTATATAAATACAGGTTCTTGTTGTTGAATCAGCACAGTAACGAGCTCCAAGTGTTTGGGTCAGAGCAACAGAAAATATTCAGTGACTTAAATGGTAAAAGAATGTGAAGAATTCCACCAGACTTAGTTTATCTATATGTAAAAATTGAGAACATTCTTAACTTTACTGTGCATTCAACCATTTTACTCATCTTCATCAGCCCTGTTGCAGCTTCTGCTGCCTTTTAAATCCCTAGAAATGCGTAGATTATGATGTTAAAATGTTTTTGGAATAATGAACCAGTGGTATTGGGATTTTTCAGTGTCTTGTTCAGTATAGATTGTCAATAAGTGACATGAGACGGACACTTATTGTGGGTGTTCAACACTTTGTCTGCGGCTGTCCTTGTGCATTAGTGTGTCTCATAACAGCACATTAATATACGTTCTGATAAGTCATGTGAACGCTTTCTTTAGAATGCATCTTTTTTTCTACTTGCATTTTGTGCCATTTTCCTGCAGCATTTCACATGGTGTCAGGCCTGAATGTGCTACCGTGTCCCCCTCACCTCAAAGTCAGGTGAATGGTTTTTTCTCCCCACACAGAAATGTGATGGACTAGCATTTACTGTTACTGAACCTGTCCCTAATTGGCCAGTGGGCATTTACTGTACTTGAGCCTAATTGGCCAGTGGGCAGTTAAGAGTCAACCATATTGCTGTGGGTCACGTAGGCCAGACCAGGTAAGGATGGTAGATTTCTCTCCCTAAAGGGCATTAGTGAATCAGATGGGTTTGTTTTTAATGATTAAGATTAAGAAGATGTTTAGCACACTTGCCTTCATGGTTCAGACCTTCGAATATAAGAATTGGGACATTGTTTTGAGGTTGTATAGAACGTGGATGAGGCCTCTTCTAGAGTACTGTGTCCAGTTCTGGTCTCCCTGTTATAGGAAGGATTTTATGAAGCTGGAGAGGGTTCAGAAGGGATTTGCAAGGATGTTGCCAGGAATGGAGGGTTTGAGTTATAAGGAGAGGCTGGATAGGCTGGGATTTTTTTTCAGTGGAGTGTAGGAGGTTGAGGGGTGACCTATATAGAGGTTTATAAAATCATGAGGGGTATAGGTAAGGTGAATGGCAGGTGTCTTTTCCCTAGGGCAGGGGATTTGAAGACTAGGGGCATATTTTTAAGGTGTGAGTAGAAAGATTTTAAAAAGACAATGGGGCAACTTTTATTTTTCCACAGAGGGTGGTTTGTGCGTGGAATGAACTTCCTGAGGGAGTGGTGGATACAGGTACAGTTACACTGTTTAAAAGACATTTGGATAAGTGCATGATTGAGAAGTGTTTGAAGGGATATGAGCCAGGAGCAAGCAGGTGGGACTAATTTAGTTTGGAAGTATGGTCAGCATGGACTGGTTGGACTGAAGGGTCTGTTTCTGTGCTCTGTGACTGCATGGTAATCAACAATGGTTATTGTTAGATTTTTTTATTCCATATTTTTGTTGAATTCATATTCCACCATCTACCTTGGTGGGATTTGAACCCAGGTCTGCAGACTATTATCTGAAGCTCTGGATTAGCCCAATGATATTTCCACTACTCCATTGCCTTCCCCTAAAACTGCACGTTGGAGAGGGAAGCCATGATCCTGAAACATCCTGGAACCCCCCTTGGTGTCCTAGCACCAGCCACGGTGTTACCAGGGCCTTGTTGCTGGCATTGTGGCTCTCAGCGGCTGTTTGGAGCCCAGGCCCCCGGAGACAGTGGTATTAGTGATAGTCAGTGGCAGCCGACAGGGCAAACCCTGTGCCACCGGACAATACCTTGCTGTGGTTATTACCCCCTCACCTTGCTGTGATGTCACTAATGAGGTGGTGAACCAAGTCTCAAGGGGTATCTGCAGATGTTTAAATGAGGTTCCATTTGCCCCCTCGGGTGGTAGTGCGGGGTGGCATGGCCAGTGTTTTGAAAAGGAGCAGGGGAATTCACTCTGGTGCTTGGGCCAATATTCACCCCTCAGCTAACATCAGCTCAAACAATGCATGTGTGTGGGAGCTTGCTGTGCAGGACATTGATATCATGTTTCCTGATGCTACAGCAGTGACTACGTTCTAACGTATGTAACTGGCTCTACACACTCCTTGGCATGTCCCACAAGTGGGGAGGTGCTACATAAATGCAAATGTGCACGATACATTCAAGTCACACGGTTTGTGGTTGGATGGATATTTGTTATAACATGGGAAAATAATAAAAAGAAAATAATTAAAAAAAAAATGTCCTCCACAATCTACCGTTTGGCACGCAAGTGTGTCTTGTGTAGTAGATAGAGTAAGACAAGACTGAGACTCGAGTGTCTGAATGTGATAGGTGACTGGGCAGGGGGTTAACTTTGCTGCAAGTTAATTGAAATCTCCTTTGGCATGTGCCTCTGGAATGTTTGTTGATGCCAAATTGTTATCACACACTGATGGATGGAAATATTTACTGGCAGATGTCAGCAACTTAGCTATTTATTTCCCGTCTGAGCTATGCTTTGAAACGGATTTGTTCTTGTTTTTTCCTGGGGGTGGTGGGGGAGGGAATGGTGAACTGAAACTGGAGCAAGTTTGGAGGATCTTACACAAATACAGACATCTCCTTCTACTCTCAGGGTTGAGGTGGGAGCTGGTGGAGGAGGCATGTAGTGTGTGTCTTGGTTCTGGGTGATGGGCCAGAATAATTGGATTATCCTTAACCCTGCCTTTCCAAAGTGAAAGTAGCCTTAGGGATTCATCCTGTTTGTTGTTCTGAGCCTATGCCATGGCTTATGAATTAATTTTTACTTTGAATAACTTCTACCGGTTTTTCTGAAATTAGTCATCAAAATCCACCAGGTTTCATTGCCCCTTGTAAACTGTATTGTGAAGGAATTTTGTACTTTTCAAACTTTAGCTATGAATGATGAAGGTCAAACATTTAGTTGTACAATTCAGCATAACAGATGGGTTTGACTGACGCACCAGAAATTGTGTTTTGTTTTTTAGATTTTTTGCTGTAAGTGTCCTTTAAACAGTACTTCTCAATTGCTTGTCTGCTGATATCCCCACCTCCGTGAGAGTTGAAAAGGCAGAGCTTTTGTGTTTGATTTTCATCAGGTTCTCTGGGAAATGTAGGGTTACTTGTAGAAAAAGCCTGAATTCTCTCTTCAGAACAGGGTAAGGTTGACAAAGAGGAGGCGTTCCATTTGTCGGAGGGTTCGGGGACAGGTTCTGGAGGTCAGAAGTATGAGACACACACACTAGTAAATTCAATCAGCAATTCAGGAGAAGCTTCAGAGAGTGGTGAGAATGTGGAACCAGGGAGCGGTTGAGGGGGATGGTAAGGGAATGCTGGATAAGTGCATGAGAGGGGAAAGGAATACAAGGATATGCTGCAAGGGTGAGATGAGGGGGCACGGTTTGGGGGGTGCGGGGAAGGAGGAAGACTCGTGGAACTCAATCTGGTTTGGCTGAATCAAAAGCAGAAACTGCTGAACAAACTCACTATGTCTGGCAGTATCTGTGGAGAGAAAGCAGAGTTAGCGTTTCGGGTCCAGTGACCCTCAGAATTGATTGTAGCTCAGAAAAGGTTGTATGCTGAAGATGAGGTCAGGGAAAATGAGGCAGTAAACAATGGGTAGAGATGGACCTTGGAGGGGGGGAGAGAAACAATTGGGCAGATAAAGGAATTAGTAAAGATCAATAAAAACAGTGTGTCTCTGTGTAATTAGTAAAGGTCACCCTGGGAGAATAAATATAGGTACTAATGGGGAGAATCAATAGATATGTTGTGTTTGGGAGCAGCCCATATGATGACCAAGGCCTGGTGTGAGAGGGTTGGGGTAAAGGACCTGGGAGAAGATGCTCACACCCTAAAATTGTTGATATCAGATCATAGAACATAGAACAGTACAGGCCCTTCAGCCCACGATGTTGTGCTGAACTTTTACCCCAATCCTAAGGTTTATCCAACCTCCACCCCTACCTTATACTGTCATCCATATGCCTATCTAATAACCGCTTAAATGCTCCTAATGAGGCCGACTCCACTACCCTCTCCGGCATTGCATTCCACGCCCCTACACTCTGAGTAAAGAACCTACCTCGACCTCTCCCCTATATCTACCTCCACTCACTTTAAAACTATGCCCCCTCGTAATAGCTACCTCCACCCTAGGAAAAAGTCTCTGGCTGTCTACTCTATCTATACCTCTGATCATTTTGTACACCTCTATCAAGTCACTGCTCATCCTTCGTCGTTCTAAAGAGAAAAGCCCTAGCTCTCTCAACCTTTCCTCATTAGACCTTCCCTCCATTCCAGGCAACATCCTGGTAAATCTCCTCTGCACCTTTTTCCAACGCTTCCACATCTTTCCTGTAATGAGGTGACCAGAACTGGACACAATACTCCAGATGTGGCCGAACCAGGCTTTTGTATAGCTGGAGCATAACTTCACAGCTCTTGAACTCAATCCCTCTATTAATGAAAGCTAACACACCATACGCCTTCTTAGCAACTCTATCCACCTGGGCGGCTGCTTTCAGGGAACTGTGGACATGAACCCCAAGATCCCTCTGCTCCTCCACACTGCCAAGAATCTTTCCGTTAACCCTGTATTCTGCTTTCAAGTTTGTCTTTCCAAAATGAATCACCTCACACTTTTCAGGGTTAAACTCCATCTGCCACTTCTGAGCCCAGCTCTGCATTCTATCAATGTCCCTTTGTAACTTAGAACAACCTTCTGCACTATCCACAACTTGACCCACCTTCGTATCGTCCGCGAACTTACTGATCCACCCTTCCACTCCTACATCCAAATCATTTACAAAAATCGCAAATAGACAAGGACCCAGAACAGATATTGAGCCCAGAAGGCTGTCGGGTCCCCAAGTGGAAACTGAAACACTGAGCTTTGCTGGAGCACTGCAGCGAGCCCGAGACACTGCCAGGGAGCAGATGAGAGGGAGATCAGGGTCATTTTTGCGGACAGAACATAGGTGTACTGTGAAGCGGTCACCCAGTCTGTGCTTCATTTCCCCAGTGTAGAGGGGACCACACTGTGGGCAGCAACTGCAGTAGACTGGATTATGTGAAGTGCAGCTAAAAGCGTTACTTTGCCTGGAAGGTGTGTTGGGGGGCTTGGATACTGGGGAGGGAGGAAGTAAATGGGCAGGTGTGACATTCTGCAGTTGCAGGGCAGGTTGGGGGTTGGGGGTGGTGTTGGAAATGAAGGAGTGGACCAGGGTGTTCTAGAGGGAATAGGCCCTGGGCTGAATGCCCTATAATTAATAATGTGCTGCGGTGTAGGTCTGGCAGTGTCTTTGGACAGCAAAGCAGAGTTAGCGTTCTGAGGTGAAAATGACTTTTAGTTCAGAACTTTCTGTTCAAGAGACGTTCTTGATTTGATTTATTGTTGTCATATGTACGTGAGTACAGAGAAAAGTTCTATTTTGTGAGCAGTACAGGCAGATCATAACATACAAGGACATACAGATCATTGTTCTGAAGAATTTGTATCAGATTCAAACTGTTAACTATGTTTCTCTGACCACTGCCAGAACTGCTAAATCTCTCCAGTGGACGCTGTTTCCAATTTCTGTTATCTGTAGTGGTTTGATTTTATTTTAGGGATGAGTGTTCTGTTTCTATGTTGTGTTCTTCGTCATGATTCGTAAAATGTTGAAATCCTAAAAAAACATTCTTGAATTTCCCTTTTGCTTTAATTGAGGATGATAATCTGCTGTGTAACGTGGCCCATCCCTGATCGCTTGGGGATAATCACTATTGTAACCCATTTGAATAGTTGTCCAGTCCTTTGACAACAAGCCACTTGAAACCCTTCGTGAAAGCAGTCCCCCATTGTAATTGTGACCAACTCCACTCAATTGTCCCAGAATTGCTGCTGCCGCTGGCCCATTGTGTGTCCTTTTTGTGGGGTGAAAGGTCAAGAATGCTATTGGGCAGTGGGTCATCTGTTCTGTTCGAAACAGGGACATGAGAACAACAAATCAGAAAATACCGTTGGTCGTTATTTTGCGGAATCATTTTGCGCTTCAAATTAGAGGAAAAGGAAAGTTCTTTGCTGATAAATTTGCCTCAGTTCTTCAGAGCGTTAGAATCTCAGCTCATCCTTCTGGATTTCCTTTGTGTTAGTTACTGTCATTAATTTCTTCGCCACTTCTGTTAATGTTTGCTTAAAAACTGGTTCAGGGTGCTTTGTGGTTTTGCAAAGTCTGCTAATTTGAATAGTAGCTGCTTCTCTGAGTGTGGTGGGAATATTTAATTCCAGGCACTTTTCTTCCTTGTTTGACAGAGCCGTTGGGTGGAGGTGGTTTTGGAGAGGATAATGGAGGGGGGAGGGGATGTTGGGGTTGATGGGGCCAATGGGGCCGTGTGGGTTTTGGGGAGGATGGATGCAGGTTTTGGGATGGGTGTGGGGAAGCAGATTTTATACAGAAACATAGAGAATTGGAGCAGGAATAGGCCATTCGGCCCTTCGAGCCTTCTCCTCCATTCAGTATGATCATGGCTAATCACCCAACTCAGTCCCCTGTTTCTACTTTCTCCCCCATACCCTTTAATGCCTTAATCCCTAAGAACTATATCGAACTCCTTCTTGAAAACATTCAGTGTTTCAGCCTCAACTGCTTTCTGTTGCAGAGAATTCTGCAGGCTCCCCACTCTGAGTGAAGACATTATCCTCATCTCAGTCCTCACTGGCCTGCCCCGTATTCTTACACAGTGACCCCCCCCCAGTTGAGGACTCCCTGGTCATTGGGAACATCCTTTCTGTATTAATCTCTGTCTAGTCCTGTTGGAATGTTGTAGGTTTCTATGGGACCCCCCTTCATTCTTCTAAAGCCCAGCGAATATAGTTCTGACCGATCCAGTCTCTCTCCAAACGGCAAGTGTGCCCCCCCCACCAAGAGGCAGTACAGTAAACCCACTGCTCCCCATCTCAGGGTGAGTGGGGGATGCAGTGGTCTGGGGTGTTTCAGGGTGGATGGCGGGTGAGTGTGGGTTATGCTCAGACACTGAGAGCTGGGACCTGAGCAGGTTGCGAAATAGATGGGTGAGACACCTCCCTTGAGATGATACAGAGAGTCAGTGTGGTAAAATTAAAAAAGCTGTAGGATCAAACCCAATGACCATGTGGCTTCAGCTGTAATTTGAACACTTTTACATATCACAGTCACAGTGGAATATAAAATGTGACAATGAAGGCACCCTTGCAAATAGATCACTGTTTCTGGGGTTAAGAGTGCTTGTCTCACTCTGCCTGGGTTCCAGTGCAGAGTATGATCTGCTGCAGGTCAAACAATGGAGCTTTTAACTCTTTCATGTTCCTGTTTGGACATGTTATCTCACACCTCATCAGGTTCATGGATTTAAACCCACTGCACCAGCTTGTAGAGAAAGTCCAGGCCACGGAGCATGACTGAGGGATTTCCATACTGCCTCCTTGGACAACATAATGAGCATGTCCACCATCTACAAGGCACAAGTCAGGAGTGTGATGGAAAATTCCCCACTTCCTTGGATGGGGGCAGCTCCAATAACACTCAAAGCTCAACATGATCCACGACAAAGCAGCCTGCTGAACTGGCACCAAATCCACTCCCTCCACCACCAACACTCAATAGTAGCAGAGTGTGCTATCCACAAGATGCACTGCAGAAATTCACCAAAGATCCTCAGACAGCACCTTCCAAACTCACCACCACTTCCATCTCAAAGGACAAGGGCAGCAGATACATGGGAACACCACCCCCTTCAAGTTTTCCTCCAAGCCACTCACCATCCTGTCTTGGAAATATATCGCCGTTCCTTCACTGTCACCGGGTCAAAATCCTGGAATTTCCTCCCTAATGGCATTGGGGGTTTACCTGCAGCACAGGGACAGCAGCGGTTTAAGAAGGCAGCTCACCACCACCTTTTCAAGGGCAACTAGTGGATGGGAAAGAAATGCTGGCCTAGTTGGTGACACGGTGCTGGTGAACTGGGATTGTCCATGCAGTTATGGGAATTGTGTTTGTCAGTATTTACAGGCATGCCCTTGAACTGAATAGCTTGCTCGGCCATTTCAGAGAGCAATTCAAGAGTCAACCACATTGCTGTGGGTCTGGAATGAATTAAGATAAAAACCATAATTTGCAGAGTTATTGGATAGCCTTTTCAAAGGGCTAGTACAGATCTGATAGACCAAATGTCCTGCTTCCTGTGTTGAACAATTCTATAAGAGATGTATATACAATACATGTAGATGTACTTTGCATGCTAATAGCTACTTCACATCGTCTGGTAACCAAGGAAACAAAACCCTTGCAATCAAGTAATAAACTCTCATTTTCCACATATTGAGTTACTAACAAACACACTCCAAGGTTAAGAGTTTGTTTGGGCACGAAAGAGAGTTTGGTAATTGAGTTTACATGGCAATGACTATTAGTCATTACTTATTTACCAATCAGATGTAACCACTGGCTGCTACTTTCTTTCAGAGAATCCAATCAAAAACTTTCTTGGGTTGATGACCAATAAATCATCATTTTGTTAGAGAAATACTCTACAGCACAGAAAAAGACCCTCCGGGCTATCTTGTTTGCGCCAGTCAAAATCAGCCACCTTACTTTTCTAATCCCATTTCCCAGCAATTGGCCCATGGCCTTTTATGAGTTAGCATTGCAAGTGTGCATCTAAATACTACTACAATGTGATCAGGGTTCATAGAATCCCCACAGTGTGGAAACAGGCCCTTCAGCCCAACGAGTCCACACTGACCTTTTGAAGACCATCCCACCCAGACCCATCCCCCTATAACCCACCTAAGCTACACATACCTGAACACTATGGGACAATTTAGCATGGCCAGTCCATCTAACCTGCGCATCTTTTGGACTGTGGGAGGAAACCGGAGCACCCGGAGGAAACCCACGCAGACACGGGTAGAATGTGCAAACTCCACGCAGGCAGTTACCTGAGGCTGGGATTGAACCCGAGTCTCTGGTGCTGTGAGCCAGCAGCGCTAACCCCTGAGACACCGTGCTGGCCAGGCAGTGAGTTCCAGATTCCCACCACTTCATGGGTGAGAAAACGGTTTTCCTCACGTTACCTCTAAATCTCCTGCCCCTTCCCTTAAATTTGATTTGATTTGATTTATTGTAGTAGTGTGTACATAAGTACAGTGAAAAGCTTTTGCGGATAGTACAGACAGATTCTAGTAAGCAAGGACGTACAGATCAGAGGATGCTCAGACAGAGTGAGGTGTACAGGCTACACTACACAGGAGGTGCACAAAGCAAGATCAACATTATTCGAAGTTAGAGAGCCCATTCTACGGTCATTGATCCCTCCAGGGGGAAAAGTTTATTCCTGTATGTTTCTCCCTGTATTTTGACTCTCTATATGTGGGTTGAGGCAGGGACAGTCTGGAATGCAGTGGTAATATTACTGGTCTGAAAATCCGGTGGCCTGGATTAATGACTCACGGATACAAGGTCAAATTCCGCTGTGCAGCTGGGGAATTTCAATTAATTCAGTTTTATAAATCTTGAATCCAAACCAGTCAGAATTGGTAACTGTGAAAGATTATTTGTAAATGCCCATCTGGTTCACTAACATCCTTTAGGAAAGGAAATCTGCTGTCCTTACCCGGTCCAGCCTCCATGTGACTCCAGACCCACAGCAATGTGGTTGACTCTTAAATTGCACTCTGAAATGGCTGAGCAAGTTAGTCAATTCATTGGCTCACCCATAAATATTTACAAACACAGTTCCAATATTTGTATGAACAGCCCTGACTCACCGATATCTTGTCAGAAATTTCTTGACCCCCAACTTCAGGAGACCGTCTCTTTCTCCACACGTTTGCAACTAAAACCAGATCCAGTTTGTGTCTGAAAGTCTCAGCAACAGCAAGGGAGACACATTGAAAACAGGAGTAGGTCATTCGACCCCCTCCAGCCTGCTGTACCAATAGATATGATCAATCCAGTTCAATGCCTTATTCCCGATTTTACGCCCCCCCGCCCCCCCCCATACTTTCTGATCCCTTTAGCCCAAAGAACTATATCTAACTTGTTGAAAACATTCAATGTTTTGGACCCAGCCTCTTTCAATGACGGAGAATTCCACAGGCTCCCCACTCTTTGGGTGAAGACAATTCTCTTCGTCTCAGTCCTCAAAGACCAACCTCGTATCCTTAGACTGTGGGCTGACAACTGCAGTGCTGCCACCTGTTTGTGTGAGGCCAGACCCAGGACTGTGTTCCTCCTGAAGGGTCATCACCACGTGACATTTGGGCTATTAGCCAACTACCTCAGGATCACCCTTCGATGAAGAACTGTCGAAGCCACGAGACAGGTGAATAAAGTGGAATATAGAATGAAAAGACAAGAAGAAACTTGGATTAATATAGCATCTTTCATAGCCTCAGGATGTCCAGAAGCACTTTACAAACAGTGAAGTACTTCAAGTGTTGTGAACATTGTAATGTAGGAATTGCAGCAGCTAATTTGTGCACAGCCAGCTCCCCCCCCCCGACAGAAAGATGAAAAATATCTGGATGATTGGATTGTGATATTGGCTCAGACATATCCTTCGATCTATTTTCAGGCAGCGCACTGCAGATTGTTAGTGAAAACTGCAGCAACTGAGCTCCAGCAGCAGGGAATATCTTTGTGTTCATAAGGACTCTGTGGGAGTAACTGTGGAGGAATTTTAAGTAGATGCACTCAAGGGTATGTGCGTGTGCCACGAGCGGTTCTGCCTTGACCTCTCGCATGTCGTTCCTAGCCCTGAAATGAAGGGTGTGCGTCTGCAATGGTGTGCTTCTCAAATAGCGCTGGATAAAAGGATTGAATTTTCCATATTTTGCATTCTTCTGACAGGAAATAATTGAGCCTCAGTAATGCTCATATTAATGGGAACTTTGACTCAATAATTCCAGAAGTGGCTAGAATTTCGACACAGATGGGTTTTTTTGCTGCTTCTTATGAGGGAGCAATCTTTGTCACTGACTTAAGTTTATGCCTGAGGAAGGAGCTGAGCTGCGAAAGCTTGCGTTTTCAAATAAACCTGTTGGAGTGTAACCTGGTGTGGTGTGATTTTTGACTTTAGTTTACAAAAACGTCCTGTTTCTTCTCTGGTCTGACCGTTAGTGTCTGAATGTTCTTTGCTGACATCTCCACTTCAAAACTAACATTGTGAACATTCTCTGCAGTTGTTCTACACTTTGTGCTATGTGAGCAGATCGAAAAGTAAACATATTACCACAGTTGAAGAATGTATCTGTAAAACATTCTCTGTGATCCCAGGATGCCCCAAAATACTTTGCAGTTAATTGTGTATGCTCCTTATGAAACTCAAAGGTTGTGACACAGGAGGCTATTTGGCCCATCTCTATTCATGCCAACTCTTTACAAGAGCAGCTTCACTCTATTACTCCATGCTTTCCCCATGAAGTCATTGGATCAAGGTGTATTTTCTGGAGATAATACAGAGGTAATACACCAGTTCCAGGTTCTGTTTCTGCAGCAACTTTATTCACAGTGCTTGGAAAATGGTAGTTCCCATATTTAATACAGCTAGCCTCCATTCAGGCATGCTCTGTCTAGTTTAGACAGGTGTGGTTTCTTAATAATTGAACACTGAGTGTAACTGTGCAGCTAATTTACATTTAGGTCAATCCCACAAACAGCAATGAGATCATTGCTAGGTTTGTAGGGTTAGGTATGAGTATTGACTGGGAAAGTGGGGCTAATTCCTCTGCACTTCAAAACAGCGCCGTAGGAATGTATTTTTTCATTTGTTCATGGGATGTGAGTGTCACTGACTTAGACCAGCATTTATTGCCCATCCTTAATTGCCCAGGACAAGGTAGTGAATGAACTGCCTCCTTGAACTGCTGCAGTCCATGTGGTGTAGGGACACACACTGGACCATTAGGGAGGGAATTCCAGGGTGCTGACTCAGTGACACTGAAGGAACAATGATATATTTCCAAACCAGAATAGTGAGGCGTGTTCCCATGTATCTACTGCTCTTGCCTTTCTGGCTAGCAGATGTTGTGGGTTTGGAAAGTGATATTTCAGGAACATTGTTACAATGTACCTTGTAGATGGTAAACACTGCTGCTACTGACTGTTTGTTGTGGAAGCGGTGGATGTGGTGACATGCTTTGTCCTGGGGGGTGTCAAGCTTCTTGAGTGTTGTTGGGGCTGCACCCATCCAGGCAGGTGGGGAGTATTCCATCACACTCCTAACTTGTGCCTTGTAGATGGTGGACAGGCTTTGGGGAGTCAGGAGGAGAATTCTTCGCCGCAGTATTCCCAGCCTTTGATCTAATGTGGAGGCTGCTCCACAATACTATACTCTATTACTACAGATCAAGGCCAGTTCAGTTTCTGGTCGATGGTAATCCCCAGGATGTTGATTGTGGGGGATTCAGTGATGGTAGTGCAGTTGACTGTGAAGGGAATGATGGTTAAATTCTCTCATGTTGGAGTTGGTCATTGCCTGGCATTTGTGTGGCACAAATGCTATTTGCCACTTGTCAGCCCAAGCTTGGATGTTGTCCAGGCCTAGCTACATTTGAACATGGAATGCTTCAGTATCTGAGTTGTCACGGATGGTGCTGAACATTGCACAGTCGTTGGTGAACATCCCCGCTTTTGACCTTATGATGGAGGGAAGGTCATTGAAGCAGCTGAAGGTGGTTGGGCCTAGGACACTATGTCTGCTGACATGTCCTGAGGTTGAGATGACGGACCTCCAACAGCCATGACCATCTTCCTTTTTGCCAGCAGAGAGTCTCTCTCCCTCCACCCCCCGCCGATTCCCATTGATTCTAATTTTGCTGTGGCTCCTTGATGTGGACCTTAATGTCAAGGGCTGTCACTCTCACCTCACCTCTGGAATTCAGCTGTTTTGTCCATGTTTGAACCCCAGGCTGTAATGAGATCAGGAGCTGAGTGGCCCTGGCAGAACCCAAACTGGGCGTCACTGAGCAGGTTATTGCTGAGCAGGTGCTGCTTGATAGCGCTGTTACTGACACCTTCCATCATTTTACTGATGACCGAGAATAGAATGATGGGGCGGTAATTGGCCGGGTTGGATTTTTCCTGCTTTTTATGTGCAATTTTGCTCATTGTTGGATTTGCAACGTTTTCCTATCTGTCCTGTGCATGATACTTGTAGAAAGAAAAGACTGAAAGGTGACCTAAATGAAGACTTTAAAATTTTGCAATTGCTTGAGTAGGCATAGAGAAAATGTTTTTTTCTGCAATTCCTGATGAGACAAAAACTCGAGCTATAAACCTCACATCCCATTTAATCCAATCAGGAGAAACCTCTTTCCCCAGAGAGTGGGAGTGATTGAGATGAATAAGGCCATTCGGCCCATTGAGTCTGCACTGCCATTCGATCATGGCTGAATAACATGGATGTGATTTAAGGGAAGTCTGATAAAACGTGATATAGAAAGGAATAGAAGATTTTGTTGAAGGGCTGAGATGGAGTAACATGAGTGAGGCTGTTGAGAAACGTTGCCCAGATGACCTGGATGGTCAGTTTTTGTGCTGTCAAATTTTACATCATACAGACTCGTCAGATTGAAGTGACCTGCAAATGTAAAAGTTAATTTTTTTGGAACAATGAAGCTATCTGATGGCCGACCACGAGAGGAAATGTTTGGCTTGTGATTAAGTTGTCTGAAAGGAACTGGTCGGGAAATAGTTATCTAGGGTGTTGACCCAGAGGATAATTAGGCCTGGCACAAGTGTTGATTATTAAAGTGGATTGTTTGAACATCACTTATTTCTTAAAAATGTGATCTGCCTTGTGACTATGACCGGATTCAAATCTCTTTGTCGATGCTTGTGAATCTGAAGGAAAGGTCAGGGTAAACCATAAAATCCTGAAGATTTGAGGCTTGTCCATCCTGTAGTTACCTCAGAAGGATTATTAAGAAGGGGCAAGATGCAGAGGGAGACGGCCTTTGTCAGTGATTTTAGTAAAACTCAGGGATGTAATAGAAGTTTTCAGCAGATGGGGACGGGTGTCAGTGGAGTTGGTTTAAATAACCCTTCGAGATATGGAAACAGGCCCTTTGGCCCAACTTATCCATGCTGCCCAGTTTTCACAATTAAACTAGTCCCATTTGCTTGCGTTTGGTCCATATCCCTACATATCTATCCCACTCATGTACCTGTCCAAATGTTTCTTAAATGAAAAAAACTGTACTCTCTTCCAACACTACCTACGGCAGCCTGTTGCAGACACTCTCAACTTGCTGTGTGTGGGGGGAAAGAAATTGCCCCTCCGGACCTTTTGGTGTCTCTCCCCTCTCACCTTAAACCTGTACCCTCCTAGTTTTTTAGACTCCCCTACCCTGAGGAAAAGACCTTGGCTATCTACCTTATCTGTGCCCTTCTTTGAAGTACTTGAGTTGATAGCTTTGGGTTCTAGAGCTAGGAGGGGTGGACTCACCTTGGAAGCTGTTTAGTGAAGCCAAACTGAACTGATCCCTGGGCTGGGGGATAGAAATGTGAGCAGGGATTGAGGAGCCTGGACCTCGACAGGAGTAAGCTGTAACATTGGAAGTGCAGATCCAGCAGATACTGATGTTAATGTGGAATGTGTGAGGGGTAAAGAGACCTGCTGGATGAAGGCTACTCAAGGCGATATCCGTTTTCAAATAGCTTATGGTTTAGATGGCCCTGACAATCTCTCAAAGGATCATATTCCTTGATGGTTTTGTACAGTCTCCATAACACAGTGGTCGCTGCCCTACAGCTCAATTCAGGATGAAGTTTAGGCCATTTAGGACTGAGATGAGGAGAAATACCTTCACCCAGAGAGTGGGGAGCCTGTGGCATTCTCTCCCACAGAAAGTGGTTGAGGCTAAAAATGTTTTCAAGAAGGAGTTAATATAGTTTTTAGGGTTAGAGATAAAAGGATATGGGGAGAAAGCAGGAACAGGGGACTGAGTTGGGTGATCAGCCATGATTACAGAACCGGGCTGAATGGCCTACTCTTATTTTTTACGTTTCTTTGGATTCTAACCTCTGTTCACAGTGCACTTGTGAGTAAGAGAGAGGAGTTGTAGAGACAGTGTGTAGGGGTTTGGATTGATAACTTTAGTTTGGACACTATTTATTGCTTCTCTGAATAAACTCAAGGCAGTGTGAACCTTAAAGGAAGAAGTTACACCTGGAAATTGAACCCTGGAAATTTCAGCGTCAGGTTCGGCGACCAAAAAGAGAGACAACTGTGTTTCAAGGTTTTGAATAAGGTGTTCAAAAGCTTGGAAAAGTATTCACGCAGACTCAAAAAAACACCCGCTCAACCACATTGCAGAGAAGTGACAACAGAAATTTGGCATGGGACTAACAGATGGAGAGTCGCCACAAGATCACACTTGCCCTGCCCTGATTGACCATGCATGAAAGCCTTTAGAAATCCAGTGAGATGGAATCCAAAATCTCCATGTAACATTTATATATTTTTTTAGCACTGTCCCAGTGCCCCTCATTCCCACTGCCCCCTGTTCATTTTAATTCATGTAAAACTCAGCTGCACTATCCTTGAGCTGTGTCCAAGTCATATCAAGAGCTGTGTTTGAGGTTTGAAAATTCTGTGTTTTTATGCATTTATTTTTTTCTGAGATTTGGGGTGGCAAGGTGGCTCAGTGGTTAGCAGTGCTGCCTCAGTGCCAGGAACCTGGGTTCGATTCCAGCCTCGGGCAACTGTCTGTTTGGAGTTTGCGCATTCTCCTAGAGTCCGCATGAGTTTCCTCCCACAGTCCAAAGCTGTGCAGGTTAGGTGGGTTAGCCATGAGAAATGCAGGGTTACAGGGATGGGTGGGTTTGGGTGGGATGCTGTTTGGACGGTTGGTGTAGACTTGATGGGCGAAATGGCCTGCTTCCACACTGTAGGGATTCAGTGTGGGTGATACTGGCTGTGCCAGCACTAACTGTCCAAGTTTATTTGCCCTGAGAAGGTAATGACCGGCTCGATCAGTAGTACCGCTGCTGCTGAGCCACTCTGTGAGATGGACATTGAAATCCCCCACCCAGAGCACCTTCTCTGGCCTTGCTATCCTCTGTGCTTCCTCCAAGTGCTGTTTGTTTTATTTGTTCATGAAATTCATTGCCCTTTCCTAATCGCCCCAAAGTGGCTGAGAGTTCGTACAAGGAACTTCAGCCAATGGAGTCCAAGTGATGTGCAAAACAAGCAAGGGTGATGTGACAAAAAAAAAACCTTTTCACCCAGCGAGTAGTTACGGTCTGGAATGCACTGCCTGGAAATGTGGTAGGAGGCAGGTTCTGTTGAGGCATTCAAGAGGGGCATGTGGAGAAACATGGTGCAAGTGGGTGTGGGGAAAAGGCAGGGCATTGGCTCTGATCTGGTGCAGGGCTGATGGGCCGAATGGTCTCTGGTCCTGTAACAATGCTGTGAAGAGCTGACCACGTTTCTGTGGGTCTGGAATCAAGTGTAGGCCAGACCAAGTTTTTACAACAAGTGATGTTAGTTACGTGGTTACCATTAGGTCACCTGATTATTTAAGAGTTTTATTGAACTCACCATGCCATTGGTGGGATTTGAACCCATGATCCCAGAACATTGGAGACAATAAGAGCTGCAGATGCTGGAAGCTAGTGTCAATAAATGTGGAGCTGGAAAAGGACAGTGAGTCAGACAGCGTCCGAGGAGCAGGGAAGTCAGTGTTTCGGGCTGAAAGTCCTGACGAAGGGTTCTGACCTGAAACGTTGACTTTCCTGCTCCTTGGATGCTGTCTGACCTGCTGTGCTTTTCCAGATCCACGTTTATTGACCCCAGAGCATTGGCCTGGAGCTCTGGCAAACAAGTCCAGTGACGTTACCACTACCACCCCCTGAAGAGGAGTTCAACACAAAGGATCACTGATTCATCAGCCTGGGGGTGGGATGGGAAGTGGTCAAGAGATGGTAATGAGCAGGAAAGTTCCTAACGTGTGTTCGACTTGATGCCATGTGACTTGCTGGGATCCACAGCCCCTATAGTAGGATAATAGGTCGGCACAACATCGTGGGCCGAAGTGCCTGTACTGTGTTGATTTCCTCTGACTGTATACCACTGTGCCACCATCTCTGCCGGGTCTGTCCTGCCTCTGGAACAAGACATATCCAGGGATGGTGATGGTGGTGTCTGGGACATTGTAAGGTATGATTCTGTGAGGCTTTTGCTTGACTAGTCTATGAGGCAGCTCTCCCAATTTTGGCACCAACCCCCACATTAGTAAGCAGGACTTCGCAGGGTCAACATGGCTGTTTTGTTGCTGTAGTTTCCACTGCTTAGGTTGGTGTTAAGTGGTTTGTCAGATAGTTTGGTACAATTGTGTGGCTGTTAAGCTATTTCAAAGGGCAGCTAAGAGTCAAGCACATTCTTGTGTTGGCCACATGTGGGTCAGATCTGGTAAAGACAGCAGATTTCCTTATCTGAGGGACATTAGTGACCCAGGTGGGCTTTTTCAGCAATGAACAATGGTGTCATTATTGCTGCTAATTTTAACTTTCTATTCCAGATGTATGAATTGCATTTTATTTCCACCAACTGGTGTGGTGGGATTTGAACCGCTGTTTCCCATATAGTGGGAATGTAGGAGCAGGAGGACGACATTCAGCCCATCCACTCTGTCCCGCCATTGTATATGATCATGGCTGACTATCCACTTTATTTTCTTTCTCCCTGCACTGTCCTAGTGCCCTGTTATGTCGTTGAAAGGCACATGGGCCTCAGGATTATGAGTCCAGTGAGATTACCAACTGGCTCCGAAACCTTTAATCTCCCCAAAATCTGCTCCTTTAAACCTAACTCTTTGAACACCTTTGGATGACTTGTCCCCATCTGTGGCTCGTTATCTAATTATGTTGTATAACATTCCTGTGAAACTGGTATTATATAAATGCAGGTGGTTGTTGTTGTCTTTGTAGCAGTTCTGAGCCAGCCTTGTGTTTGCACTGACTGTGATGTCGGGGGGTGAAGAAACATATCTTGCTGGCCTGATTATGTCCGACTGTAAACTGGAAGTGTCATGCCATTATAAACTTCATGAATGACATTTCCTCTTCACACTCCAACCTGAGGGAAGCATTGAGTGGCCTTCCCAGTTCTCGGTGCTTCTGTTAACAATCAGATTTTTCAATTCGTGATTGTATATCGGTCCTTTGTTTTAAGCAGATATTCTCCAGATTGCTGGGTGTAGCGCCTTGTACTCGGGCCTGTTTCTCCTTGATCGTTGTCAGGAAACTCCGAGGTTGAGGTGTGGGGGTGGGGGGGGTGCGATTGATGTGGGTGGGGTGTGCGTGCATGTGGTTTCGGCTGTGCCTACAGCTTAGTGCGCCTGTCTCTGAGTCACTGGTAGAGTCACAGGTCTCATCTGGAGACCAGAGATGGAATCTCGTCTGGCACCCTCTCTTCCATGCTGATGGCTTGCAGACCTGCTCATTCCAAACAAAGTGGTAAGCTGACGCCCTGCCTGTCCCCCTCCCAAGACATAAGAGCAGGAGTAGGCCATTTAGGCCATCACCATTGCTGTGCCGTTCAGTGAGACCACAGCTGATCTGATAACCCTCAACTCCCCTCTTCTGCCTTTGCCTATAACCCTCGATTCCCTTCCTGATTAAAAATTGGTGTCCATCTCCGCTTTAGACAAGTTGGAGCATACAGTCAAGGTCATCATGTTAAAACGAGCAAGAAACCTGCCCTCCATTGGCCAAGGTTGATATTTATTGCCATTCCTCATTGCCCTTTAACGGGGTGTCTTACTCGACCATTTCAGAAGGAAGTTCAGTCTGGGACACGTTGCTGTGGGTCTGGAGTCACATTTATACCAGACCTGGTAAGGATGGCAGGTTTCCCTCCCTAAAGGACATAAGCAGTGATTGTTGTTACCAGCTTTTGATCCCAGATTTGTTCATTGATTTTAAGTTCTACCATTCACCATGCTGGGATTTAAACCTGGATGATTAACCTTGATCTCTAGATTACTCATCCACTGACATTAGCGAATGCTCGGCAGACCAGCTGGGCCTAATGGCCTGTTTTGAGGTGTGAGGCGCAGTATCCGAGGATGGTCATAGGAAACGATGTGTTGTAAAAGATGGCAGTGCACTGTGGGAACCTGCCTGGGAGGGATGATGCGACCTTTCTGTTCCGTTGTCTCCTTGTTAGGACCTGGTTTGGATCACTTCCAAACTCAGCAGCAACTCCCACTTTCCATATCACCCAGACAATTCTGTTCATCTTGTTTCTGCTGCCTGGCCATGGCCAAAAACACTCCAGAGAAACTCAACAGGTCTGGCAGCTTCTATGAAGAGCTTGTTCTGTGGTCTGTGCCTACCAAACCTGCCGCGTTTACCAGCTATTTCTGTCTTTGTTTCTGATTTCCAGGATCCACAATTCCTTGTTATGGTTTTTCAGGATTTTCCTAAAATTCTGTGGATCATACTCTGTGACTCTATTGCATTATTTATCTGTGAGAAGTGAAACATCAATGGGTTTTGGCTTTTGTGTGTAATGAGGCCAAGATTGCTGGTACAGATGTGGGAGAGGGTGTGCCTTTGTCTAATTTGCCAGAAAAAAAGCCAACTTCCGTATTGCTTTCACATTGCACATTCACACAGTACAAAGTCTGCACACACTTTGCAAGCCCCTACACTACCTGTTATTGAGCCACATGAGGAGCAAGAGGGAGAGAGGTCTCGGGCAATTCCACACTGTGGCGATACCACCAATCATGGGATGATTGGGATTGCAGATACCCATGAGGCCAGAGAGCAAGGGAAACTGGAGGGGTGTCTGTTATGGTGCAGTGGTAATGCCCCTGCCTCTGGGCCAGGGTTCTAAATTCAACTCCCAAGTGTGTATCTGAGCAGTTTGGTTAAGCTAACTCCAAGGAGTGGGAGAGTTCTCGGAGGGATGTGGAGCTGGAGGAGATTCCACGGAAGGGGTTTGAATATGTTTGTTTCGACCGCATTCTGCAAACAAGAACTACTCACTGGCAAAACAAAAATAATTAATGGCCAACAATGCCTGAGCTATTAAGAAGGTTGTACGAGTTCTGCCTTGCAGTCACAGATATACCACTCAAAGTCTTCCACCCAACTCCTGGGAATGAACACAATGCCTTGTCCTTGTTCTGTGTGTTATTTTGTGGTTTATACTATCTACCACAGACCAAAGGTTTACACTTTCTCTCTGCTGGTTTTCAGTTTATGATTACTTCCTCTGCTGAACCATCTTATTTGCTCGTTAGTGCAATGGAGCCGATCTGACCAAGAGAAAGTTTGTCAGGATCTTTCTCATAGTGCTGCAAGTGCTTATTAGACTGTAAGGTAAACCAGGGAGTCAAGGCTGAGAGGCAGGGCAATGTGCCAAGCCCTGAGAACATTCCGAACAGGGAAAGGGAGTGACGACACGTCAGCTGAACTGACAGATAGATCACTCCTGGAGCTTCAGATAGGGAGGACCTTCGGATTCCTATCACATCCCAGAGACAGTGCTGACCTAATGCGATTATCACTGGATTGTTAATCTAGAGACCCAGCGGCCCTGGGTTAAAATCTTGTCGTGGTAGATCGTGGGTTTTCTTTGCAATCAGCAATGGATTCGTGGTCATCATTAAACTTAATTCTGGAATTTTTTTCCTTGAATTCAAATCGTGGAGTTTGAATTCAAGGGGAAAAAACCTCTGGAATTAAGAGTCTAATGATGGCCATGAATCCATTGCGAATTGCATATAAAAACCATCTGCTTCATGAACATTCTGTAAGGAAGGAAACTGCCATCCTTACCTGTTCTGGCCTACATGTGACTCTAGACCCACAGCAATGTGGGCAGTTAGGGATGGTCAATAAATATTAGCCTGGCCAGCGATGCCTACACCCTGTAAATGAATAAAACAAACATTTCATAAAGCTTGGCTGTGTGCCAATTGTCAGCATGCTCAACGTAAAGTTAAAGTGGGTTGTTGCTGGCCTCCCAATCTTCTCCAGTTGGAGGCTTTCTCTTGCATTGATATTTTCCATGTCTTTGTGCCATGAAAATATCTCTGATTCTTTGTTCTGTGATGAGGCTAAACCATGCCTTGTGTATTAAAATCCCCCTTGGCTCGGAACGGTCGTTATTTCCCTGTTTGTGGCATATTTCCATTCACTGGAATTATATGGCGCAGTAGGTGGCCATTTGGCCCATCATGCCAATGCCAACTGGAGGAGCTTTCCAAATAATCCCACTCTAATGCTGCTCCCCATTCAGGCATCTATCCAATTTCCAACTGAATGACTGTAGTGCCCTTACTGCTCCTATTCCCTGTGTCCCAATGTTTTCGCTTGAGTAGGATAAGAGCATGGGCTCATTACCCACACCCTGCACTGCTGACCTGCTCTCACTGGTTGGTTGGGGGTTGCGGGTGTGGAAAGAACATGTTTTAACTGCATCCCTGCAGTCTTTGGAGTCAGGCCAGGCTCCTGGTCATTCATGGCTCTTTAGCAGTATCATCAGTTGCAGGCTGGATCAGTGCAAACCGAGTTAGCCTTGTCCCCTCTATTTCAAGTCAGTACCAGCTCATTCCTTCCGTATCCAAACTGTTTTGCTCCTTGAATAACACTTAGGAACAGGCGTAGGCCATTCAGCCCCTTGAGCCTGTTCTGCCATTCTTTGAGATTGTGGCTAATCTGTGGTTTAATGCCAATCATCTGCCTTTGGCCCATATCCCTTAATAGTTTTACCTAACAAAAATGTAACTACCTCGTATTTGAAACAAACATAACTCTTTTTCCTACCCCTTCACTCAGTACACACACACACAACTATATAGTTATGATGGTGTCTGCATATGGGGAATTACTCGGAAAAAACAAATCACCCACTCTCAAATTTTCCTTTGAAGAATACACTGCTGTTCCTATAATGCTATTAAAGTGGGAATCGGATAGTCTGCTTGTGACAAAGGGTGTGGAATTTGTGTAATTTTTTTTTTGAATTTGGAAATTGAGCTTCGCTATTACCAAAATAATCACAAAAGTTAGATTTTATCAAAGTCTCTTCCGACCTCAGCAAACTGGAAGCATGGGCCAGATTTTGGTATTTAACAAGACGCACCCTTTATTACAAATAAGGGGAGTTAATGGCCTAGTGGGTATTATCGTGGGCTGTTAAGGGGGCCTGGGTTGGACTTTGCTTAAAAGTCTAGAATTAGGAGTCTAATAGTGACCGTGAATCCATTGTTGAGGGCCAGAAAAGCCCATCTGTTTCATTAATGTCCTTTTAGACAGGGAAACTGCCATCCATACCTGGTCTGGTTTGCATGTGACTCCAGACCCACAGCAATGTGGTTGACTCTTAACTGCCCTCTGGGCAATTAGGGATGGGCAATAAATGCTGCCTGGCCAGTGATGCCCTCATCCCATTAATGAATTTAAAAAAAAGGTGGATTATAACTACAAATACAGAATTATGAACTGTCACTGTGCAAGTCTACCAGTTGAAATTCTATTCCCTTTATAAAATACCCCCTCCCCATATGTACATGCAAACAGGCAAAAATAAAATGGTGTCATGGATGCCAGGAAAAGCTGGGACAGCAGTTCAGTGACCCCCTACCTGAGGTCATGGTTCTGTTCGTCAGGCCTTGCTGCTCCTTCATCTCTCTCTCCAGGTACTTTTCACTTGTTTATAGGAGGCAAAAAGTGATTGGCTCTCTGACTGGTTTAAAATTGTTTGCAGCAGGTGCTCAGGGAAAGCGTGGCTTTCTTCAGGCATTTTCCACTGCAGAGAGACAGGACTTCCCCTTCCTGAAGTCTGAAGGTTTCTCGCAGCATTGTCCACGCCCCGAAGCTGTTTACCTCCATAGCAGCCAATCATATTGTTGACTGGCAGATGCCCTGGGTTATCCTCAGCTGGTTCGAGCTTCACAAACCAATCACCTACTGGTTTCTGACCGAATCTCACTTTGTACACACTCCCTGGTGCTGGCGTGGTGCATCTTTTCTCCACCCCGCTCCCCCCCGGCTAACAAAGCAGCAGCGCAAGCAACACTTGCAATGCGTTTTAGTAACATGCTTTTTAAAAATGCCACAATCCCTTCCATGAATCTCAGTTTTAAGAGTTGTCCTTTTCTGTAAAGGGAATAGAATTTCAACTGGTAGAGTTATACAGTGACAGCATCGGTAAGAGAGAACATTGTATAGTCCTTGTGGAGACAAAGTCCTGCCTTCATATTGAGAACAAAGTCCATTGTGTTGTGTGGCACCATCACTGTGCGAAGTGGCTTCGAACAGATCTAGCAACTCAAAACTGGGCATCCATGAGGCGCTGTGGCCCATTAACAGCAGCAGAATTGTACTCCAGCACAATCTCTAACCTCATGGCCCGGCATATCCCCCACTCAACCATTACCATCAAGTCAGGGGATCAACCCTGGTTCAATAGAGAGTGCAGGAGGGCATGCCAGGAGCAGCACCAGGCATACCTGAAAATAAGGTATCAAACAGGGCTGCTTGCACACCAAACAGCGAAAGCAGCAAATGATAGAAAGAGCTAAGTGATCCCACAACCAATGGATCAGATCTAAGCTCTGCAGTCCTGCCACATCCAGTTGTGAATGGTGATGGACAACTAAACAACTCACTGGAGGAGGAGGCTCCACAAATATCCCCATCCTCAATGATGGAAGAGCCCAGCACATCAGGGCAAAAGATAAGGCTGAATCATTCGCAGCAATCTTCAGCCAGAAGTGCCGAGTGGATGATCCATGTCGGCCTCCTCCAGTGGTACCCAGCATTTCAGATACCAGTCTTTAGCTCATTCGATTCACTCCTCGTGATATCAAGAAATGGTTGGAGACACTGGAAACTGCAAAAGCAGTGGGCCCTGACAACATTCTGGCAATAGTACTGAAGACTTGTGCTCCAGAACTTGCTGCTCCCTTAGCCAAGCTGTTCCACTACAGTTACAACACAGCTATCTACCTGACAACGTGGAAAATTGCCCAAGTACGTCCTATATGTAAAAAGCAGGACAAATCCAACCCGGCCAATTACCGCCCCATCAGTCTCCTCTCAATCATCAGTAAAGTGATGGAAGGTGTCAGTAACAGCGCTATCAAGCAGCACCTGCTCAGCAATAACCTGCTCAGTGACGCCCAGTTTGGGTTCCGCCAGGGCCACTCAGCTCCTGACCTCATTACAACCTGGGATTCAAACATGGGCAAAAGAGCTGAATTCCAGAGGTGAGGTGAGAGTGACAGCCCTTGACATCAAGGCTGCATTTGACTGAGAATGGCATCATGGAGCCCTAGCAAAACGGGAATCAGGGAGCAAACTCTCCGGTGGTTGGAGTCATACCTGACACATAGGAAGATGGTTGTGGTTGTTGGAGGTCAATCATCTCAGCTCCAGGACAGGAGTTCCTCAGTAGTGTCCTAGGCCTAACCATCGTCTGCTTCATGAATGACCTTCCCTCCATCATAAGGTCAGAAGTGGGGATGTTCGCCAATGAGTGCACAATGTTCAGCACCATTTGCAGCTCCTCGGACACTGAAACAGCCTGTGCCCAAATGCAAAAAGGTCTGGACAATATCCAGGCTTGGGCTGACAAGTGGCAAGTGACATTCACGCCGCACAAATTCCAGGCTATGGCCATCACCAATAAGAGACAATCTAACCACCATCCCTTGACATTCATGGTGTTACCATCACTGAATCCCCCACTATCAACATCCTGGGCATTACCATTGACCAGAAACTCAACTGGACTCACCGCATAAACACAGCGGCTACAAGAGCAGGTCAGAAGCTGGGAATACTGCGGCAAGTAATTCATCTCCTGACTCCCCAAAGCCTCTCCACCATCTACAAGTCAGGAGTGTGATGAAATACTCCCCACTTGCCTGGATGTGTGCAGCCCCAACAACACTCAAGAAGCTTGCCACCATCCAGGACAAAGCAGCCGCTTGATTGGCATCACATCCACAAACATCCACTTCCTCCACCACCGACGCTCAGTAGCAGCAGTGTGTACTATCTACAAGACGCACTGCGGAAATTCACCAAAGATCCTCAGGCAGCATCTTCCAAACACACGACCACTTCCACCTAGAAGGTCAAGGGCAGCAGATATATGGGAACACCACCCCCCACTGCAAGTTCCCCTCCAAGTCACTCACCATCCTGACTTGGAAATTAATCGCTGTTGCTGCCACTGGGTCCAAATCCTGGAATTCCCTCCCTAATAGCATTGTGCGTCGACCTACACCAGGAGGACTGCAGCGGTTCAAGAAGGCAGCTCACCCCCACCTTCTCAAGGGGCAACTAGGGATGGGCAAATGATGCTGGCCTGGCCAGCGATGTCCACATCCCACAAATGAATAGAAAAAAATACAAGATTGTTTGGAGACTTGACAGGGTAGATGTAAGGAGTTGTTTCTCTTCTTGGGAGAGTCCACAATTAGAGTATGGGGCTACTGAGTTGGAGAGATGGAGAGAATTTTTTTCTGAGGGGAGTGAATCTGTAGAATTCTTTACTGCAAGGGGCTGCTGAGGCTGGGGCGTTAAGTACATTCAAGGCTGACACAGGCACAATTTTAATCAGAGAGTTAATCAGGAGTCATGGGGAAAAGGCAGGAAAGTGGAGTTGAAGATTATCAGATGAGCCAAGAACATTTCATTGAATGGCAGAACAGACATGATGGGCTGAATGGCCTACTCCTGTTCCTGTGTCTTTACGTTTTCAGAATTCAGTCCACAATGAAAAATATGGAGAAGTAAGAAGATACAGTATTTCCAATTTCTGGATAGAGTCAGGTGATGCTGATTATTTCTATGAAGGATTTTCTTTTAAAAAGATACAAGTTCAGAGAGTTCTTTTGGAACAGTGATTAAATGCTGCATTTATCATACTGCAGGTGACTGCAGATCCCTGTGGTGTTAATGGAAAGATGTTGGTTTTACGACAAGTACAGTAAACATGTAAAGCCATTAGCTTCGTTTTCAGTTCAGTCCAGAAGACACCAGGCTTGAGTTCAGAAGCAAGTTTAATTTCTCTCCTAAAGGTAGATTCCAGTTGCCTCAGAAATAGGGTTTAGTTTGCAAAACTTCCAAATCAGGAGAGTTTGGTTAGAAATGTTCAGGTTATTTGAACTAAGAAAGGTCATGTTCTCAGAATCGAAAAATGTTCATAGCAGTAGGTTTGGAATGGACTTACTAAATTATCTCCTCAGACAATGGGCAGTGGGGATGTCACAGTGGCTCAGTGGTTAGTACTGCTGCCTCACAGTGCAAGGGACCTGGGTTCGGGTTCCACCCTCAGGTGAATGTCTGTGTGGAGTTTGCACGTTCTCTCCTGGCCTGCGTGGGTTTCGTCTGGCTGCTCTGGTTTCCTCCCACAGACCAAAGATGTGTAGGTTAGGTGGATTTGCCATGCTAAATTGTCCAGGGGTGTGCAGGCTAGATGGATTAGCCATGGGAAATGCAGGGCTAAAATGACCTGGTTCCACACTGTAACAATTCCATGATTTCATGATTAGTTGAGATATGGGTGAGAGTTTTCTTGCTTTGAATCTCTATAATGAATAGTGTTGGGAAACAGATTGAAACTTATTGTGTGTTGTGAGATCATCCTACTTATTTTTCAAATTTAGATAGCTTTTTCTTAATAATAAGTTTCTGCTGTGCTGTGAATAACTCTGTGACTAACCACCATTGTATCTAACAATCATTTAAAGTATCAACAACAGAGGCTTCAAACACACATTCTTATTCTTATGCAAATCAGCAATGAGCCATCGACAAAAGATATCAAAGAAAGAACAACTTGCAAAAGTCAATTAAAAATATAAATCAGGCAAATTTAGCAGCCACCTCCAGTTGTCAAGCCTGAATCCCTACTGAGAGGGGTTTAAAAAATCCTTTTATAGATCTGGGCTGTCAGCCAAGCATGCAGAATGAAGACAGGTGAAATAACACTTCCAAGAGAACCGAATGGCCTCATTATACTATCCCCCTGTGATAACCCCTGCAAGGTCCTTGGGACATCGCTAATTATGGTCCTCAAGCTCATTGAGTATGAACCCAGCTGCAACTCATCACCTGATCCCTTCATAAAGCAGACCCATAATAAAACATTTATAGACTTGTAAATGTCCAGTTGACTACATGGGTGACTGGTGGCAGGTTAAGAGTTAAAAACAAATAAATAATTCACAATGATTTCGCGATGGAGGAAAGAAATATTCAGTTGTGCTTAAGAGCACTTCTAGGTATAAGAGGCGGAAAAAAGAAGCAAAAGTAAAATAAAAAGAGCAGATTCGTTTTGAGTGTAAGAGTAAGAATACTTCTAGATGTATTAAAATAAAGCAGACATGTCCTCTCCCCCTCTCCCTACCTGCCCCTCACCACCTGATGGTTTGCATTGCTTGCAATAGGCTTTGCATGTAAATATCGACACGGGTGATTTACTGATGGTGGCTAATTGTTTTAAAAAAAAGAGAACATGGTGATTTGGTGATGGTGAGGGAAGAAAACCATCTGGTTGTGTGTGATTGCACTTCAGGATATGAAGAAATAAAGCAGACCCAGTCAGAGTCAGTATGTGCAGGAGCTGAGGGACTGATCCTGTTCACTGCAGAAACATGTCTGAGGAAGGAAGGTTGTTCATTGGTGGCTGGACTTTGACACAGGCGACAGTCCCTGCAAGAGAGTGCAGCCAGATCTGTAAGGTGAAAGTGGTTAAGGACATAGACGCCATGGCTTCCCATGGATTTGACTTCATCGCTTTTGATGAAGGACACGAGGGACACGCTGCAGGTGGGGATCCATTGGAAAATTGCCATCGATGGGTGGCGGATCCGGCTGGACCATGCCAAAAAGAAGTCAGAAGGAGGTAGCTTCAGATGTGAACAAGGAGGGGGCAGCTGTGGTTCTGGTGGAGCAACTCGAGGGAGTATGGCTATTCCCAGGGCTGGGGACAACACTATAGAGGACATGGCTCCTACAACCTCCGACACTAGTTTTAGTCTGATTCCAAGGTCCGAGCTCCTTCCTTTCGGTTTTCCTAGTTTTGTTTAGGGCAGAGGTGCAATGCCATTAATTTCCCAATTTGAATACAATTGGCCATTTTGCCCCCTGTATGTGCTAGTTTGAGAGGCCAACAGCTGTTGACCAATTTCTGCTTGTCCCAGGTCCTATTATATTGGATGGCTCTGGCCCAATCACTATTGTTCAGCTGAGATTTTCATCTGTTGTGACTTTTAAGTAATAAAACCAAACCACCTAGATTGTACCCTTTTTTATAAAAAAGAAGGTCAATTTTTCTTTGTATCATCTGAAGGAAATTGTAAGAGTGTGTGTTAGCTTGATGGTCAGTGAGCAATCATGAATTCTAATAACACCATGCACAGTTGTTTTTGTTTTCTTTAATCAAAAAGTCATTTTATATGATAAAGGAATTAAAAAGCCTGCCTCTCAGGAGGCAGGTGAATTTTGTCTTTTTGAAAAGCAATAGTGATGGGTAGTTGATATCGTGTTTTTGTATGAAATTTGTCTCTTGGAGAACAGCAAAAAAATTAAACATTATGAATTGAAATGTCAGGAATGTACTTTTTGTTTAATGGAAAAAAATGTAAAGCAGACATAGGGATGGGTCAGTGGAGCTGTCTGTCCTGGGCTGGGACTAGCCTACATATGCCAGTGGCTTGTGTTTAGGGTTCAAGAGTAAGTGATATTCCTTTCCAGTCAGGCTTCCTGAGTTATTACATTGGCCATGAGAGTAAAGAAAAGTTTCAGACAGTCTTGTCTTTTGATGAACCAGGTTAGATCATAGCGGGGAAATATTAGAAATGCGACTATGTGAAACTGGAACATTACGATAGGGGTGTGGAGGACTGGTTTCAGTACACCAGAAGAATGAGATACTTCTTCCACCCAATGGGATGGAAGCAGATCATCACCAAAATGTCATCCTCCTGACCACTTGTGGAGCTCTGCCTTCCAGCATCATAAAGAGTTTAACTGACCCTGCAGCCCTGTAGGCAAAATCCTTTTACAAACGGATAGATGTAGTAATGGACTACAGTGATCCCAAACCAGTGAGATGGGTTTAACACTGCAGAGAGATTTCCTGGGGAACCAGTTATTGAATCCTTGGTGAGGCTGTGGGAA
Organism: Rhincodon typus; assembly: GCF_021869965.1. Lineage (NCBI taxonomy): Eukaryota > Metazoa > Chordata > Chondrichthyes > Orectolobiformes > Rhincodontidae > Rhincodon > Rhincodon typus. The sequence goes on from NC_063349.1 coordinate 56,575,418, forward strand.
CGCTGAGAGTACAGGTCAGCAGTTTGGGGAAAGGTTAAAGGGTCACTTAGTTTGTGGAATTAATAATATTGCGACTCATAGGAAGCTACTAAGTGGAGGTGCTGGTGTTGGACTGGGCTGGACAAAGACATGAGACACACGACACCAGGTTATAGTCCAACAGGTTTAGATATCATGTGACTTCTTACTGACTGATCCAGATCTGGATCTCAAGAAGGCCATTGAACTGGCGGTTTCCCATGAGAACATGGAAAAAGTGGCTCAGCCTTGGGCAACCTGCATACCACAGAGCCAAGTCCCCAGTGGATAATAACTCGCGGCTCTTATTGGTTGCTAAGGAAGGACGATTGGAGTCAGAGGCTGCAAGATTCCAGAACTAGACAGGACGTTTGTCCACAATACAGTGAGCAGCAAGAATGTCCATACCACACTTGTTGTCATAGAGTTCACCCCAGACAAGACTACTGAAACAGGTGAAATGCCCAGGTCAAGGGGCAAAGCCACTTCAAAACAGGGCTTTGCCTGAGGATGAGGAATTGATACAGTTAAACTGCATCACTGCTCTCAAAGTGGCCCCAATCAAGATGAAACTTAGGAGGTAGATACAGGGACTGCTGCCTCTATTGTGGAGGAGTGAACCTTTAGGAAACTCTAATGGGCATTTTGCCTTTAAGCCTGCGAGACCCCAAGGCTAGATTGGCCATGTGCAGTGGCAAGCCCTGAAGTATTATTGGGATCACTTAACCCCAGTTACCATGGACAACAGGCAGTCTGATTCCCCTTAAAGGTAGTATAAGGGCCAGGTCCCAGCCTTTTGGGAAGGGATTGGCAGCAGATCTTTAAAGTGGATTGTGATGATCTATATGAAGTCATTGGGAAGTATCCCAAAGTGGTCCAAGAGGGCCTTGGGAAAATAAAAGGCACCAGGACCAAGATCAATGTAGAGCCAGAGGCCCAACCTAAATGCTACAAGGTACAGCCAATCCCCTCTGCCCCACGTGCCAAATTAAAGTCTGAATTGAAACATCAGAAATGCCAGTTTTAAAACCCGACAACTCCGTCTGTTTCTGTGGGGATTATAAACTCTCCATTGCAGAGCTTCTTGCTTACAGAGAGACCCTACGCAATGCCTAGAGAAGACTTGAATGGCAGCTGGCTGGGGGTCACGTTTTCCAAATCAAATATGAGCCACACCTACCACCAACAGGACCCTGAGGGGTCATTCAGGAAGTACATACCTCTCAATACTCTCAAAGATGGTATGATTACACTCACTCCTCCTTTGGGGTGTTGTCAGCTTACACCATCTTTCGAAGAGTGATGGGGAATATCCTGCAGAGGGTGCCTGGAGTCTATCTGGATGATGTTTTAAACTCAGGAGCTATTGCAGAGGAACAGTTGCCCGAGAATTTGGAGGCGGTATTGCAGTGTTTTTCTGTGGCTGAGAAGGGAAAATTGTGTGTTCCAAGTGAAAGAGGTATCCTCTGTAGGGTACAGGGCTGACAAGGATGGATTACACCCAGTCAAAGAGAAGGTGAAGGCCTCTAAAGGGCTCCGACTCCAAGGAACAACAACAGTTGAAGCCTTTCCAAAGTCTCATGAATTTCCCACAGTAATTTGTAGCCAACCTGGCACCCCATCATGTCCTATTTAAGAAGAAATCCGAAATGGCCACAGCAAATGCCACAAGAAAAAGCCTTAACAAACATCAAACAACAACTACTGTCCACAAATATATCAGCCAATTATGAACCCGAAGACCACTTGCTGTAACCTGCAACCCTCCCCCCTGGGATGGGCAGAGTATCATCCCACTGTTGGGACAGAATTCCAATTGTGTATGCATCATGAATTCTAGACAATGGAGAAAGGAAGAATGCCCAAGTCGGGAAAGATGGTTTGGCCGAGGTATTCATGGTGAAATAGTTGCACTAGAATGTCTATGGTTGGTATTTTACCATAGTAACTGATCTCAAATCTCTGCTGGGCCTCTTCAGGAAGACCAAAGCCATTGCTCCCATCTCATCAGCTGGGATCCAACACTGGGCACTGCTATTAGGTGCCTATGAATGTACTGCGGAACGTAATCCAGGGAGAGAGGCAGAGCCAAAATGAATACCTCGAGCCAGTCGCCACTACCCATCAGCCTACCTTCACCCCGGAAGATGGATGAAGTCTTCATGACTTTGAACTTCATGGACACTCTCTGCCAGAATGTGCCAAACAAATCCAGGCTTGGAGCCAAAAGAACCCTGCGTTGGCAAAGCTATGCCATATGCTAAACAGTGGATCACAAGGATGCCCTACAGAAGAGTTGAAACCATGTATCTCAGAATATCAGGGGTTGAACCGAGAGGATTATCTTGTGGGGAACCAGGGTGTCTGTCTCATGTCCAGGCCAGCGACTAGTACTTCAAAAACATGCACAATGGCCGCCCAGGAATTTCTAAAGTCAAAATGCTCGCAGGAGCTATGTTCGGTCGCCTGACATAGACACAGACATTGAAAACCTGGCTAATTGGTGCAAAACTTACCAGGAAAACCAGAACCCCCCCCCACCATCAGCTTCACTGCAGCCATCGGACTGGCTGTGGAGACCCTGGGGGCGAGTACGTGCAGATTTTGCACAGCTATTTATGGGCTCTATGTTCTGAATCCTTATCAGTACCCATTCAAAATGGACTGATGTGCACTGAATGGCCTCTACTAACTCTTACAAGATCGTAGGAAAGCTCCACCAATCCTTTGGTATACATGATATACTGAGGTCATTGTAACAGACAATGGCACTTCATTTGCCAGTGGGGAGTTTCAGACCTTTATGAAGACAAACGAGGTAAGTCACATCCACACGGCATCTCCAAATGGTCCAGTTGTGCAAAAATAGCATGAGAAAGCAACCTACAGGGTCTTTGGGAATGAAACTTGGACATTCCCACTTCAACTTCAGGACAAAGCCACATATGACGACAGGAATCGTCCCGGAGAATCACGGACGGACTGACACCTTTGGACTAGGCTTAGCCGGACTTCCCCAGACTTGGGGTGGGGGGGTAAGTTTGAATTAAATTGAGAAGCCTGAAGAAAGGGGCAAAACCAGGCAGAGATTTTAAACTGGGAGATACGGTCCACATGAGAGTGATGGCTTTCAATGGATTCTGAGAGTTATCCTTAAAAAAAAAAAAAATGGGACTGGTATCATGCATGGTTAATACTGGGAGAAGACTACACGGAAAAAACCGTCAACAACCGCAGACAGGAGGAACCCTCCATGGAGATGATTGTTTTGACAGACACACCACCATTGGCATTCTTCACAACAACTTGCTGATGGGAAGCTCCACCCAATGAAAGCTCAAGAGCCATCCTCAGGACTACAATGGCTCGGTCTTGGAGATGGAGACAGAGACGGTGGAAGATCAGTCGGGGTTCATCACCAGGGCTGAGCTCCCTGCAGTGGCTTTTCGGTAGTCTTCACAGAAGCGACATTCACCTACCTTTTATTATGTAGCCCCTAACCAGACCCAGAAAGCAACAGGAATGGGCCCAAGGGCAAAACAACGCAAGAGGCCTCATTGTCACAGGAGAAAGGTGGAGCCCTCAGACTCGGATAATCCCCTGCAAGGCCCATGGTGAATCACTGACTAACCTCCTTGTTGAGTATGAGTTGCCTTGGTAACAGGCAATGGCCTGCCCTGCTGGAACTCATCACCTGAGCCCTAGATAAAGCAGACTCCGCGATGGGTCTACAGAACTGTTTGGAGTGGCTCTATTTTGGTCCCATGCTCTACTCGTTTTAAGGATTGGTTTTGGATTTGAAGGTCAGTCTTTTCATTGTGGGTAAAGCACATTAGAATGGTTTACACACTCTTCAGAGTGATTCTGTAACTTAACAGATCAAAACATTTATCAGAGATAGTAGGAACTGCAGATGCTGGAGAATCTGAGATAACAAGGTGTAGAGCTGGATGAACACAGCAGGCCAAGCAGCATCAGAGGAGCAGGAAGGCTGACGTTTCGGGCCTAGACCCTTCTTCAGAAAATGAAGGGTCTAGGCCCGAAACGTCAGCCTTCCTGCTC